>NC_053496.1:15122586-15432586 GCF_905171775.1 Rana temporaria
GGAAAGATGGCCTCTGCTCATCTCTATGGCCTACGAGGACTGGAACGATGTCATGGTGTCACTTCCGGTTCTGGCCCCATGTAAAACAAGCCCTTATTTTTAAAGGAAAGGATCTTTTTTTTATGATATAACTTGCATTTAAGGGTAGAGGAGAGATTTTAAACCCCAGGTCTCTCCATATAGAGGTCCTGTCATGTATTGATATTGCAAGAGATGTTTACATGTGCTAGAAGGAGGAATTAGGAAGGAGAAGTTTAACAACCTAGGATCACTGAACTTTGCCTTACAGACTACATTTTAGGGCTTGTTCGCACCAGGTGCAGTGAGGTAACGCATGCCAAATCACACAATTTTCTGTACCCGCACCCACGTGTGCTGCCTTTTGCAGTCGCACGTGGGTGCCATTATTATTTTAATGACACCCCCCACGCATCTAGAAAACCTATGTGTAGCAGCCTCCCCAGCACCCCCTAATACTTACCTGAGCCCCTTCTCTCTCCAGCGATGTCCACCTATGTCTAAGCTGTCCGGGCAGTGCCGATCCTGACCTCCCTGGGGCCCTAAGCAAAATGACATGTCACATTAAAGTTGAAAAGTGGGGGGGCTGCCGAAAATGACATGTCACATTAAAGTTGAGAAGCAGGTGGGGGCTGCCAAAAATGATATTTCACATTACATTAAAGTTGAGAAGTGGGGGGGGGGGCCTGCCGACAGTGACATGTGGGGGGGGGGGGATGTTCTGCTGTCGGAAATGACATCTTACATTAATGCTGGCTTCTAACCTTTTCTCCCATGCAGCCAGCAAGTTGAGAAGCAAATTACTTCTCACCAGGCGGGATCTCTAGTAATTTGGGGGGCCCTCCGCAGCTTTGCGGGGCCCTAAGCGGCTTGCATAGTGAGCCTATAAGGCGGATCGGCCCTGCCTCTGGGACACTCCTCCTGATTGGCTGAGACACAATAGCGACGCCATTGGCTAGTGTGGCTGTCAATCGAAGTTAGTCAGCCAATCAGGGGAAAAAAGGAGGGGTCAGGTTGGGGCTCCGTATCAGAATGGCTACACAGAGCTCTGACTCGGCTGCTGGCTGAGGGGGGATTCGATAGGAGGGAGGGGCCAGGAGCACCAAAGGGACCTGAAAAGAGGATTATCTGGGCTGTTCTGTACAAAACCAACTGCACAGAGCAGGTGAATATAACATGTTTTTTTTATTTTTTAGAAGGGGGGGGGGGACAGGACTTTACATTCACTTTAATGCATAGAATGCATTAAAGAAAAAGCCTTCTGCCTAGAAACACTTTAAGAGTAAACATAAGGTGCTCCAGTGTGTTCTCCCCAAAATGAATTTTAATCATAGACAGAGAGTCTGAAAGGAAACAGCTTCTTCTATATTCTCTTTCCCGAAAATCCCAAATGCTTAAGGACTTGTGTGACATGGATATACCATATATTAAACGTTTAGTAAAAAAAAATTAAAATTGAGCCAAAAATCATAGTTTATCTTCAGTGTTTTTACTCTGCACTTATTTTTCTTTTTATTTAATGTTTCTTCTTTGACTACTTTTTGTTCATAGTTTATTTAGTCCTCCACTACCACTGTTGGAAGCCGACCTTTTTGCATAACTCATATTCTTTTTACCTGTCCTTTCAACCTGCTCTTTGTGGTTCTGAAAGCACCTAGCTGCGTTTTTTCCAATCCCTGTAATTTTATTTTTCTCATAGGTGGGACATGATCCCGTAAATATCTTTTTTATGGTGGAGCAGGATATTGAGGTCAAGGACCTAAAATCAGCCACAGCAAAAATCTATGATTACTATGAGACAGGTAATAGTGTTCTCTTCTACTAGTGAGTACAATTATCACACCTATAGATGGTATGGACCAGGGGTCCCCAAACTGCTGCCCTGAGGCCAGATGTGGCCCTTTGCTTGCCTTAATCTGGCCCCTGGGACTATTCTATCCACTGACACCAGTAATGGGGCATCATTCTTGTTGCTGACACCAACGATGGGGCACTATTCCTCCAACTGACACCATCAAAAGGGCACAGTTCCTTCCATTGACACCAAAGATGGGGCACAATTCTTTAATACAAACGTTTTTATTAAAGAGCAAGAAAAGACAGTACAGATTCAACATAGAAGTTGTGGTATACGTCGGGATGCAAACCAGATTGATAATTATATATGAACTACATATTAGTCATAATCTCTATGGTACAGTTTTCCACAAGTAAACTTTTGTGTCTTATCTGGACATTAGCGCCATATTATGGTGCGTCCCATTACCACTCATATACAGGAAAATAACGGAAGGATAACTATACAAACAAAGAACAGCTGAACTGTATGAAATAACAGAGTTGTCTTAAATCAAGAGCTAAAGTTGTAGACAATTACATATGTCAAATTTGCATCCATTCAATCAGAACCAGTACCATGGGTAATTCTGGGTGCTTGATGGAGGTAGCACACATCCGTTGGAGGGAGAAGGCTAGTGTCAATATATAAGGCCCTTGGATCACTATGAGCTACAATATGCCGTCCATCCGGACCATTTCCTGTTGTGTCCAAAACCTGCATAGTGTCTAGTATAGGGTGACCACATTTCCAAACTGCCATTCAGGGACACACCCCCTCTCTCACCTTCCACAAAAAAGATGAGGAGGGGGGGCGGGGGGTAATGTAGTCTCGGGGTTGATGGGGAATTTAGCGGTGGGTTATTTGTCAGGTGAATGTGCCACTTGCCACCAGATGCAGTGCCGCTTGCCACCCATAGCCTGCCACCAGATAAAGTGCTGCTGTCACTCCCTCTGCATGAGTCACGTGCATAGAAGGAAAGGAGTGGCGTCACTATCTGAAGAGTGAAGATCACATCAGTCCCTGCTACTTGCCGCTGGGTGCTGGAGGAGGTGCCAAGGTGAGTGGGGAAAGCAGTGCTGCATTAGGCGTAGGCCTCGCTCCCAGTCTCACTGTCTGAGAGTAAATTGTCACTGGTTGAAAGATGCCAGGCAGTGCTGGCCCTAGCAACCAGTTTCGAAAATGTAGTTACTAGTTAGTAAGGGGTGGCTGTGTCCTCTATTTCATTCCATGACATTGTATTGTCCCGGAATGAAGGTTCCCGGGACCCAGGACAGACATGTCAATTGCGGGACAGTCCCGTGGGAATCCGGGACATGTGGGCACCTTAGTCTAGTATAGTATGGTGAATTCATTCCATTCGTTTAATGGATTCGATTCTTTGGAGTACTTGAGCCCAAAGTACAGTGGGTTACCAGTTTAAGGCTATAGCCCACAAGATAGCCCCAATTTACAAATTTTTGGTTTGTAGGGGGGGATATTTTGTATGGGGGGTGAAGAGTAGGCACATAGATGCTGTCAATGTGATCAAAGACCCCGACAATTGCGCTACCTTGGAGGCTGCTTGACTCCATATATGTTTCAGTTGGGGACAGCTCCAAAAAGTGTGAAGCAGTGTTCCCGTGGTTTGGCAGCCCCTAAAGCAAGTGTCTGAGACCCCTGGGTAGAATCTATGTACTCTATCTGGGGTGAGGTACCACCTAAAGAGACATAGAGCGAGAGCATTTATGTATGTTTACTAACATGTCTGACCATTCCTCTGGGGAAAATTCTAGGCCTATGTCTGATTATTACCAGTGGGTCATAACAGTAGATTTCGATGGGGCACAATTCTTACCATTGACACCAATAACTGGGCACAAGTCCTTCCACAAAGGCTCTGTTCACGCTCACGCGTTGCTATTTTACAGGAGTTTTTTCAGGTGTTTTTGCAAAGTTTTGCAGTGCTTTTGTACACGCGCTTTCAAGGTTAAAATATCCCCAATGTAAACGCAGTAAAATGCCTGTAATCTGCCAAAAAAGAAGCTCCTTTACTTTTTTGAGTGATGGGCGTTTTGCTTCACGTGACAGAACGCTCAGATGTGAACAGGAACCATTGCAATTAATGGGATTTGTCTTGTTGGGTGTTTTCAGAGCTGAGGTTTACAGCAGAAAAACGCCCCCAAAAATGCCTAGATGTGAACAGAGCTAAATACCAAAGATATGGTATTGTTTACGTCCCCTGCACAGTGTTGGAAATAATTCCGCTCTGCCCTTCAAATTAGCAGCTAAAACAGCAGTTAGACAATGGCAAAAACAATATAGGAACAAATAGTGTAGCGCTTCTTAACCACTTAAGGACCGCCACACAACGATATACAACGGCAAAATGGCACGTCTGGGCACATGGACAAATATATACGTCCCCTTTAAGAGCCCAGCCGTGGGTCGCAAGCGGTCCAAAGCTCCATGATCGTGCCTGTGGGACCTGCAGACCCGATCGTCGCGGGTGTCCCGTGATCGGGTCACAGGAGCTGAAGAACGGGGAGAGGTGTAAACAAACCTTCCCCGTTCTTCTCTGTGGCAATGTCAGTGATTGTCTGTTCCCTGATATAGGGAGAGATCATAGCTGGATAATCATTTTGTCAGAGATGGTAAGAGGGAACTCTTTCCCATCTCCCTGCCGGCACACAGAATGATAATGCTAATGCGCACTCTGTGTGTGCGCCTATGGTTGTGGTGTGTTGAGCAACCCATTTAAATGCATTTTTTGCACCACAGAGAAAAGGCCTTAGGAATGAATAAAATTGAGTTTTTCATTGCCTTCATATATCTGTGAAAATCTGGAGTTTTCTACTATATTTCACTGCTTTGGATAATAAATTTACTAGGAAAGGAGAAACTACATGGGTTTTAGTGTTTATGAAGATGCAGTGGGCTTTATATGGTTTTATAGAATGTAAAGTGTTGTTGTTTTACCTTTCAGATGAACAAGCAGTGGCAGAATACATCCATCCCTGCAACACAGGTAAAGATTATTACACATTCAGTGAATGAAATTTTGAAACATGTCACTTTTTTATAGAAACTTGGTCGGATCTTGTCTGAAACTGACAATTGTTTGGCTGTTCTGTGATCCTTCAGCTTTTGTACTTCCTAGTTGCTGACCGGAAATAAGTGTGTACCTCTACTTATCTGCATATTTGTTGTGGATTGATGACACAAAGGGGGGATACCCAATGTCTGTCCCCTATCAGGTCCCTTTTGTAGTTCCTCTGTACTTCATTCTATATTTTTTTTCCACTTGACCACTGGGCACTTAAATTCCCTTCCTAACGGAGAACGGGAGAACGAAGATTTGCAGTCCAAGGACCTAGACTATGGAACGCTCTACCTACCAGCATCCGATTGGAGGTGAACTACCTGGCCTTCAGAAGAAAAATCAAAACCCATCTCTTCTGAGGGCAAAAATTTTACTTAGGGAATGGATACTAAGCGCCCAGAGGCGATTCAGTTTGCATGTGTTGCGCTATACAAGTTTCTCACTCACTCACTCAACCAGATACATTTTCAGCTTTCTGTGCTCTCACAATTTGAATGACAATTACTCAGTCATACAACATTGTACCCATATGAAATTTTTGTCCTTTTTTTCACACAAATAGAGCTTTCTTTTGGTGGTATTTGATCACCTCTGGGTTTTTTATTTTTTGCGATATAAAAGAAAAAATACAGAAAATTCTGTAAAAAAAAAAAAAAAATATCTTGTTTCTGTCATATTAGCAGGTTATTTCTCACACACAGCATATGCATACCACAAATTATACCCCAAAACACATTCTGCTATTCCTCCCGAGTATGCCGATACCACATGTGTGAGAATTTTACATAGCGTGGCCACATACAGAAGCACAAAATGCAGGGAGCACCTTCAGGCGTTCTGGAGCACCCAGACCAATTCTGACATTCCTCTCCTACATGGAAAAATCATCATTTATTTGCTAGGAAATTACATAGAACCCCAAAACATTATATATATATATATATGCTTTTTTAGCAAAGACCCTAGAGAATACAATGGCGGCCATTACAACTTTTTATCTCGCACGGTATTTTTGCAGCAATTTTTTGAACGCGTGTTTTTAAAAGAAAACTGTTTTGAGCCAAAAAAAAAAACAGTTAAGTTAGCCCAATGTTTTTGCATAATATGAAAGATGAAGTTACGCTGAGTAAATAGATACCAAACATGTCACCCTTCAAAATTGCACATGCTCGTAAAATGGCGCTAAACTTCGCTACTTAAAAATCCCCATAGGCAACGTTTTTAATTATTTTTATTGGTTACATGTTTTTAGCTACAGAGGAGGTCTAGGGCCAAAATGATTGCTCTCGCTCTAACGTTCGGAGCGATACCTCACATGTGTAGCTTGAACACCGTTTTCATATGTTGGCAGGAATTACGTATGCATTCACTTCTGCATGCAAGTACACGGGGCAGGAGCGCTTTAAAAAATAATAATAATTTATTGTTCATTTTACTTTATGTATTTACATTATTTTGACTTTTTTTCCCCCCAAAAATAATTTTTTTGATCACTTTTAGTCCTATTATAAGGAATGTAAACATCCCTTGTAATAGGAATATGACATGACAGGTCCTCTTTACAGTGAGATGTGGGGTCAATAAGACCCCACATCTCACCTCTAGGCTGGGAAGACTGAAAAAAAATGATCGTAGCTTTGATCGTAGCAGTGAGTCTGTAAAAGCACCGGAGGGTGGCAGGAGGGGGGGACGTATTGCGGAGTATTGCAGGATATTGGAGTATTGCAGTGTATTGGGGTATTGCAGGGTATTTGGGTATTGCAGAGTATTGGGGTATTGCGGAGTATTGGGGTATTGCAGAGTATTGCGCAGGGAGTTGCAGAGTATTGCGCAGGGAGTTGCAGAGTATTGCGCAGGGAATTGCAGAGTATTGCGCAGGGAATTGCAGAGTATTGCAGAGTAATGGGCAGGGATGGATGGCTGGATCTGTGACTGCATTTGTCACAGATCCAGCCCACAGTGCTGGTGCTGCCGCTGCTTCCGCTGCTTCCGCTCTCCTCTCACACTGTACTGATCGGTACAGAGAGGGGAGGGAGGAACTGGCGTCATCACATGACGCCGGTTTGTTTACAAGTGATCGCTATCAGCGGCAATTTACCGCGATCCGTGATGCACCAGGTCTTCTAGACCCGGCGCTCACGGATGATTCCGAGAGCGCGCCCCAGGGGGCGCGCGGGAGCAAGATTCTGGAGGACGTCGGGACACGGGGCGACCCTGATCTCTGTAAAGAGCCAAGGCTGTGGCTATTTAACCATCTGATTGGCTGTATCCAATCACAGCTGGTCACATGTAAATACCGAAGTGTCCTGAACTGGCTTTCCTCACCTCACACTGACAGTGTGTGGCGAGGAGTGCCAATCAGTGGCATCTTCTTGCAGAGGAGACCTGGGCAGGTAATCAGGGCACTGATCACGAGTGCCCTGATTACAAGAAATCCCCAGCAGTGCCACCAATCAGTGCCCATAAGTGCCACCAGTGCCCATAAGTGATACCAGTCAGTGCCTCCCATCAGTGTGTTGCCCATCAGTGTGTTGCCCATCAGTGCTGCCCATCAGTGCCTGCTCATCAGTACTGCCCATCAATTCCCATCATTGCTGCCCATCAGCACTGCCCATCAGTGCTGCCTATCCGAGCCGCCTATCACTGCCCACCAGTGCTGCCCACTGCCGTCTATCAGTGCCCACCAGTGCACCTATCAGTGCCCACCAGTATTACCTATCAGTGCCTCCTCCTCATCAGTGCCACCCAATTAGTGCCCTTAAGTGCCGCCTCATCAGTGCCCATCAGTGCAGCCTCATCAGCACCCATCAGTGAAGGAGAAAAAATACTTATTTTCAAAATGTACTGACAGAAAATAAAATAAAAGTTTATTTATGTTTTTAAATCTGTATTTTTTGGGGATTTTAGTTTGATTATTCACATGTTTAAGAAGTGTGTTTAGTGCTGGCAGCTTTAATTAGATTAACATAGCAGCTCACAAGATTTCACATATTTGCAGGACAAAAGGTTTTTCACCTTAATGCATTTAAGTAGTGTTCCACCAACGTTTACAACTTGATCTTAAAGGAATAACCACACCTCCACCACTCGTTATTGTATAACAAAGGTTTTTCTTTTCTTCAGGGCATCATTTCCTCCTGCTCTTAAATTCTAATATTCGAAAATTGCCAATTCACCAATTCGCCAATTCAACAGTTCGCCAATTCAACAGTTCGCCAATTCAACAGTTCGCCAATTCTACAGTTCGCCAATTTGCCAATTCAGCAATTCGCCAATTCAACAATTAAAAATTTGAAAATCCAAAAACCTGAAAATTCTAAAATCTGAAATAATTAACTAATAATAACTTAACTATTACTAACTATTAAATTATAGGTATTGGAATTTTGTTTTAAATTTGACTGTTGGTGAACTTTACAAATACAAATTTATCCAAAGTTACGAATTATCTGAACTAACGAATGCCGTATCTAAACAAATGGAATGTAACAAATTAATAATAATAAATAACAATAATAATAACTTTATTATTATTTATTATTAATTTGTTTGTATTCGTTACATTCACTAACATCCTCATTTGAAAGGAAATTCCAATAACTATAATTTAATAGTCGGCTATTATTAGTTATTTATTCTTTCAAATTTTTGGATTTTCTTTCTCATTTTTGGATTCTCAAATTTTAGAATTTACGAATTGCGCTCATAACGAATGACCGGAAAAAAAAATTGAATGAAACGAGAACTAATGAGTTTTACGGCAGTGCACATTCCACATTCTACTATATACTAGAGTTTGTAGAGGCTATGGGGTAGATTCACAAAGGGCGTCCTAACTTTGCGGCAGCGTAGCATATCGTGTTTACACTACGCCGCTGTAAGTTAGCGAGGCAAGTACATGATTCACAAAGTACTTGCCTGCTAAGTTACCTCGGCGTAGCCTAAAGCGGGCGGGCGTAAGGGTGTCTAATTCAAAATAGGCTGAGGGGTCGTGTTTAATGTTAATTTGGTTTGACCTGACGTGATTGACGTTTTTTTGGAACGGCGCATGCGCCATCCGCCTACATATCCCAGTGTGCATTGCGGCAGCGTACGCCGCACGGGCCTATTGGTTTAGACGTGGACGTAAATGACGTAAATCCCTATTCACGGACGACTTACGCAAACAACGTAAAATTTTCGAATTCCGACGCGGGAACGGCGGCCATACTTTAACATTACTATTCCAGCTATTTGATGGAATATCTTTAGGCCTGATAATGCGTTACGTAAACGGTGTATCTGTACTGCATCGGCCGGGCGTACGTTCGTGAATAGGCGTATGTAGTGATTTACATATTCTACGCCGACCGCAATGGAAGCGCCACCTAGCGGCCAGCCTAAATATTGCACCCTAAGATAGGACGGCGCAAGCCGTTGTATCTTAGATAGGTTTAAGTGTATCTCTGTTTGAGAATACACTTAAACTTAGGACAGCGCAGATTCCGAGTTAGGTCGGCGTATCCACTGATACGCCGGCCTAACTCTTACTGAATCTAGCTATATAACTTTTGCAAAAACCAATCAATATACGCTTTTATTTTTTATTTTATTTTTGTTACCAAAAATATGTAGCAGAATACATATTGACATATCCAATAAAAACATTTAAAAAAAAAATTTTTTTTTCATAAATTTATGTGTTAAAGCGGAAACTAAAAATGTTTTTTTTTTTTAATTGTCACCCTTTTTTAGTTTATAGCACAAAAAATAAAACACAGTGGTGATTAAAATACCACCAAAAAAAACCCTCCTATTCATGGTAAAAAAAAAATATGACATACAGTAATCCTAATTTATGTACAGTGTTGCATGACCGCGCAATTGTTAGTTAAAGTACTGTAATGCAGAGCTGTAATCTTGTGGAGGGCAAGTGGTTAAACTTTTATTTTTTTCTTCTCTTTTGCTTTGTAGATGACACCTCCAGTAATTCAAGTTAAGAACAGAAGAACATTTGCATCTATACCGAAAACTCGCAAATGAAACAATTTCTGTAAATGTGTCAATAGATTGCATGTGGGAGCTACTCAGATACTGTAACAAGCTTTGTAGTCTGGTACTGAAATTAAAGGGAAATAAAGTCTGCTTTCCATGAACTGTCTGTGTGACTATTGTAGAGTGTGTCTGAAAGTAATTTTTTTATATGAAATATTACTTGCTTGTACCAGTTTTTACTATTTCTTTTTAGCATACAGATCAGACATGTTGCAATTGGTTTACTTCTGAATTAGTTTTTTAATGAATTTCAACAAATTTGTTAATTTGGAAATATCCAAATGAACAAAAACCCAATGAATTTTTCAGAATATTCGTAAATTCGAATATTTGAAAATTCTTAATTAGAATATTCGAAAATTCGTAAATTCATAAACTTCATAAATTTGACAATTTGTAAATGCGCAAATTCGTGAATTTGAAAATTCGAAAACCCGAAAATCTGAATTAATGACCAACTAATAACTTAAAGGGGTTGTAAAAGTAAAAAATTTTTCCCTAAAAACTGTAGCTTCCTTTACCTTAGTGCAGTCCTCCTTCACTTACCTCATCCTTCCATTTTGCTTTTAAATGTCATTATTTCTTCTGAGAAATCCTCACTTCCTGTTCTTCTGTCTGTAACTCCTCACAGTATTGTGAGGCTTTCTCCTTGGTGTGGAGTGTCGTGCTCGCCCCCTCCCTTGGACTACAGGAGAGTCAGGATGCTCTCTACATTGCAGATAGAGAAAGGAGCTGTGTGTTAGTGGGCGTCCTGACTCTCCTGCTCGCCCCCTCCCCCCTCAAGGGAGGGGGCGAGCACGACACTACACACCAAGAGAAAGCCTTGCATTACTGTGTGGAGTTACAGACAGAAGAACAGGAAGTGAGGATTTCTCAGAAGAAACAAGGACATTTAAAAGCAAAATCAAAGGATGAGGTAAGTGAAGGAGGACTGCACTAAGGTAAAGAGACCTATTTAGGGGAAACATTTTTTACCTTTACAACCCCTTTAACTATTACTAACAATTAAATTATAGGTATTGGAATGTCCTTTCAAATGTGGCTGTTAGTAAAAGTAACAAATACAAATTTATCCAAAGTTACAAATTATCCAAAATAATGAATGCCATATCTAAACCAATGGAACGTAACAAACTTTGGATAATTTTGTATTCGTTACATTGACTGACAGACAAATTTGAAAGAACATTCCAACACCTATAGTTTAATAGTTAGTTATTATTAGTTAGTTATTCTTTTGAGTTTTTGGATTTTTTTTTTTTCGAGTTTACAATTTTTTGAATTTTCAAATTTACGAAAATATGAATTTTAAAATTAATGAATTTACAAAATTTTTAATTTACGTATTGCGATCATAATAAATGACCTGGAAAAAAAAAAACATATCGAATAAAACAAAAACTAACACATTTTTCGGCAGTGCACATGTCTAACACAGATAGGTGGATCCCTTTTCTATTAGTTATTAGTTTATCAGTCAGTAGAAATCACAACCCTGAGACGATAAGCTCAAAGACAGATGACACTGGGCTTTACTAAAGGCAAATTTACTGTTTGGTTTGCAAAGAAAGCTGCACTTTGCAAGGAAATTTGCCACAAAGCTTAGTGAATGTGTTGAAGTTTCACTTTGCAAAAAATACCCAATCATGCACAAGGAAAAATAATATAAAAATGTTTGCTTGCACATGGTTAAATGATGGAAATTCACTAAACTCTGAGTATAACTGGGGGGATCCGTAGTGGAGAAGAATCTGGGAGTTTTGGTTGATCATAAGCTCAATAATAACATGCAATGCCAAGCTGCGGTTTCCAAAGCGAGCAAAGTCCTTTCTTGTATAAGAGAGGTATGTACTCCAGAGAGAGAGATATCATTTTGCCCCCCTGTACAAATCATTAGTAAGACTTCATCTGGAATATGCAGTTCAGTTTTGGGCCCCAGTTCTCAAAAAGGATATCAGGGAACTAGAGAAAGTGCAGAGAAGGGCAACCAAACTGATAAGAGGAATGGAGGAGCTCAGCTATGAGGAAAGACTAGAAGAACTGAATTTATTCTCTCTTGAGAAGAGGAGATTAAGGGGGGATATGATCAACATGTACAAATATATAAGGGGTCCATACAGTGGACTTGGTGTTGAGTTATTCACTTTACGGTCAACACAAAAGACATCCGATTGCCTCTCAGGGGACCAGGAAGGCATTTTTTCCCCTGCTGTAGCAAATTGGATCATGCTCTGCTGGGGTTTTTTGCCTTAATCTGGATCAACTGTGGGTATAGCATTGGGTATTATGGGGTTGTATGATACTTTTTTCTTTTTTATGGATGAACTGGATGGACTTGTGTCTTTTTTCAACTATGACACTGGGGTTTACTAAAGGCAAATTTACTGTTTGCTTTGCAAAGAAAGCTGCACTTTTCAAGGAAATTTGCCACAAAGTTTAGTGTATGTGGTAAAGTTTCACTTTGCAAAAAATACCCAATCATGCGCAAGGGAAAAAACTATAAATTGTTGCTTGCACATGGTTAAATGATGGAAATTCACTAAACTCTGGGGCAAATTCCTTTGAAAAGTGCAACAGCCTGTTCACCTTTAGTAAATCAATCCCTATGTTTTGCATTTAGTGAATTCAGTGAATTCAGTGAATTATATTACAAGTGTCAGTTGACTGATATGTTTACATAGAGACCGCATCAGCAGTAAGGTGTAATCGTCATGCGGAAAGCACTAGTATGAACATAGCAGCAGAACTAGCACAATGGATTTGAGTTTAAATGAAAAAGTCTTCTTGTTTATTGAATTGTTGCAAATAACAAAAGTTCAGCCTAGACAAAACATTACTCCAGCACAAAGCTGCTATGTTTCTGGTCAAGTATGACTCTTTTTTTAAAGCAGGACTTGAAATGCACACTAGAATAATACATTTAAATATATACTGTATACCAGTGGCGGCTGGTCCTCCATTTTCTTGGGGGGCAAACAATCGATCCGCAACCACCCACGGTCATTCGGTCAGATCACCCAACCCCCACCCCCCCCCCCAGCATAGTGCAGCATGTCCCTATTGCCCCTGTATCTGATGTTTTGGCACCTTTTGGCTCCTACTTCCTTCTCCTTCTGTTTGTCTGCTCCTTGTGGCGTCCACTGTGGAAGGCCCGGTGGCACCATGTTGGGAGTCCGGGGCCGCTCCCTCTTAGATTGGGTCATTGGCGCTGTATATCTGGGCGGGTGACCTGTTGGTAGATGCAGCGGGCTCCAAGGAGTGTTTAGAGAAATCAGGGCACAGGAGAGGTGAGCCAGTGAGCAAGGGAGAGGATCAATGTGCAGATCGTCCCCAGGAGCTCAGAAGTCGGTCTTCTCATATGCCCTGCTCGGCTCCGCCCCCTCTTAGCAGCCAATATGATCGTTTCTCCTCTCGGCTGATCGGGTCTCAGGACTCGCTTCGTAATTGGCCGGGAGGAGAATCAGGAAGACAATAGTGAATATTAATTCGCTATTGTCACAGAACTGGGTGAACTCAGGGTGCAGTGCTCTATCCCCCGAGCCCACCCTTTTTTGAAGCCAATTAGAGCCTCAGGCTTGTTGGGGGCAGTAGGGAGGACCGAGGTAGTGGGGTGCAGAGGAGAGTAGTGGTTTGGATGAGGGGTAGTGGGGTGGACTGAGGGGCAGTGGGGTGCACAGTTGTATTGTGAGGTGGGTTACAGGTAGTTGGGTGCAGAGTGTGTCAGTGGATTGCAGATGGAGATAGGTGAGTGAACAGGGGGTAGTGGGGTAGACTGGGGAGCAGTGGAGTGCACAGGGGGTTGTTGTGTGTAGTGGGGATAGTGGTGTGAATTAGGGGATAGTCGGGTACAGAAAGGGGGCAGTGGTGTGGACAGGGGACAGTGGGGCAGACTGAAGGGCATAGGGGTGCACAGGTGAGTAGTGGGGTGGATCAGGGATTAGTGGGGTTCAGAGGGGGTCAGTGGGATTGATGGGGGACACTGAGGTGCACAGGGGGTCAGTGGGATGGACAAGAGAGTAGTGGGGTGGACAGGGGATAGTGAAAGGGGCAATGGGGTGGAAAGGGGGGTGGACATGAGGATAGTGGGGTACACAGGGGGACAGTGGGGTGCACAGGCATGTAGTGGGGTGGACAGGGGGAATATGGGATGCAGGGGGGGACAATAGGGTGGCTAAGGGGTATTCCAGTGGACTGGGGGGCAGTGGGGTGCACAGGTGAGTAGTGAGGTAGACATGAGTGAGTGGGGTGGGATGGGGTAATTGGGTGTAAAGAGGGATAGGTGGGTGAACAGGGGATAGTGGGGTGCAATGGGGGGAGACTGGAGAGCAGTGGGTGGACAGGAGGTTAGTGGGGTGGATTAGGGGGTAGTGGGGTGCATAAGGGGACAGTGGGGTGCACAGGGGGACAGTGGGCTGAACAAGGGGTACTGGAACGGATCGGGAGGCAGTGAGATGCACAGGAAAATAGTGAGGGGGACCAAGGGGGTAATGGGTGCAGTGTTGGGCAGTGAGGTGGATGGGGGACAGTGGGGTGGACAAGAGGTATTGGGGTGAATGGGGGGGAGTAGTGGGATGCACAGAAAGGTAGTGGGGTTGATTGGGGGTAGAGAGATCTCTTCTTGCATTAATCAATACTTGCTATGAGTACTTTTCAATATCACTTCTGAATGACAAAAGGCTCATATTTTTCTGAAGAGGATGGGGGACCCAGCCAGAGTGACCTCATGACTTCTAGTGGGGTGGACAAGGTATAGTTGGGTGCACAGGGGGAATAATGGTGTGGGCTGGGGATAGATTGGTGCAGAGTGGACATTGGTGTGGACAAGGGGTAGTGGGGTGCACAGGGGGAAAATGTTGTGGGCTGTAGATAGTTTTGTGCAGAGTAAGGCATTGGGGTGGATGGGGGACAGTGTAGTGGATTTGGAGTATTAGGGTGGATTGGAGAACAGTGGGGTCGATTGAGGGGTAGTGGGGTAGACGGGGGATAAGTGGGATATAGTGAGAGCAGTGGGGTGGATTGGGGAGAGTGGGATGCCCAGGGGAATAGTGAGGTGGACAGAGGGTTAGTGGATTAAGGAGCAGTGAGGTGAATTGAGAGGTAGTGGGGTATACAGAGGTTAGTGGCGCTCTGTGCAGGGTGAATATTTGTCTCTTACTGTCCCATTCTGGGTGATGTGTGGATCAAATACATTGCTTCCCTAACACAGACTCGCCTCTCAGCCAATCAGGTGCACGGGTCTGGTTACCTGTCCCCTGATTAGCTGAAGCGACAGGTGCTGTGATTGGACGCCTACCAGGCATCCAATCACAGCATCACTGTGTCATAGCAGAAGATGGAAGAAGACTGGAGAAGGGAGAAGACATCGAGGACTCGGAGGACAGCGTTGACCCGAGACAGGTAAGTGCCAGGCGGGGGGGCACACTGACTGCATTTGAAGGATGCAAATCTGGCAGCACACTGGCGGCATTTAATGGGGCAAATCTGGCAGCACACTGGCAGAATTTGATGGGGAAAATCTGGCAGCACACTGGCGGCAGTTTATGGGGCGAATCTGGATGCACACTGGCGGCATTTGATGGAGCAAATCTGGCAGCACAGTGGCTGCATTTATGGGGCAAACTGGCAGCACACTGGTGGCAATTGATGGGGCAAACTGGCAGCACACTGGCAGCATTTGATGGGGCGAATCTGGATGCACACTGGCGGCATTTGATGGAGCAAATCTGGCAGCATACTGGCAGCATTTGATGGGGCAAATCTGGCAGCACGCTGGCGGCATTTGATGGGGCAACTCTGGTGGCATTTGATGGGGCAAACTGGCAGCACACTGGCGGCAATTGATGGGGCAAACTGGCAGCACAGTGGCGGCATTTGATGATGGGGCAAACTGGCAGCACAGTGGCGGCATTTAATGGGGCAAACTGGCACACACTGGTGGCAATTGATGGGGCAAACTGGCAGCACACTGGCGGCAATTGATGGGCACACACTGGCAGCAATTTATGGGGCACACTGGCAGCAATTTATGGGTCACACTGGCAGCACACTGGCGGTAATTGATGGGCACACACTGGCAGAAATTGATGGGACACACTGGCAACACTGGCAACAATTGATGGTTACAGTAGCTGCGTTTGATTTTTTTTTCTGTATGTTTGCGCCCCCCCAAAAATTTTGAGCACCAGCCACTCAAAACGACGTATAGAGACTGTAGGTGGTCCGGAAGTGGTTAATTGATCAAGTTGAAGTTAGAAACTGATTGGCTACCATGCACAGCTGCACCAGATTTTGCACTCTCCAGTTTTTGACATGCTAGGACAGCCACTATTGTGATATTTTCATTCCAGACAGACTGCTTAATAATTGATAGAATATATTTGTTTGTATATTGCAACAATCTGAACCCAGTAAATTTCCTAATGTTATCATTGCTGATAGGAACTCCTGAAAAGCAATTTTTTATTTCTTCCAAATATATTGTAAATCTAATGCATAACTGTATTTGTTCCATAGATTATCCATAGATTATATTTTAAGAAATATTCTACTAGAATACATCTAAAGCCCATCGTTGTCCCTTTTGTCTGACCTACCCTGCCTCACCACAATAATATATATATATATATATATATATATATATATATATATATATATATATATATATATATATATATATATATATATATATATTGTGATAGTAAAGTTCCCTGTCCTGCTAATGGTCGCCCAGGATTCTCAAATAGGCAGGTTGAGGGGCTCCAGGGTTATTTAATGTGGAGGAATCTGTTTGATCAGTTTCCTCCAACGTTTGTAAAATCCACTTGGGGACCTGGAGCCCGGAGATTCTACAGCAATATGGGTGGGATGGAATCTCCAATCCTGGGACTGGGTTTTGGAAACAGCCAGGAGTCTGGCTGGTTGATTGAGCAGGTGGGTCCTGGGCTTATAGCAGAGTCAGGACCAGGGTTCTGGGCTCCACCCTCCCAAAGAGTCCAGGCAAGCAAGGGAGGAGCATGCATGTCTGCATGGTATAGACCAGGGGTGGGCAATTATTTTTTCGATGGGGCCACATGAGAAACTAAAAATATTTTGGAGGGCCGGGCCAAAAGGCTAAACTCAACTTGCTTGTCTTGAAGGGAACGCCTATACCAGGAAGTAATCCCCGCTCGGAGGCATAGAAGAGATACGGCGATAACGATAAGTACCAAAATAAAATAAAAAAGACCAGCATACTGCAGATGTCAGCAGTATGCTGGATCTAACTGCAAAAAGGTGATTTTTGGGTGAACTACCGCTTTAAGGTAGAAAAGCATAAAAATTAGTTATTTTACAAAACCCTCACACGGACAGGATACAGGAGATATCAGAGACAGCAGACAGAGATTGCATACAATGATTTTGAACAATCTCACCACTGCCATTTTTGTCTGGAAACTGCTGCCTGTGCCTGTATGACAGCAGAAACCCTTTAATGGTTAACAGCACCATTATACCTAAAATCACTGATAATCCACAAGCTAATTGCTCATCAGAATAAGGGGTTTTCTTTTAATTAGCACATCAAGTTCAGGTAACTGAAAACATCATGCATGCTGTTAAAAAAATTAGCTAAAATAGAGCATTTTTAATAGCAACCACGCAGAGTGCTGTCAGACAGGCACAGGCAGCAGTTAACAGACAAAAATGGCAGTGGTGAGATTGTACAAAATCATTGTATGCAATCTCTCTGTTGTCTCTGATATCTCCTGTATCCTGTCCATGTGAGGGTGAGCAGGGAGGCAGCCAGGCTGGAAAGATTTATTGATGGTGGAGGGGGCTCAGGTGGACCTGTGGTAGGTCCACCTGAGCCCCCTCCTCCCTCCACCATCAATTAATCATTCCAGCCTGGCTGTCTCCCTGCTTACCCTCACACACAGTCAACGGCGGGCAGCAGGCTCCACAAACTTTACTCACTCAGTCGGGCAGGTACTGGCAGGGGTCCGTTCGTTGCTCCGGTGGGGCTCTGTTATCCAGTCCACCAGTCCCGACTGGTCAGGCTCCCTCCGCAGCCGCTCAGGTCACAGACCGTGACTCTAAGATTGCTCTGGCTCCACCGTCGCGTCTGCCTGTTCATAGGCTGGCGGGAAAATGCGCTCACTGCATTGGCTGCACGGGCAGGTGGGCTGGGCAGGAGGTAGACTCGGCGGCTCAGCATCGGCACCTTTCCCTTACATTTACGTACAGGGGAAAAGCGCCTTGTTTTAACAAACTGTCCGTGGGCCGGATTAAAAGGTCCGCCGGGCCGTATACGGCCCGCGGGCCGTAGTTTGCCCACCACTGGTATAGACAGAGGGCCCAAAGCTGTGGGCTGAGCAGCACGGAAGCTGAGCGAAGGTACAGTGATTTGTACAGGAACTTTGGTACATGGCCAAGAGGGCTAAAGTGTAAAGCCTAAGCAGCTGTATTTCTGAAGAGAGCCAGGTGACGCTGCATTTTTGGTTGATTACTTTATTGCTGTAGCAACTTGAAATCCCCTGTGTGGACTCTGCTCACTGGTATGCTCTACACAGACGCTAAACAACCCCCAACATCACAAAATATATATATATATATATATATATATATATATATATATATATATATATATATATATTTATGGTCGTTACCCTCTGACTGAGAGAGATGTGGATCACATAAACACGCGACAAGACTTACAACATAAATAGACCTGAAGTGTGCCTTGGTGGTCTGGTCAGTATGCCAAGAAAAGGGGGCATACCCAAGTTAAGTAATGGGTAGTTAATTGAAGAAGGATATGCTGAGAAGTGCCCTGAAAAAGGGAAGGGCGGGAGGGTGTCGAATGCGATTGAATGCGCAGACTCACGGACATGAGGTGAGCTGGGAAGAGTCGGCCCAGTGACGTGTAGTACTGCACACTGAACCGACAAAGAGCATGTGTGAGTGGGCTGCTTAAATACCCTCCGGGCTCCTCCCATAAACTCAGGCCACCATACTGGCCTTCTTATTTATGGTCGTTACCCTCTGACTGAGAGAGATGTGGATCACATAAACACGCGACAAGACTTACAACATAAATAGACCTGAAGTGTGCCTTGGTGGTCTGGTCAGTATGCCAAGAAAAGGGGGCAAAAGACTCAGATAGGGAAATAGTTTATATTGATTTCTTGTATTTATTGAGCCAGCTTGGTAAAGGCTTGTGCCATTCCTTCATGAGGATTTGGGATGTATGTGGCAAAACAAGGAGACTTCCATCAGCCTGGTATTTTGATTACGTAGTCTGGTACTCCCTGTTGGGAGGCAACTGAGGCTGCTCCAATTCGGAAAGAATGTCCAGAGAACTGACTGGGGTTTGAAGCCCAAGTTACTTAGGAGGATTCTGACATGCTTGACACACTGGCTGACACTCAGGGAGTTGGTTTAGAAAGGGTAGCAACGAGCTACCATCAGATTGGCTGGGTAGATGGAGCAGTAGTGGGTCGAGCACCGTCACTGGGCGTCAGGCGTTGTCAGTCTGAAACAGGTTGATGTCAACCCCAGGGGCCTGTTTGTTGCGTTTGCAGACTGTGAGAGTGTAATGGTTCGAAAGCGAGTCAGGTGGCGTCGGAGCAGTGTGTGACTGCCGGAGCCGCTGACTAAATTCACTAGGTTGTAGGGAACCGTAGAAGGCCTGGTAGATGGCTGTTGGGTGACTAGACTGGGCAAAGCCCTAAACAGGGAACGAGTAAGGATTTTAGACATGTCCCTAAAGAGGGGACTCTTGAAAGGTAGGCGCTTGCCACTGACTACAGGTTGGTGCTTCTGTATGTCCTGTAGGAGGGACTTGACTGCATGGGCTCGAGAATACTGACGGTTTACTGGGGTCCTGCAGGGACAGGAAATGCTGGATGCCATCTAGATATGGCGTGATAGTATTGAGAAATGGTCAGCTGCATGTGGCAATACGATATGAAAGCTAGGATGTGTCCAACGTTGCCTATTGCTGCTCCGGGGCAAGGGGCCAAAAATTTGCGATTAGTGTTCCAAGCAGTGCGATAGGCCTTCAGTGTGTTGCGTGCCAAGGAGTGGTTAATAAGTTGGATTGCGTTGGCGAGATGCGACTTCAGTCCGTCGTCAGCAATGTCCATGGTGGGACAGGGATAGTTGTTGGGTCGGCTCCAGGCTCTTGCTGGAAAAAACATCCATTCCAAGGTTGGAATAGGATAGCGCATCAGCTGCTTTTTGCATTTGCCTTGAAAACGTCTACATAAGATATTAACTGGTGATGGAGTGACAGCTGCGCGAGCCTGCGCAGGAAGTGATGGGGAGTGACTTAGATCTATCTTAATTGATGATGTCGGCTGTGGCCTGATTGTCTGTGGTGAAGAACAGTGTCTGTCCTGTTCAAGTGTGGTCCCAGACCTGGGCAGCTGCCACAATGGGGTGCAGCACGAGGTGTGATGAAGACTGGGTGAAGCAAAAATGTAAGAGAATTTCTGGGGGCCAAGTTTTGGAGAACCAGTGGCGGCCTAAAAATGGCTGCAAAAGCCTTTGGTGGCTCGGCTGACACTGTCGGGATGAAGATTGAAATGATGTTCTATCAGGTGGGGAAGTTGTCCCACATAGCTAAGTCTGCTACTGATGCTTGGTCTAGTTTGAGAACTTGGACTGGATCTTGCATTGGTGTGAGAAAATCAAGACAATACACAGGTGCTCAACAAGACGATATACATGCACTCGCAGGCCAACGTGCACTCGCAGGCCAACGTGCACTCGCTGGTGCTGGATGAAAACCTGAACTAACTGCAGGGAAAAAACTGAGAAAAGATGAGTGGCCCGCGTGCCACTGAAGATGAATGGCCAACTGGGTGCCACTGTGTGTTTGTGTGGCTGATTGTTTGTCACTGAGGTGTGTTTGCAAGTTTAGTTTGTATTCGGGTTTGCACGTAGGTGCGTGCCGCTAAGTGTTTTATACTACTGCAGACAATATTGTGCGGTTGCAAGGGTGTCAGTGAGTGTCCGGTTGCTGGGACGATATTGTGTGGTGGCAGGGGCCTTGAGTATGAAGGTTTGATGGTATTGGTGGTTGCAAGGGTCTGTCTGGTTTGCTGAGACGATATTGCGTGGTTACAAAGGTCTCGATGATTATGAGGTTTGTTTTGAGATGGCATGGTGTGGTTGCACAGGTCTCAACAAGTGAGGGGTTGCTGAGACGATGTTGCGTTTTGCAATGGTCTCAAATGAGTGTCGGCCGCTGAGACAACTTTGTATGGCTGCAAGGGTCTAAATGGGTGTCAGGTTGCTGAGACGATATTGCAGTTGCAATGGTCTCAAATGAGTGTCAGGTTGCTAAGATGACTTTGTATGGCTGCAAAGGTCTGAACGGCTGTCAGGTTGCTGAGATGAGATTGTGTGGTTGCAAAGGTCTAGAAGGGTGTGAGGTAGCTGAGATGATATTACATTTAGCAAGGGTCTCAAATGAGTGTCAAGTTGCTGAGACAATATTCCCCTTTATTTTAATTTTTTTATGAAAACGACTGTGAATGAAACGCTGGTAAACATGAGTTACCGCATCTGGCAGTGTTTACAAGCTGTTACAGGCATTGGCGTTTAGAATGCGTTTCAAATGCCTCTGAACATCCGTCTGAACCCATTTTTTTTTTTTTTTTTTTTACCAACAGCAGTGTACATGAGGCCAAAGATGATTTGTCTGGCTGCAAGGGTCTCAATGAATGCCAGGTTGCTGGGGCGAGACTGTATGGTCACAAAGGTCTTTGACGAGTGGGAGGTTGCTCAAGACAGTATTGCGTGGTTGCAAGAGTCTTGATGAGTGTGGGGCTGCTGAGACGGTATTGTGTTTGCAAGGGTCTGAACTATGGTGTGAGGCTGCTGAGACGGTATTCCGTGGTTGCAAGGGCCTTGATGAGTGTGGGGCTGCTGGAACGGTATTGCGTTTGCAAGGGTCTGAACTATGGTGTAAGGCTGCTGAGACGGTATTGCGTGGTTGCAAGGGTCTTGATGAGTGTGGGGCTGCTGAGACGGTATTGCGTTTGCGAGGGTCTCAACAATGGTGTGAGGCTGCTGAGATGGTATTGCGTGGTTGCAAGGGACTTGATGAGTGTAGGGCTGCTGAGATGGTATTGCGTTTGCATGGGTCTCAACAAT
The DNA here is from genome assembly GCF_905171775.1 of Rana temporaria. NCBI lineage: Eukaryota > Metazoa > Chordata > Amphibia > Anura > Ranidae > Rana > Rana temporaria. Next base: position 15,144,699 of record NC_053496.1, read on the forward strand.
GGTGTGAGGCTACTGAGATGGTATTGTGTGGTTGCAAGAGTCTTGATGAGTGTAGGGCTGCTGAGACGGTATTGCGTTTGCAAGGATCTCAACAATGGTGTGAGGCTGCTGAGACGATTTTGCATGGTTGCAATGGTCTCAACAGGTGTCAGGTTGCTGGGCCGAGATTGTGTGGTGACAATTTATTTTTTTCTGCTTTTTTTTTTTTTTTTGCGTTTTGTAAGGGTCATGTGTTGCAAGGGTCTTAACAAGGGTGTCAGGCTGCTGAGACAATTTTGTGTGCTTGCAAGAGTCTCCATGAGTGTGGGGCTGCTGACACGGTATTGCGTTTGCAAGGGTCTCAACAAGGGTGTCAGGCTGCAGAGACAAATTTTGCGTGCTTGCAAGAGTCTCCATGAGTGTGGGGCTGCTGAGACGGTATTGCGTTTGCAAGGGTGTCAGGCTGCTGAGACAATTTTCTGTGCTTGCAAGTGTCTCCATGAGTGTGGGGCTGCTGAGACGGTATTGCGTTTGCAAGGGTCTCAACAAGGGTGTCAGGCTGCAGAGACGAATTTTGCGTGCTTGCAAGAGTCTCCATGAGTGTGGGGCTGCTGAGACGGTATTGCGTTTGCAAGGGTCTCAACAAGGGTGTCAGGCTGCAGAGACGAATTTTGCGTGCTTGCAAGAGTCTCCATGAGTGTGGGGCTGCTGAGACGGTATTGTGTTTGCAAGGGTCTCAACAAGGGTGTCAGGCTGCAGAGACGAATTTTGCGTGCTTGCAAGAGTCTCCATGAGTGTGGGGCTGCTGAGACGGTATTGCGTTTGCAAGGGTCTCAACAAGGGTGTCAGGCTGCAGAGACGAATTTTGCGTGCTTGCAAGAGTCTCCATGAGTGTGGGGCTGCTGAGACGGTATTGCGTTTGCAAGGGTCTCAACAAGGGTGTCAGGCTGCGAAGACGAATTTTGCGTCGTTGCAACGGTCTGAACAGGTGTCAGGTTGCGGGGCTGAGATTGTGTGGTGGCATTTTTTTTTTTTTTGCACTTTTATTTTTCTTTTTGCGTTTTTTTTTTTTTCTTTTTTTTTTGCATTTTTTTTTTTTTCGTTTTGTAAGGGTCATGTGTTGCAAGGGTCTTAACAAGGGTGTCAGGCTGCTGAGACGATTTAGTGTGGTTGCAAGAGTCTCGATGAGTGTGGGGCTGCTAAGACAGTATTGCGTTTGCAAGGGTCTTAACAAGGGTGTCAGGCTGTGGAGACGAATTTTGCATCGTTGCAACGGTCTCAACAGGTGTCAGGTTGCTGGACTGAGATTACGTGGTGGCAATATTTTTTTTTATTTTTTTTTTGGGTTTTATTTTTTTTTTTCTTTTTTTTCGTTTTTTTTTTTTTTTTTTTTGCATTTTGTAAGGGTCATGTGTTGCCAGGGTCTCAGCAAGGGTATCAGACTGCTGAGATGATTTGCATGGTTGCAAGGTCTCAATCAATAAGAATTGGGTTACTGAGAAAGGATAGAAACACCTGGTTTGTTTGTACCTTAAGCAAGCAGTATAAGGTAGAAGGACAACGCCTGTTTGAATCGTAGGTTCCATAGGGGCCACTAATGAACGATATGGGAGGCAACGAATGGTAGCAAATTGATAGAACATAAAGAATGTAATAACAAATCTTACTTGCGACAGTGGGCCATGCGAGTGAGTTTGCGGCGGACTGTGGCTGGAGTGAAACATGTCGGGAAGGTGTAGCGTGCTGCCGTGCATGGGGCAAAACAACGAGGTTTGGTGTAGAAAATAGAACACAAGAAGTACGTATCAATGCTTTGTAAGCTCCACTGTGGGAACCAAACATATGGTACAGGTGGCCACGAATTTGACATGACAAACAAGCTAACGAATCCTACCTGGGACAGTGAACGTGCGACTGGGTTTGCTTTGGACTGGAGTGGATGTGCAACACATCCCAAGAGTGTGGTGTGGCGCCATGCATGACACATAGGCAATAACTTTGGTAAATAAATGAGAGAGAAGAGCCGTGTACAAGCAATTCGTAAGTTCCGCAGCGGGAACTAAAACACACGACATGGGGGAAACAATGAATGACAACGGTAGAAAGTATGCAATGTATCTGATACAAAATGGTTGTAAAATGCATGAAATGAATCCGATACGAATTGATAGTAAGGAGAATTGAATGAATCTGATACGAATTGGTTGTAGAGTGTATGCTACCCCTTGCTTTGAAACCGAACACCTACCAACCACCCATCCCCCCAGGCTAATCAAGTGCAGAGAAGGCACCATGTGAGTCCAATTACCACCTCAATCTGCCAAAGAACCCATACAAACACATGTCAATCTCCAAATGGATTTACAAATGAATCGTATGTTTGGCAGAAGGAAGTTGCAAATGTATTATGCCTGAGCAGAATGATGTTGGAACATAAGCAAAAGTAACTCAGGCAGATTTTTTCCCAAAAGGGATGCAGGATAGGAAGCATAACGAATTGTAAGATTGCACAAGATACGAAAAGGTTTGAATCCTACCTGCGACAGTAAGCGGGAACCGCCGGCGAAGACCATGAAGGGAAAAGCCGCAAAGCGCTTGCGATGTCGAATGCGATTGAATGCGCAGACTCACGGACATGAGGTGAGCTGGGAAGAGTCGGCCCAGTGACGTGTAGTACTGCACACTGAACCGACAAAGAGCATATGTGAGTGGGCTGCTTAAATACCCTCCGGGCTCCTCCCATAAACTCAGGCCACCATACTGGCCTTCTTATATATATATATATATATATATATATATATATATATATATATATAATCTCTATCCTTTTCATGCCTAAGCCTATTTCTGATATTTGTTGCCTACAAGTTAAAATCCATATTTTTTGCTAGAAAATTACTTGGAGCCCCCAAACTTTATATATATATATATATATATATATATATATATATATATATATATATATATATAGCGCCTGTGTACTTTCAGTACAGGTGCTATGTTAAATTTATAAGGGGGATGAGAGAGTTACTTTGCTCTCATCCAGTTGATTTATGTAAATTAGTGAGTGAGAAACTTATATAGCGCAACACATGCGAACTGAATCGCCTCTGTGCGCTTGGTATCCATTCCCTGGGCCCTCAGAAGAGATGGGTCTTGATCTTTCTCCTGAAGGCCAGGTGGTTTACCTCCAATCGGATGGTGGTTGGTAGAGCGTTCCATAGTCTGGGTCCTTGGACCGCAAATCTTGCTTCTAAGACCCCCCTTTGCGGTCTTCCCTTCGAGGGCTCCCTCCTTTTCGATACAGGCCTGGATCAGGCTCTGACTAGGTCTTCGGAAAAGGGTATGCGTTTTCCCACCAAGCCTAGACAGAACAAGAAAATCATTTTTCGAGGCCACCAGGGTAGAAACCGTCCTGCAGAAAGAAGGTCGCCTAACAATAGGCATTGGGGGGTTGGGAAGGACAAACAAAAAGAGGGCATCCTTTTTTCCAATCCCAAACCCAACGATAAGGATTCCAAATGACGGGAAAGTTGGGGGAAGGTTCTCCCATTTCCTTCCCAGGTGGGAGAGTATAACTCAGAGCCCCCATATCCTCCAGATTGTAAGAGAGGGTTACAAGCTAGAATTCCGCCAGGTTCCCCCTCCGAAATTCCTTCTGAGTGTTCGGGCGGACCTTCTTAGGTCTTCCATGGAGTCAGACCGACCCCGTCAGGATTATCACAGATGCCAGCGCCTGGGGGTGGGGGGCTCACTTAGACGAGCTCCGTGCCCAGGGTTCTTGGAACCAACGTCAGAGGGGGGCCTCTTCAAACTACCGCAAGCTATTGGCGGTTGGAGAGGCTCTAAGGGCATTCAAGGAAAAAGTTTGAGGCCAGGAGGTCCAGATTCTTTCTGACAATATGACCACGGTTGCCTTCCTCAACCATCAGGGAGGCACCAGATCCCGCACCCTTCTGGCGTTGTCTCTAGAGATCCTGGGCTGGGCAGAGCTGAGGATTTCCTCTCTTTTGGCATTCCACATAAAGGGAGCCCTTAATTTGGAGGCAGACTATTTGAGTCGCCAACCCATTCTCCAGGGGGAATGGGAACTGAACCCAGAAGTGTTCAACCTGGTCTGTCAGGACTTTGGCAGGCCAGAGGTGGATCTCTTCACACGCAGGGGGAACAGGAAGGTCAGGAGATTCTTCTCCCTCTCTCGGGAGCAGGGGTCGGAGGGGGTGGATGCGTTGGCCCAGGCATGGAACTTTCGCCATGGAGACAAGTATCCCCGCAGGAGACTTTGGTCATCCTAGACTTTCTCCAGGACGGGGTGGACTTAGGGCTAGCCACAAGAACTCTGAGAGTCCAGGTGGCGGCCTTATCATATTTTTTGTATAGAAGCCTATCTCTGGATCCCCTGATTAGGAGGTTCCTAACAGCAAGAGATAGGATGTCCCCAGTACAGATTTCTAGGGTTCCGCCCTGGGATCTTTCGATTGTTTTACAGTAGGTGAACCCGATTTTGTGTCAATCTCGCTCTCTTTCTCGGCAAGATTGAGCACCTACGAGCCCCATCGCGGGAGCCAGCGCCGAGCTGGCTTGCCGCGATGGAGACAGAGCCGTCATAGAAGCGACGGGAGATCCGACTTGGATTCCCGCCAATTCTACACGCGTGCGGCGTTTGTTATGAATCCTGAGGGGGAAGTCCCCGCCGGATTTTAAATAAAAATCCGGCATGGGTCCCCCCCTCAGGAGCATACCGGGCCCTTAGGTCTGTTATGGGTTGTAAGGAGAGCCCCCCTACGCCGAAAAAAACGGCGTAGGGGGTCCCCCTACAATCCATACCAGACCCGTATCCAAAGCACGCTACCCGGCCAGCCAGGAAGGGAGTGGGGACGAGCGAGCGCCCCCCCCCTCCTGAGCCGTACCAGGCTGCATGCCCTCAACATGGGGGGGTTGGGTGCTCTGGGGCAGGGGGGCGCACTGCGGCCCCCCACCTCAGAGCACCCTGTCCCCATGTTGATGAGGACAGGGCCCCTTCCCGACAACCCTGGCCGTTGGTTGTCGGGGGTATGCGGGCGGGAGGCTTATCGGAATCTGGGAGCCCCCTTTAATAAGGGGGCCCCCAGATACCGGCCCCCCCCACCCTAAGTGAATGAGTATGGGGTACATCGTACCCCTGCCCATTCACCTGCAAGAAAAGTGGTAAAAACACAAATAAACCACACAGTGTATTAAAATATTTTATTTTTCTGCTCCGGAGGCCGCCCCCTGTCTTCTTTATTAGCTCTTTTACCAAGGGGGGCTTCTTCTTTGACGTCTTCGGGTGGGTGGGGGCCGCCGTCTGGTTCTCTTCCACCGCCGGGGGGGGGGGTGGCTTTTAAAAAAGCCCCCACCCCCCGGCGGGTTTCCTCCGGCGTCTTCGGCGGGGCTCTTCTTCTTCCGCTATCCCGACGGGTCTTCTCAACTCTCCGGGGTTCTCCTTCTGTCTTCGCCGCTCTCCGTTGTTGACTCGGCGCACCCCGGTTCTTCGTCTCGCTGTCCGGTGTCTTCTTCCGTGCTGTACGTCTTCTCCTTCCGTGCTGTGATGAGTTCTTCTTCCGTGCTGTGACGTCATGTTCTTCACTTCTCTCCTTCTCCCGATGTTGACACGCCGGTCCTCCTCGCTGAAATGACGGATGCGCGCCTTGCATCGGACCTATATAGGCCTCACAGTCCCATCATGCTCTGTACCTACCCATGTGATACCTACCATCACATGGGTAGGTACAGAGCATGATGGGACTGTGAGGCCTATATAGGTCCGATGCAAGGCGCGCATCCGTCATTTCAGCGAGGAGGACCGGCGTGTCAACATCGGGAGAAGGAGAGAAGTGAAGAACATGACGTCACAGCACGGAAGAAGAACTCATCACAGCACGGAAGGAGAAGACGTACAGCACGGAAGAAGACACCGGACAGCGAGACGAAGAACCGGGGTGCGCCGAGTCAACAACGGAGAGCTGCGAAGACAGAAGGAGAACCCCGGAGAGTTGAGAAGACCCGTCGGGATAGCGGAAGAAGAAGAGCCCCGCCGAAGACGCCGGAGGAAACCCGCCGGGGGGGTGGGGGCTTTTTTAAAAGCCACCCCCCCCCGGCGGTGGAAGAGAACCAGGCGGCGGCCCCCACCCACCCGAAGACGTCAAAGAAGAAGCCCCCCCTGGTAAAAGAGCTAATAAAGAAGACAGGGGGCGGCCTCCGGAGCAGAAAAATAAAATATTTTAATACACTGTGTGGTTTATTTGTGTTTTTACCACTTTTCTTGCAGGTGAATGGGTAGGGGTACGATGTACCCCATACTCATTCACTTAGGGTGGGGGGGCCGGTATCTGGGGGCCCCCTTATTAAAGGGGGCTCCCAGATTCCGATAAGCCTCCCGCCCGCATACCCCGACAACCAACGGCCAGGGTTGTCGGGAAGGGGCCCTGTCCTCATCAACATGGGGACAGGGTGCTCTGAGGTGGGGGGCCGCAGTGCGCCCCTCTGCCCCAGAGCACCCAACCCCCCCATGTTGAGGGCATGCAGCCTGGTACGGCTCAGGAGGGGGGGGGGGGCGCTCGCTCGTCCCCACTCCCTTCCTGGCTGGCCGGGTAGCGTGCTTTGGATACGGGTCTGGTATGGATTGTAGGGGGACCCCCTACGCCGTTTTTTTCGGCGTAGGGGGGCTCTCCTTACAACCCATAACAGACCTAAGGGCCCGGTATGCTTTAAAATCCGGCGGGGACTTCCCCCTCAGGATTCATAACAAACGCCGCACACGTGTAGAATTGGCGGGAATCCAAGTCGGATCTCCCGTCGCTTCTATGACGCGCTTGCTGGGATGTGCTGTCACTATTCCAGTGAGTGTGAGATGTCGGCGAGATCTCGGCACCCTGTTGCCGAGTATCAGCGCGACGCTGTCGTGCTAAAAGCACAATATCACAAACACCTACTGTAGATCAGTTAACCAAGGCTCCGTTTGAGCCAATAGACAGTATCCCAATTAGGTTACTCACCTTTAAGTTTTCCTTCCTTCTGGCGGTCACGACTGCCAAGAGAATAGGTGATATGCAGGCGCTCTCTATTAAAGAGCCATTTTTTCATTTATTTGAGGACAGGGTCGTTCTAAGTCAGGACCCCCTGTACCTTCCTAAGATAGTGACCAAGTTTCACAGGTCACAGGAAATAGTTCTCCCTTCCTTTTGTTCGAATCCCCAGAATGAGAGAGAGGCCTCCTTTCATTGTCTGGATGTTAGACGTTGTTTATTAGTTTATTTAGAGAGGGTTAGTGAGTTTAGACGTTCTACCCATCTATTAATTAATTTTTCGGGCCAGAAAAGAGGCCATCAGGCGTCCAGAGCCTCCATTTCTAGGTGGATAAGGCAGACGATTTCCTTAGCCTATGTTCAAGCTGGTAAAGCAGTTCCAAAAGTTAAAGCACACTCCACGCGGTCACTAGCAACCTCCTGGGCAAAAAGGGCCAGAGCTTCGGTGGAGCAGATTTGCAGAGCGGCGACGTGGTCAAGTCAGAACACGTTCTTAAGATACTATAGAGTGGAACTTCTGTCGCCCCAGGACTTGGCATTCGGTAGAAAGGTCCTACAGGCAGTGGTCCCGCTCTAAGGTAGGCCTGAAGCTACTTGCTTCTCTCTCAGGGTGCCGTCCTGGAAGACGACTTAAGAAAGTACCAGTTACACTTACCGGTAGCTGGATTTCTGGGAAGTCTTACAGGACGGCAGGCCTACTTCCCACCCTCGTTATACATTATTGGTTTGTATTTTGGTGTTTTTTCCCGTGCACTGGTGGGTTCATACTTTATCTCAAACTGAGGAGCACGGGAAGGGGCAGGGTTTTTAACCTCTTTTTTGATTGTGTTTCCTGTCAGGTGGAGCCAGTCATCTCTCAGGGTGCCGTCCTGTAAGACTTCCCAGAAATCCAGCTACCGGTAAGTGTAACTGGTACTTTCTCTAAATAGCTTCCTTTACCTTAGTGCAGTCCTCCTTCACTTACCTCATCCTTCCATTTTGCTTAAATGTTCTTATTTCCTCTGAGAAATCCTCACTTCCTGTTCTTCTGTCTGTAACTCCACACAGTAATGTGAGGATTTCTCCCTGGTGTGGAGAAAGCCTCTTGAGGGGAGAGGGGGCGAGCAGGCAAGTCAGGACACTCTCTACTTTGCAGATAGAGAAAAGAGCTGTGTGTTAGTGGGTGTCCTGACACTCCTGCTTGCCCCTCCCCCCTCAAGAGGCTTTCTCCACACCAGGGAGAAAGCCTCGCATTACGGTGTGTAGTTACAGACAGAAGAACAGGAAGTGAGGATTTCTCAGAAGAAATAAGGACATTTAAAAGCAAAATGGAAGGATGAGGTAAGTGAAGGAGGACTGCACTAAGGTAAAGGAAGCTATTTAGGGGGGAAAAAAAATTCCATTACGCAGGTAAAGGACCCGGCTAGTTTTTGCGATTTGGCACTGCGTCGCTTTAACTGACAATTGCGCGGTCGTGCGATGTGGCTCCCAAACAAAATTGGCGTCCTTTTTTTTTCCACAAACACCTCTGCATTTTTTTTTTGCCCTATAAACAAAAATAGAGCAACAATTATGAAAAAAAAAAACAATATTTTTTAATGTTTGCTATAATAAATACCCCCAAAAAAGATATAAAAAAACATTTTTTTTTCTCAGTTTAGGCCGATACGTATTCTTGTACATATTTTTGGTAAAAAAAATCGCAATAAGTGTTTATCGATTGGTTTGCGCAAAATTTATAGCGTTTACAAAATAGGGTATAGTTTTATTGCATTTTTATTAATAATTTTTTTTTACTACTAATGGCGGCGATCAGCGTTTTTTTATTTTTTTTGTGTGTGTCTGCATCATTATGGCGGACACGTCGGACAATTTTGACACATTTTTGGGACCATTGTCATTTTCACAGCAAAAATGTCTATAAAAATGTATTGTTTATTGTGAAAATGACAATTGCAGTTTGGGATTTAACCACTAGGGGCGCTGAAGGGGTTATGTGTGACCTCATATGTTTTTCTAACTGTAGGAGGGCGGGGCTGAATGTGTGATGTCATTGATCGCCTTTCCTTATATCAGGGAGCAGATTGACAGCGCCACTGTGAAGAACAGGCAAGATGTGTTTACACACACCTCTCCCCGTTCTTCAGCTCCTGTGACCGATCGCGGGACTCCGGCGGTGATCGAGTCCCGCGGTCACAGAGCTTAGGACCGGGTCGCGGGCGCAACCCATGGCTGGGCACTTAAAGAGGACGTACAGGTACGTGCTTGTGCCCAGCCGTGCCATTCTGCCGACGTATATGTGCAGGAGACGGTCCTTAAGTGGTTAATGGACACACAAAGCTGCAGCTCAGCTCGGGTGCCCCCAAAGCAAGCTGCTGGGGTGTGGGGACACTCAATAGGAGGGAGGAGCCAGGAGCAGTGTAGAGGGACCCGAGAAGTATACTTTTTGACAACAACGGTTCGATTAGTGTTTGATCGGACAATCCGACCGCCTGTATGCTCCATCGGACAATTGTTTTTGGTTTTTCAGCAAACAAATGTTCGCTGTGCATGCTCTCAAACTTTCCCGTAACAAATGTCCGATGGAGGATAATCCGATCGTGTGTACACAAGTCCATTGGATTAAAGTCCAGAGTACAAACACTTTGCTCCACGCACTTTACTCTGTTGCAGGTGCAGCCAGCGCCCAGCCAAGGAACCTGACCTTAACCCCTTCTTTGTGAGCACAGTCCAACACCCCGACAAATTCAGACTCTCAATGGCGAAATAAATTTACGATACGTTGTCAGAGGCAACAGCCAATCCCGGATGAGCCCCCATGTGTAGCACTACCCCCGAAGGAGCTCCCGAATATTTTCGGGCGGCATGTTACCTCTATCTTCTCACCGTCCAGGGTAGTAGATGAGAGTTGAAAAATTCAATGTCCACACTTTACACTTCTTTTTCTAAGATTCATTTGCAGAACTTGGTAGGGAAAGAAGAAGTGGTTGAAGAGGTGGAAGGGTGAACAGGTAGATAGGTTCAGGTGCATAATCTCAATTGGGAGACACTCCAGCCTCCAGCAACACAGTTCTCATTGCCACTCTAGCCAGAGTGGGATTGCTCGCCCGGATAGGTCCCTCTCACTGGCCTAGCAGCCGAAGTGGCGCACAGAACAAAGTACAGTCTCTGCCACAGACCTTCCTTTGAATGGAGACACTTTCAGTCCAGAATCTCCAAGCAGAGGATTCAGCACCCGGATCTCTCCAGATTAACTTCTGTAAAACTCAAGTCTGAAAGGCGATCACCATCAAACCTCTCAGTATATGGTGCATCCTTCGATGAAGTTTCCAGGCCTCTCCCAAGATACCAGCCTCTTGCTTGGTCCTCTCCAAGATAGTTCCTTCATCAAGCGGCTTCCTCCCTTCAGGACAGACAGCATAGGATCACCTTGAAAACGTAGACCCAGTCTGACTACTGGGCCTACTTAAACAGATCACAACCCCAGACCAACGTGGTCCCGGAGCCAGGATTGCAGGAGCACCCACCCCCGGCCAGGAGGGCCACGAGGTGGTGGGACGACAGACCAAGGATTGATGACCCCGGTCCAGTGGCGTCTGTTCCTTAAGTACCTCTCCCCAGCATGCACAGCGGGATGACCAACCCCCACTGATTGGCTGCCGAGGGGAGACACCCAATATCACCCTGACTTAGCTGCTGCCACCCTTGGCCTGGGTGGTAACAACACCCCAGGTGAACAACAGTGGTCACTCCCAGCACAGCTACGGCTGGAACAGAGGCCAAATTTTGCCAAAATTATATGTGTCTGAGTCAACTAACACTAAGGCCCCATACACACGATAGAATCCATCCGCTGAAAAATCCCAGCGAATGGGTTTCAGTGGATAGATCCTATGGTGTGTACAATCCAGCGGATCTGTTTCCGCAGATTTTTCTCCCATGCGATGGATTTCCAGCAGATAAATATTTGAAGACATGTCTTCAAATCTATCCGCTGGAATCCATCCCAACGGATTGATCCGCTGGTCTGTACAGACTCACCGGATCAATCCGTCCAAAGGGATCCCCCGCATGCGTCGTAATGAATCAACGCATGCGTGGAATTCCTTATATGACTGCGTCGCGCACGTCGCCGCGTCATCATCGCGGCGACGGCGCGACACGTCATCGCCAGAGGATTTCGGCGCGGATTTCGATTCGATGGTGAGTACACTCCATCGCATCAAAATCCGCGCAAATCCTCGAGAGGATTTATCTGTGGAAACGGTCCGCTGGACCGTATTCGCGGATAAATCCTCTCGTGTGTATGGGGCCTAAGACTCCCTTCGAAATTTAAAGCAGCGCCAGCTTAACAGGAGCAGGACGCTACAATTATATATATATATTTTAGCAGAGAATCTAAAAAGTAAAATGGCGATTGTTGCAATATTTTATGTCACATGACACTTTCATGAATAAAAAAAAAAACTAAACACTAAAGTTAGCACAATTTTTTGGTATAATGTGAAAGATGATGTTACGTCGAGTAAATAGAAACATGACACGTTTTAAAATTGTGCACATTCGTGGAATGGCTACAAACTACGCTACCTAAAAATCTCCACAGGTGACGATTTAAAAAAAAATAACGGTTACAAGTCAGAGTTACAGAGGAGGTCTAGTGCTAGAATTATTGCTCTTGCTCTGACGATCGCGGTGATACTTCACATGTGTGATTTGAACACTGTTTACATATGCGGGCGCGACTCGCGTATTCGTTTTCTTTGCTGCGTGAGCTCACAGGGACGGGGGTGGTTTAAATAATATTTTTTTTTTATCTATTTTTTACAAAAAAAGGTATCACTTTTATTGCTGTCACAAGGAATGTAAACATCCTTTGTGACAGTACTAGGTGGTGACCCCCGATCCCTCTTTTGCACTTCACAGAAGTATTCAGGTCACCAAAAAACAGCGATTCTAAATACTATATTAAAAAAAAAAATGCGTCATTGGCAGCCACGAAAACTGGAAGTGACGTTGTGACGTGAAACCTTGGATTGCGAGCATAATTAGTTCCGAGAACATGCTTGTGATCCAAAAGCACTTATATATCAAAGCGAGTTTCCCCATAAGAAATAACAGGAACTCAGATGATTCATTCCACAACTATTTATTCATAAGTCCTTCAGTTTATAGTCCATGTAAAAAAATTATAGCAATGTCACCAGGTTGTTTAACCAAAAAAAATGTCCATCCACAAATGGAAGCCTCCACAAGGGGATTCAAATCGAAATCCAGCTGGAGCTCCAGAGTATAAAAGAGAAGAGAGGCGCCTCTAAGACCCCTTTCACACCGGGTCGCTTTGCAGGCACTATAAACTTAAAATAGCACCTGCAAAGCGACCTGAAACAGCTACCCACGTGGGTAGGTACTGGAGCATGATGGGACTGTGACATCATAAGAGACCTATATAAATCGGTGTGAGCCGCGCACCCGGCATTACAGCGGGAAGAAGCGTCGCGTCAACATCGGAAGAAGAGAAGAAGGCAGAAGACGCCAAAGAAGAACGGGCTGCGCCGCCGCTAGTAATTGAGCTAACACAAAGATAGCGGCGGCCAGCCCTGAAGGAGAAGGCACTGGAGAGCGAGCGGGAGAAGAACCCGGGAGCGCCGAGACGACAGCGGAGAAGATGAGAGCGGAAGAGAACCAGAAGACCGAAACCCCCCCCCCCGCCGAAGATGTCGCAGAAGAAGGCTTAGGAGGGGTTCTCCTTACAATCCATACCAGACCTAAGGGCTTGGTTTGCCCCTGGGGGGGAACCCATGCCAGTTTTTTTTTTTTTTAATTTGGCGTGGAGTTCTCCCTCATGGTTCATACCAAACGCCGCGGCTAGAATTGGCGGGAATCCAAGTCGGACCCCCTTCGTTTCTATGACTGCTTTTTCCCCATCGCGGCCAGCCGGCTCGGCACTGGCTTCCGTGATGGGGCTCGTAGGTGGTGAATCTCGCTGAGAAAGGGAGCGAGTATGACACAATATCGCGGTCACCCACTGTAGACCATCCCCCGCACCACCGGCTCTCACCGATATCAGTCTGCAATCGTTATCAGAAAGACTACCCTGCAGTAGAGCGATCTGTAAGCGAGGCTTGAAGCGCTTGTGAAGCACAGCGTGAAAGGGATGACGTCAATGGTGGTGAGGACGACGGTCTTTGTGGACAACTTTACCCCGGATCCCTGCATACTTAGATGTGCCTCTTTTAATCATCAACCATGTGAGTAGCTAAATGTTGTACCTTCATTAAATGTAACCGTATTGCTACACTTAGAGGCTCCTCTCTTCTCTTTTATACTCAGTTGTGACATGACACTACTTGTATATCAAGACATCGCTTGTATATCGTCAAAATGTATTCAAATAATTTGCTTGTCTTGCAAAACGCTCTCAAACCAAGTTACTCTCAAACCAAGGTTTTACTGTATATAGATCAGACCAAAATAAAGGGACAAATGAGGAGGAAAAGGGGGAATTGTTCCAAATCAGGGACCGTCGGTAGCCATGGTTTATGGTTCTCCTCCTTAGCGTGGATGGATGGGGTTGAGTGAAGTGATTTTGCAGAATCTTATTACACAGCAAAACCACCAATAAAGCCTTCACTAATGTTTAACTAAAAGTAGCCTCGCTTTTCGCCATGTGGACTGCTTAGGTGAAATTATCTTGAAATGGAAAAAAACGATTTGGCTTTTTTGTAACAGTATTTTAGATCAGTATGTCGGTGCCAACTTGGCATTTAGTGGCTTTCTGGTGATGCTTTCGCAAGGGGACAAGTCAATGTCCTTGATCACAGTTCATGGGTGGAATAATCTTGGATGCCATTCAACCAGAAAAAGGCTCTTCACTAGACCTCAATAGACCCCTCTCCCCTCTTCTCTACAGCCAATATTAAACCATCCTAAATTCTCTCCAGGCAGACAAAAGCACACATCAAACACTGATTGCTAAAAAAAACATATCTTGCAATTCCCTTTATACAAAGTTTGACTTGGCTGACGGCCTCTTACATGTCACCTGGCGCCTCTTTCCCTTCAATGAGACCATTACAGATCCTTCAACTTTGACACTTTCTACGCTCTTTACCAAATGCCAAATTATTTGGTCGCTCACTCACAGTGCCAGGACAAGGTCACCCGGGGCCCAGGGCGAAGATGGCAAACTGCGCCCCCCCGGGTGCAAAGAAAGAGTCAGTGTCATTTCAAAACAAGAAAATACTTAAAACAATACAAATTAAATTAGGTTTAACCAGTTAAGGACCGCTGTACAACTAAATACTTCGGCAGAATGGCACGGCTGGGCATATGGACGCACAGGTATGTCTCCTTTAAAAAAGCCCAATCGTGGGTGGCGCGCGCCGTCGGAGCGCTCGCGACCCGGTCCTGGGCTCCGCGACCACGCCTGCGGGACCCGCGGCCCCCGATTGCCGCCTGTGTCCTGCGATCGGGTCACAGAGCTGAAGAACAGGGAGAGGTAAGTGTAAACAAACCTTCCCCGTGCTTCCTAGTGAGCCTGTCACTGATCGTCTGTTCCCTGTCATAGGGAACGACGATCAGTGACGTCACACGCCCAGCCACGCCCCCCCCCCTACAATAAGAAACACACATTAGGGAACACCTAACCCCTTTAGCGCCCCCTACAGGTTAATCCCTTCACTGCCAGTGTCATTTTTATAGCACTGATCGCTGTGAAAATGACAATGGTCCCAAAATAGTGTCAAAAGTGTCCGATGTGTCCGCCATAATGTCGCAGTCACGATAAAAATGCCATAAAACTATCCCCTATTTTGTAGACGCTAAATTCCTGCATTTCACACCTCAAGTCCCCCCAATTCCTGCATTTTACACCTCAGGTCACCCCAATTCCTGCATTTCACGCGTGGCTTTTGAATCATGGATGCCCGCAGCCTGGAAGCCAGAATCTGCAAAAAAATAAGGTAGGGAGATCGTCTTGGCCGGCACAGTGGGGGCAAGTGATGTCACAGTGGAGGCATGTAATGTAATAGCACAGTGGAGGCATGTAATGTGATGTCACAGTGGAGGCATGTAATGTAATGGCACAGTGGAGGCATGTAATGTGATGGCACAGTGGAGGCATGTAATGTAATGGCACAGTCTGGGCATGTAATGTAATGGCACAGTGGGGCATGTAATGTAATGGCACAGTCTGGGCATGTAATGTAATGGCACAGTGAGATTTGAAAAAAGCCTGTTTCTGTCAGTGGTTGTTCCTGTCAGTGAGTGTTACGGCTACCCCTCAGCTTCCAGACAGACTAGTAGGAAGGGGGTCGTCTTATATGGAGAGTATATCCCAAAACCAACATTTTTCCTGGAAAAATAGGGGGTCGTCTTATACGCCCAGTCGTCTTATACGCCGGCAAATACGGTATATATATATATATATATATATATATGAAAATTACTTTGTATAAATTTGAATTCCTCTTTAATTTAATTCCATCTATGTTTTCATTCTAACTCGTATCAAATGACCTTCATATCTTGCCAATCCCCCATCAACCCCCACACAGGCCTGGATGTGACTTGCCAAACAAATATTTGTTGTGTTGTGGTCAATGCCCAGCCTTGGGACCACGCCAATAATACGAGGAATATAAGACCAGACAAATATCTATTCCCAGCACACAAGTATTGTCTGGTCTGTGTCACATCATGTCACTCTGGACTTATTGTGTTGGGCTGATCCTTTTGCAGATCTACTTGGTGCAAACAAAACTGTGAGTATTTCTTATGTATATTATTTGTCAGTCAAGAAGGATATAAGCTGTTACATTGGCACAGCAGATAATATTAGACTTTCAGATTTCAGTGTTTATTCTCAGAAAGCCTTTTGAATATGGAATTTTCATTCCTGAGCATTATTTGCTAATCTATCGATCACTTTTATTTCTTTATATTTTTGATTATTTTTAACTAAAGGTTATCATGGAGCTTCTGGGTATCCCATGTATTTTATAGTTTTATGTGGAATTTTGTTTATAAGGCTTCATGCACACTAGAAAGCTAAAAACTGCTTTAGAAATACTGAAAAAAAAAAACTGCCAATGTTTTGCTTTTGCTGGCGATTAAAGGGTCACTAAAGGAATTTTTTTTTTTTAGCTAAATAGCTTCCTTTACATTACTGCAGTACTGGTTTCATGTCCTTATTGTTCGTTTTTGCTTTGAAGTGGCTGTAATTCTGCTCTGATCTCCACACTTCCTGGTTGTCTGTTTCCTTATAACCACAGTACTGGGAGCTTTTTCACTGTAGGTCTAAGCTGTCATTACTGTGTGTCTAAAACTTAACAGAACCAATCAGATTCATTTTAAAAACAAAACACTGCCCTGGATTTGTTTGTTTTTGTTCTGTGTGTCTCTCTAGTTCACAGGAACATGAAAACAGTTTAAAAGTGAAACTAACCTGCAGGCACATTATATGATTGATTTTGTATCTATTTGTAATCATTTTTAAAAGGAATCAGTTAACTTTTATGTCTCTATATCCTGTAAACAGTCATTTCAGCAAAAAAAAAAAAAAAAAATTCCTTTAGTGACCCTTTAAGCAGCGTGCAGTCTAGTGTTTAAAGGGGTAGTAAACCCTTGAGGTTTTTCATCTCAATGCATTTTATGCATCTGGGTCCAATAGGGGCGCCACCCCCTCTCTCCAGCCACCCCCTCTCTCCAGCCACCCCCCTATATGGTAATAGATAGCTTCATCCATAGCAAGAATCTATCCATGGCCGTGGCTGCCACCCCCTATTCAAGCGTCCGGCCTCTTTTTGTACGTAGGGAGCCTGAATTCCAGTGGCGGTGGGTGTTTTTTTGAAGCACCTGATTAGAGCCATAGGCTCTACTATGCATTAAAAAGGTGGTCTGTGAGTGCAGAGCATTGCACTAGCAGTCCACCCAGGTGTGTTAAAAAAAAAAAGCGAATGATATTCTCTATTCTAACACTGAACTGCCTCTAAGGCCCTGTACACACGACCAGTTTCCTCGGCAGAATTCAGCTTCCGACCGAGTTTCTGGCTGAATTCTGCCGAGAAACCCGGCCGTGTGTACACTTTCGGCCGAGGAAGCCGACGAGGAGCTCGGCGAGGAAATAGAGAACATGTTCTCTATTTCCTCGTTGTTCTATGGGAGCTCTCGTCCCGCCGAGCTCCTCGGCGGCTTCAGTGCTGAACTGGCCGAGGAACTCGATGTGTTTGGCACGTCGAGTTCCTCGGCCGTGTGTACGAGGCCTCAGTCAATCAGGTAGTCACAGGTCTAATACCTGTTACCTGATTGGCTGATGGTCCCACAGCTCGCCGCCGTCACCCACTGCTTAATCCAACACTAAGATGTGGTAGGTGCCGAACAGACAACGGGCGGGCGGGGGTTTACAATGGTGTCATTTGATGGGCACGAGTGGTGTCATTTGATGGGCACGAGTGGTGTCTTTTGGGCACGAGTGGTGTCATTTGATGGGGCATGAGTGGCTGCATATGATGGGCACAGGCAACTGCATATGACAGGCACAACTGTCTGTGTATTATAGGGCACAAGTGGCTGCATATGATGGGCACAGGGGCTGCATATGATGGGCACAGGGGCTGCATATGATGGGCACAAATGGCTGCATATGATGGGCACAAGTGGCTGCATATGATGGGCACAAACGGCTGAATTTGATGGGCACAATTGGCTGCATATTATGAGGCACAAGTTGCTGCATATGATGAGCTCAGGGGCTGCATATGATGGGCACAAGAGGCTGCATTTGATGGGCACAAGAGGCTGCATTTGATGGGCACAAGAGGCTGCATTTGATGGGCACAGGAGGCTGCATTTGATGGGCACAAGGGGCTGCATTTGATGGGCACAAGCAGCTGCAATTGATAAGCACAAGCAACTGCAATTGATGGGCACAAACAGCTGCAATTGATAAGCACAAGCAACTGCAATTGATGGGCACAAGCAACTGCAATTGATGGGCACAAGCAACTGCAATTGATGGGCACAAGTGGCTGCAAAAGATTGGCACAGTGGCTGCATTTGATTGGCACAGTGGCTGCATTTGATTAGCACGAGTGACTGCATTTCACGGCACGAGTGGCTGAATATGATGGACACAAGTGACTGCATTTGATGGGCACAAGTGGCTGCATATGATGGACACAAGTGGCTGCATATGATGGGCACAAATGGCTGCATATGATGGGCACAAGTGGCTGCATATGATGTGCACGGTGGCTGCATATGATGTGCACAGTGGCTGCACTTGATGTACACAATGGCTGTGTTTGATGGCACAGTGTCTGCATTTGATGGGCACAGTGAGGATGCAATTGATGGTTTTTTTTCAGTATTTTAAAGGTATTTTTTTTGAGCACCAATTTTGAGAACCATCCACCACTGCTATGCATTAAGGTGAAAAACCTCCTGTGATGCAGAAGCCACCCAGAGCCCCCTTTTACTTACCTGAACCCAGTCTTTCTATCGACATGGGCGCACCAACTCCAGCCGGTGTCTCGTATCCTGGTTGGATAAATTGATAGCAGCACAGCCATTGGATCCCTCTGCTGTCAATCAAATCCAATGACGCAGGAGCTAGGGGCGGGGCCGAGTCCTGCTGTGTGTGTCAATGGACGCAGCAGCATGACATGGGAGTGCCCCCACACGAGTGACCCGAGGGAGAGCGGCTTCTCAACGGGGCACTCGTAAAGAGGAGGAGCCAAGAGCTCCGCTGAGGGACCCCAGAAAAGGAAGATCGGGGCCACTACAAAACCAAAAAACAACTGACATTTATCAGCTTCTTTCCCTACTCTCCATTCTGAAACATTCTCTGCAGGAGCTGGGGGGAGTGGAGGGAAGGCAGCCGCACTGCGGGAGGTGCAACACGGGGGGAAGCCCAGGCAATAGGGTGCGCCCAGGCACACATGGCACACCCCATGCGCAAACCTATAAACTTATGAGTGTAAGTAAAGCCAACATTTTTATTAGGGAAAGGTACTCCCTCTTCTCATCCTGGAGAATACTGGGAATGAAAGTTAGGGAAAACCAAAATTTGGAATTGATACTACACGCAACCCTAAGGCCCCATTTATTGGGGTATAGCGCGCTCCCCTAAAGTTGCCCCGAAATTCCTGTAAAAAAAATGTTATAAGATTTTATTACTTACAGTTTTGGTGTCTTGCCCAGCGTCCATCGTCCGGTCCGGCGTCCGTCTGCGGCCTCGGTGGTGTCCTCCCGGCTTCTCCAGCGCGCGCCTCAAGTCGAGTCCCCGCTTCCCGCGCTCAGTTCGAACGCCTCCGCCGACATATACCGAGTGCAGTACATTCGGGTACATTCGGCAAGGCTCGGCTTCGCTCATGCTCACGCTCTGTGACGTTTATGCGTGAGCACGAGCAAAGCCGAGCCTAGCCGAATGTACCCGAGTGTACTGCACTTGGTATATGTCGGCGGCTCCATTCAAACTGAGCGCGGGAAGCGGCTATCGGCGTATATCGCGCACCCACGATTTCCCTCTTATTTTAGGGCGATATACGCCAATAAATATGGTACATGGGTTGGGTCCCTTTTTCTCTGCAGATCTGTCTGCTGATCCCCTGCTGAGCTGACCAGAGCGTTGCAGATGGCATGTCCATGTCCGCTCTGCTTTTGCAGAGTTGACACGGACACGACTCATTCTGCTCTATGGACAGTTGGATGTAAACAGACTGGCTGTCTGTTTACACCTGACTGACCTCCCTCCGATCTGGCCAGAGGGAGGGGAACAGATCCCCTTCAAGGTTTTTGCTGGATTGGATTGGAGGTAAGCAGGTGTAAACAGACACAAGTCTATTTACATCCACCACTCCATAGAACAGAGTAATAATCTTCGAGCAACATGCCCCTCCAAATGATGGGATCTCTCATATAACTTCAACCTCAGATGGTATATTACCTCTTCACAGATACATACATTTGACCCACACACATCTCCAGTAGTGTATTTAGGTTTTGTGCTGCCCTAGGCCTGACTAAACTCGTGCACCCCCTAATTTAAATATGGCCCACCCCTTCCTGTCAAGACCACACCCCTTTCTGTTTAAGACATACCCTAAAATTTTCGAATGGGGACACTAGTTCTTAGGACCTGGGGGGGGGGCATGGATTTCCTCTTACTTCCTGTTTGGCTATGGGGCAGGAAGTGGAGGGAAATCTCTGCATTGGGACAGGGATGGTAAAAAATAAACTGACAGGGGCTATAACCCTCCCTTACTCTATCCAAAATGAAAAACAAAAAGTGTTGCCTATAGTTCTACTTTAAGCACAAATTTCTGATAATTTTGTGAAGAGGACTAAGAAGATATAATCATGCCAATGGTGCAGCAGAAAACATGTAGCACAGTGAGGAAGGTTTGTGGTCCAGGATGATAGGACAGTCAAAATTAGAAGCAGCTTGCGTTACACTAACGTGTAGCACTATCCGGCGGGGAGTCTTTCCCTTCAAAGTGCTGCCCTGGGCCTTGTTGGTCTAGGCCAGGATACAGCGTTGCACATCTCCCCTATGTTGGAGGAACTGCTGAGAATTAGGGAACCTATATCACTTACTATGGTCCTGTACCAAAATCTCCTTCTGTTGGAAAGAGGTATTCAAAATTATGGTAGAAGTTACCGGGATTCACATTCCCCCAGCACCCAAATTGGCACTTCTCAGCATCGACAATATCCCGCCTCAGCATCGACAATATCCCGCCTCAGCATCGACAATATCCCACCTCAGCATCGACAATATGCCACCTCAGCATCGACAATATGCCACCTCAGCATCGACAATATCCCGCCTTAGCATCGACAATATCCCACCTCAGCATCGACAATATGCCACCTCAGCATCGACAATATGCCACCTCAGCATTGATAATATCCCACCTCAGCATTGACAATATCCCGCCTCAGCATCGACAATATCCCGCCTCAGCATCGACAATATCCCGCCTCAGCTTCGACAATATCCCACCTCAGCATCGACAATATCCCGCCTCAGCATCGACAATATCCCGCCTCAGCATCGACAATATCCCACCTCAGCATTGACAATATCCAGCCTCAGCATCGACAATATCCAGCCTCAGCATCGACAATATCCCACCTCAGCATCGACAATATCCCGCCTCAGCATCGACAATATCCCGCCTCAGCATCGACAATATCCCGCCTCAGCATCGACAATATCCCACCTCAGCATCGACAATATGCCACCTCAGCATCGACAATATGCCACCTCAGCATCCGACAATATCCCGCCTCAGCATCGACAATATCCCACCTCAGCATCGACAATATGCCACCTCAGCATCGACAATATGCCACCTCAGCATTGATAATATCCCACCTCAGCATTGACAATATCCCGCCTCAGCATCGACAATATCCCGCCTCAGCTTCGACAATATCCCGCCTCAGCATCGACAATATCCCGCCTCAGCTTCGACAATATCCCACCTCAGCATCGACAATATCCCGCCTCAGCATCGACAATATCCCGCCTCAGCATCGACAATATCCCACCTCAGCATCGACAATATCCCGCCTCAGCATCGACAATATCCAGCCTCAGCATCGACAATATCCCACCTCAGCATCGACAATATCCCGCCTCAGCATCGACAATATCCCGCCTCAGCATCGACAATATCCCACCTCAGCATCGACAATATCCCGCCTCAGCATCGACAATATCCCGCCTCAGCATCGACAATATCCCGCCTCACCTTCGCTGTGTCATCATTCACATCCTTCTAGCAGCCAGACTAAAAATTGTTCGCCATTGGAAATCCACTGACCTCTTATCTAAAATCAAGGTGATAGGCTTAGGGCACACTCACAGTTTATACAAACGCATGTTCGCTATATCTGAGGGGCGTCTGTCATCTGCAGACCAACATTGGGCAACTCGGTCAGAATGGTATAATCAAATAATTTCTGGTTAAAACCTGAATTCTTCTCCTTTTTTTTTCTTGTTGCATTCCTGTTTGGGTCACTTATAACGTATACAGTAGTATTATGCTCCTGACAAGAGTCTATGATATAACCCATATTGTTATTTTCTTTTGTATTACTGTGGAAACCAATGCTTCCATATCATACTTGTTGTATTCTCTGTATATGACAGATTCTCAATAAAAATTAATTGAAGGGAAAAAAAAAGTGGATGTAAACCCTCACATATACCCAGTGAAGTGAACAGCCTCAGATGATACACAGAGAGGAAACAAATCTCCCTACATACGTTTAACATGTATATCTGCTGTCTTCATCTTTATATATTATTTAGAAAATGCACAGATGTTCTCTTCTTGTTCATGAGTGGATTCTTGGCATACAGCCAAGACAAGCTGATTGGAGGAAAGGCACACACCCTCACTCCACATTGGCAAAATAAAGAAGGAATGTGCAGAGCTCTGCTGTAAGAAGGCATACTCTTTGCTAATCTATTTATAGCAAACTCCCACGACACAAACTTCAGTCTGCTTTTACTTCCTGTCTCAGAGAACTTATCAGGCTTATAATAGTGCTACGGAACAGAAGAAACACATGGGACTTAGTGCTTTTGAGAGAGATAAAAAAACACTACAGATTACAGTGGCAGCCTGTCCATTAGGGGGCGCCGCCCCCTCTCTCCTTGCCACACCTTGTATGCAGTGGATAGATTCATGTGTCCGGCCCCTTTTATCAGGCACGTGAATTACAACGGCCAGGGTTTTTATCAAGCACTTGATTAGATCCAGATGCTCTAATAGGCTTCAAAATAGGGTGGCTCGGGTCGCAGAGGATGCATCCGGAGCTCACCTAGGTGTGTTGCAACAGCAAATGAATATTCTCTGTTGCAACACTGATCCCCCTCTCGGCCAATCTGGAAGCAGGTATGAAACCCGTTTCTCGATTGGCTATCCTATTGGATGCCTAGCGCTGGGAGGAGCAGAGAGGAGATGCACTGTGGAAGCTTCTCCAGGAGAGGACACCGGAGCAGCTGTCCCTGAGCCCGACCCGCTGGAAGATGGCCGTATCAGCTGATCTCTCCGCCCACATTCAGGGTAAGGACAGCACGTGGTGAGGAGGTGTTAGTTCCGTGCCGTGGGGGGAGGGGCCAGTTGTGGTAGTAACACTCCACCGGTGGCTCAGGGGGGGTTGTTTGCTGCCCCCCACCAAAAAAAGCCCCTCCAGCCGCCACTGCAGATGTGTGTCCAGCAACAATTTCTTAAATCAGGTTTACATCTATATTGGACCCACACTTCCTGATTGGTACAGAGGCGGTTCAGTGTTAGGAAAGTGAATATCCAACACACCTGGGTGGGCTCATAGCACAATGCTCTGCGCTACAAGTCCACCCTATTTTGAAGCCTATTGGAGCCTATGGCTTTAATCAGGTGCTTAAAAAAAAACTGCTGCTGTAATTCAGACGTATAGGGGGGTGGCGTGGAGAGAGGCACCCATTCGCCCTTAATGGACTGTCCGCCACTGGGCACCACTACTTCAAGTACCTTCTTAACCAATCTTAGGCTTCCATCCGCAAAGCACAGACTCGGAGACAACACCACTACTAGCAGGTAAAACCCAAACAAACTACAGGGAGCCATACCCAAGACGGGTCCCTACCAATGTACAATTATCAAATAAAGCACATACAAGGAACTTGTACCCTGCCACCTGCCATGACAGGCCACCAAGAGAAGTTGCCCAAAAAGCACAAAATTCCCAAGAACTTGACCACAAAAAAGGAGAGGGAGGGTGGGAAGTTTTTCCGATGTAGTCTCTATCCTGAGTAAAGGTCTCACCAGGATCCTCCTACTGGCCGACCCCCAAAGTCCCATTCTTTCCTTACACTCCACCAAGCCTCCCCTTACTATTAACTTTACCTACCAAAAACTCCTACCAGTACAAACCCCCTTTAAAGGGGTTGTAAAGGTAAAAAAAAAATATTTTCTAAATAGGTTCCTTTACGCTAGTGCAGGGGTGCCCAACCTTTTGAAGAGAGAGGGCCACTTAAGCAACTTGATAACCAGTCGCGGGCCACAATGAGCGGAGCAGGTGGATGACAGGTCATAGCTACTCCTATAGGCCCTCCGATCCGATCTGCCCAGATGGAAGGGGACAAATTCCCTTCTATTTTTTTTTTTTTTTTTAGAGGATTGGATTTGAGGTAGGCAGGCGTAAACGGACATAAGTCTGTTTACATTTTCTGCTCTGTAGAGGTGAATTGAGGGTCCAATTGGGTAAGGTCGATCATGTGAAAAGGGCTTAAGACTGCTTTCACACTGATGTGGTGCAGTTTACCCACACCACGGGTGCAGCGTAGTGCACCTATGTCTAACCCGCGGGTTAGCTAACTTTCCATAGACTCCGCCTGTGGCAAAAGCTGGCACTCTACAGGAAGCATTGGCTTATGGAGCTCTGCTCAGGAGCCGTTTTCTTCCTCTACCACCAGCTTCATGCACAACACTGATGCTGTGGCAGGACAGGTCGGCAAGGTCGGCAACCTGCCAACCCACCGTTCCAGAGCAGGAGGTCGTGGGCCATATGTGGCCCCCGGGCCACTGGTTGGCCACCCCTGCGCTAGTGCATTGTTGGTTCATTTACCTTTTCCTTCCATTTCCCTTCTAGATGTTTTTTTTCTATGTCTGAATTTCTCACTTCCTGTTCCTCCTCAGTAAGGTGTTCTGACTGACTTTCCACCACTCGGGTGATGGGGGCAACCTTACTGAGGAGAAACAGGAAGTGATAAATTCAGGTAAAGAAAAAAAACATTTAGAAGGGAAATCAAAGGAAAAGGTAAGTGAACCAACAATGCACTAGCTTAAAGGAACCTATTTAGAAAATAAAAAACGACCCCTTTAAACCCTTCATGTCAGCCCTCCGTCTAGGTTTATTTTCCTTACTCCAGGCCTTGCTTGAACTGCTTACGCCACACCGCCCACCCCAACCAAAGGAATAATTATTCACAGCGAATCTCTACAATCCATGGACTATTACAACACCCAGCATGATCCACTGACGTGTATTCTAGGGTTGCCACCCTTTCTTCAAGCCAAACCCGAACACTTTAGCTGTCTGGGACACCTTTGGGTGCCCCAAGGAGAGTAGTAATGAGGTGCGCATAGCGTTCCGCAGCGAATGATGGGTGTGGCCAGATTACTCTTCCCGACATCATCATCCTGCCCTCCAGTGATGCCAAACCTGCCACCAGACGGCCGCTGAAGCTCTCGGACAGCAACATATTTGTGTGTGACTATCTTAGTTACTTGTGGAGCCACAGCCTGGTCTGAATTCAATAATGTGTCCGGGTTTCAGTCCGCCTGAAACCTGGACACATGATTCAAAACCCGAACTGTCCGGGTGAATCCCGTACAGGTGGCAACCCTAGTGTATTCTGTCTCCACTATATTACCATTGCTCAGTGAATGTGCACAATTCTGCTGGTGATCAGTGAAATGCAAACACTTTTTCTGTTCCTTTTTATTTCTTCAGGCACCATGTCGTCATCTTTCCCTCAGAGCTGCGCTCTCAGCACTATGAAAGTATCTGTATACAACTGGAGGGTGCTGGAAAAGTGAGCAACATAGAGATAGTTTTAAGGCAGGAAGCAAAGAGCACCACCCTCATAGAAGAGAGGTTCAAGCAAGACTCCATATCCACCTGTATTTCGGCTCTGGTACAGTATACCTATAGGCTTCAATCACAGCATGCTGAAGTGGAGTGTGGGAAATAGTTGAAGAGTACACTATTGAAGGATTAAATAGTATAGCAGTGAAACATTTGACTAATAATGGCATGGCTTATTAGTGAAAGATCTGCAGAGGATTAACCCGGACCTACATGTAAAGATCTCCCTTTTTTTTTTTTTTGCTAGAAAATGATGTAGAACCCCAAGCAATATATATATATAATGTATTATTTTATTTTCATTTTTTTAGGAGAGACGCTGTAGAATAAAATGGTGGATGTTGCAATTTGTTATGTGACACAGCATTTGTGCAGCGTTTCCTTTTTTGACTGCAATTAAAAAAAAATATAAAAAAAATGTGTTTTTATTTGCACGTAAGCACGATGGAACCGAGGCGCTTCAATTTTATTTTTATATATATTTATTTATTTTATACAAAAATAATTTATTTTCTTTGTACTAATTTTATTGCTATCACAAGGGATGAACAACATCCCTTGTGATAGCATGGACCATGGCAGGTCCTCTTTATGGAGAGATTTGGGGTATATTAGACCCCAAATCTCTTCTCTGGTCTCCCATGTAGCTGATTAGACACAGATCAGTCTGATCGGATAATAGTAAGGTGCTAAATGTGCAAAAAACACACATTTGTGAAATTTCATAAACAAGCATGTAGCCAGTCAAAATTAAAAATGTACAATAAAACATATACAGTATACAACTCCAATTACAAAATTTACACAATTTATTAAGTGTTGTGCTCAAACTAAATGTGTAAAAAAATTCATGAAAATTCATAAACCACCATGTAGCCAGTGAAAGTTCCAATAAATGTGCAAAAAATATATACAATTCCAATTGCAAAATTAATTTTGCATGTGTTGTTTGAGGGGTCCATTGGATCTGGTGAGTCTAACCTGATTTTTTT
This sequence comes from Rana temporaria, assembly GCF_905171775.1. Classification (NCBI taxonomy): domain Eukaryota; kingdom Metazoa; phylum Chordata; class Amphibia; order Anura; family Ranidae; genus Rana; species Rana temporaria. The sequence continues at coordinate 15,171,346 of NC_053496.1, forward strand.
TTGCACATTTATGTGAACTTTTACTGGCTACATGGTGGATTATGAATTATCACTTGTTTTTTACACATTGGGCTAGATTCAGGTAGGGGCGCGCAATGTTACGGCGGCGCAGCGTATCGTATTTACGCTACGCCGGCGCAACTTACAGGAGCAAGTGCAGTATTCACAAAGAACTTGCTCCGTAAGTTGCGGCGGCGTAGCGTAAATGGGGCCGGCGTAAGCGCTCATAATTCAAATGTGGAAGGGGGGCGTGATTTATGTAAATCTATGATGACCTGATGCATGCGCCGTCCGTGTACATATCCCAGTGTGCATTGCTCCCAAGTACGGTGCAACAGAGGTATTGGTTTCGACGTGAACGTAAATTCCGTCCATCCCTATTCACAAACGATGTAAAAAATTAAAATTTCGAAGCGGGAACGACGTCCATACTTAACATTGGCTGCGCCTCCTAATAGCAGGAACAACCTTACGCCGAAAAAGCCTAACGTAAACTACGTAAATAAATTGCGCCGGCCGTACGTACGTTTGTGAATCGGCGTATATAGGTAATTTGCATATTCTACGCCTAAAACAACGGAAGCGCCCCTAGCGGCTAATGTAATATTGCACACAATTATACGCTGCCGCATTTAAGTTACGTCGGCGGAGGAAGCCTATTTTTTGAGCGTATCTGCCTTTGAGAATCGGCGTAACGATACGCCGGCGCAGATTTGAAATTACGGCGGCGTATCTGGAGATACGCCGCCGTAAATGCTTTATGAATCTAGCCCATTTAGTCTAACTAACAGCCAGAGGTGTATCTAGTGAAAAAACCGCATATGGCAAGTACTGAAACTGCGCCCCTGTCGAAACATTTGAAACCCATCTTTCAGATAACCTTAACAAAAAAACAGCTAACAAAACTAGTGATATTTATCATCCCTTGTGATACCTTTGGTAGTGACACATCCTCTTTATGGAGAAATCTGGGGTTTATTGGACCCCTGATACCTCCTCTGCCCCCCAAGGCCAGCCCATACTGGAAGTGATGAAATCTTTGTCAATTAAGGCCTCAGTTTTCTCAGAGGAGAGGGAGAAACTGATGTTCCTCCTTCTTCTTTGTGCGCTGCCAATCCGATCAGATTGAATGGGAGAGCCTGGGAGAACAGGGGAGGGCTGTGGCTGAAAGCAGCAGGGATAGCACTGCCATTGTCCATTAGCAAAGGTGCTGAAAAGGAGATCCTGCCTATGCTTTGGAGGAGAGAAGAAGAGACCCTCAGACCCTGGTAAGTGCCTTGCTGCCCAGCCGCTCAACAACGCCCTCTTCATATGGCGCCCATGGCACTTGCCATGGCTGCCATACCCTAGATACGCCACTGCTAACAGCACAACAGTGCTAGTTTTTCATGTGCCCCCTTGGGAAAATCAATTGCCCATCTCTGCCATCCTAAAGTGGAACTTCCGCTCATCGGAAACCCTCCCCCTCCATTGTCACATTTGGCACCTTTCATGGGGAGGGGGGTGCAGATACCTGTCTAAGACAGGTATTTTTACCCACTTCCGGGAGTCCACTCTGCGGGGACCTGCAGGTAGTGCGTCACAATATCCGCCCCCCCCCCCCGTTGTGTTCTGGGAAAAACACGGCTCCCAGAACACAGCGGGGACCAGTGAGTGCGACGCAGCGTGACTCGCGCATGCGCCGTAGGGAATCGAGCAGTGAAGCCACAATTCTTCACTTCCTGGTTCCCTCACCAAGGATGGCGGTGGGGGCAGCAGAGTGACAAACGATTGCTCGTCTTCTGCTGCCTACATCGCTGGACTCCAGGACAGGTGAGTGTCCTAATATTAAAAGTCAGCAGCTGCAGTATTTGTAGCTGCTGGCTTTTAATATTTGTTTTACGGCGGAGCTCTGCTTTAACTAAATATGTAAAAAAAAAAAATGGGAAAATTCATAAACCCCCATGTAGCCAGTGAAAGTTCAATTAAATGTTCAAAAAATCATATAGACAATTCCAATGTGCAAAAAATCGGGTTAGACTCACCAGATCCAATGGGCCCCTCAAGCAATATTGTGTTGTGGGTCAAACAGGCTTAGTCTGGTATCAAAGTCTTTGATAAAGCCCTGTGGGAGGGGCGAAATGTATCAACGGCAGACTACGGCTCAGCAGGGGACATCACGTCCTATGTTGGAATGCAGATAAGGTTTTGAGAGAACTGGAACTAGCAGACTGTCTTTTGATGCAGGCATCATCCCGTTAAAACCACTGAAAATGGAGGACATCCATGAACGCCCTGCCAGCGGGAAGGGTTGTCACCAGACCACTTCCCATAAGATAATCCAGAATGTGCATTTAGAGCATAAAAGTTATTTACTTGTAAAAGCCTCCTTTGTGTAGACATCCAAAAGACCTGAGAATGCTACCGGGCACTGCCATCTTGGATGTGATGTTTGTGTGTGTGTGGGGGTGGGGGGGGCTTGCTTAATGTAGTCGATTTTAGTGACCATCTTGGGTGAATGGTACTGAATAGTCTCAGTAATTATCAGTTTCTCTTCCAAACTGTAGATTCCGGATCCCTCTCACGGAAACGAAGAGGTTGCTGAACTACAAGTTTTCATCTTTACTCATCTTCAGTCACTTCTAAACCTGCCGGCAGTAACACACCTGGCAGTAACAAAAAATACTAAAGTTATTGTGAAAAAGGAGAAAAAGCATTATAAAACCATCATTCAAACAGACAAGACCATGTACAAGCCAGGACAGACAGGTAATGGTAATGTCCATATACAAGGTTTAAATGTATGTTACCCATAAGGCCGGGTACACACGGGCAAACATGTACGATGAAACCGGTCCGTCGGACCGTTTTCACCGTACATGTCTGCCCGGGGACTTCTGTACGATGGCTGTACTAACCATCGTACAGAAGTCCGCGCGTAAACAATACGCGGGGCGTGTCCGCACCGTCGCCGCGACGCGGCGATGTGGGCGGGCCTGCCTTTTAAATGCTTCCACGCATGCGTCAAAGTCATTCGACGCATGCGAGGGACGGCGGGCGCTCGGACATGTACGGTAGGTCTGTACAGACGACCGAACATGTCCGAGCGGGCAGGATTCCAGCGGACGGTTTTAAAACAAGTCCAGGAATATTTGTCTGCTGGGAAAAGGCCCGGCGGGCAAATGTTTGCTGGAATTCTGCCCGCTCGCGCCTACACACGACCGAACATGTATGCTGAAACTGGTCCGCGGACCAGTTTCAGCATACATGTTTGGTCATGTGTATGGGGCCTAACAGTAAACTTCTCCGCTGTATCGATCTCCGAATGTACTGAATCCCACTCTACCCATCTCCAGCCCTGTACACACGCCCAGGATTCTCGTCAAGAAAAAAACATTGTTTTTCCTGACGAGATTCCTGGCAAGATTCTCTTGCCGGCCGAGTCTACACACGTACGATTTAAAAGAACCACCGCTCTTTTGAATGGCACGAACGCGGTGACGTCATTGACTACGACGAGCATGCGCTCGTTACATTTGATGCCGTCGCCGCCATGTTGCTTCACCCTACCTATGCCTTGGAAGCTACTGCGCATGCGTCAAAGTCATTTTGAGCATGCACGGGTTTCCATGGAGACACACGCTCGGGTTTGTCTCCATGGAATTCTCTATTTTTTTCTCTATTCTTCCAGGGATTCTCTATTTTTCTCGTCTAGATTCTGGGCAGTTTTCTTGACGAGAAAGCTCAAAGCCTTGTACACACGCACGTTTTACTGGACAAGAAAGCTCTGTCAGCAGTTTTCATGCTGTTTCTTGCCGAGAAAACCGTGCGTGTGTACAAGGCTTCAGGCTCTCTTTTTCCAGTCCCAGTGCTTTTTAGAGAGCATTTGACATACAATAAGAAGGTGTTATATTGCCTCCTCACCACCTGATTGAACATTATATTGCCACCCTACCTCACCGTAATCACGTGTAATGCAGTGGGTAGCCCCACTGAACTTAATGGGCAAGTTTAACAAGCTGTGTCGTCCTTTTTGTTTTCTATATGTTTACATATTTAGGGATCTTCCCAGGTCCAAAATGAATATTGACAAGAATTAAGTTCAGCCGTTCGCAACAGTGCCAAAATAAATTGCCTATCCCTGCTTTGGGCCTTTTAAACGGTTGTTAATATCATGTGCTCCAGTATGAGCAGCAGAGATATCAGGACGTCCCTTTAATTTTGTCTTAAGTTGTGTGCGTAATCTAAATGTGTAAAAAAACAAGGGAAAATTCACAAACCACCATGTAGCCAGTAAGAGTTCAAATAAATGTGAAAAAAAAAAATATATATATACAATTCTAATTGCAAAATTTATTTTGCGAGTGTTGTTTAAAGGGGTCCATTGCATCTGGTGAGTCTAACCAGATTTTTAGCACATTTATTTTAACTTTTACTGGCTACATGGTTGTTTATGAATTTTCTTTTTTTTAAGCTCTCACAGGAGCTTCCATAAAATGTCATCGATAATCTTTCTTAAATAACACAAACAAACAATTATACATTTATTCTTCCCCTCAACCCCCTATTCTATTGGTGTAATTGGCCCCATCTCCGTATCCTCTTTATCCTTAAGCCGTTAAGTGTATTCTCTATCCAACTTGCCCATACTTTCTCATATTTCTCCTCATATCCTCTATTACAATATGTGGTTTATGAATTTTCACTTGTTTACACATTTAGTTTAACCAATCTTGAGTGTTATGCCCCGTACACACAATCTGATTTTTCGTCTGGAAAACCTTGGATGGCTTTTCCAACGGAATTGCACTCAAGCTTGGCTTGCATACACACGGTCACACAAAATTTCTACGAACTTTCGACCGTCATGAACGCGTGAGGTACAACACTACAACGAGCCAAGAAAATTAAGCTCAATGCTTCCGAGCATGCGTTGGAATTGCTACAGACGATCGGAATTTCCAATCAGAATTGTTCCTGTCGGAAAAATATAGAATCTGCTCTCAATATTTGCTGGCGGAAATTCCGACACCAAAGTCCGACGGGAGCATGCGCAGTACGTCCGGCGCGGGAGCGCGCCTAATTTAAATGGTACCCGCCCCATTTGAATTGGGCCGCCTTTCGCCGGACGTGTTTACGATACACCGCCGCAAATTTCCAGGTAAGTGCTTTGTGGATCGGGCACTAAATCGGAAAACTTGCGGCAATGTAACGTAAACGGGTTACGTTACGCTGCGCCAAAGCTACGTGAATCTGCCCCTATATTCTTAGAGCAAATGGTCCAGTTCTCGTAGAGTTTTCTAATCAGGGGCAGTGGGACATTATTGAGTTTATATAGCAGTTCCAGTCATTCAGCCAATGTCAAAGCCAAAAAGTTAGAGAAAGAGAATTAAATTCATATGCTGTAACCATAAAATCTGGAATGTACATAGTATTCTGAATTTCGTACATGCTATGGTGGACAACTCCAACATTGGCAAAATTGGTAAAAAGGCAAAAAAAATAAAAAAATCTAATTTTAACTTTAATTTCACCATTCGGTGACAAATAGAGAGAGTGAAACCACGCTCTTTTTCCTGAACTATTTAATTTATTTTTTAATCTTTTTATTGTTTTTCCTGAATTTATTTTTTTAGATTTTATTTTTTTTCTACTATTTTGTATGTTATGTATCAGTCTGGTTCTCTACAGCGACAAGCGTTCCCCTTCTTATTGGCCACTTTATTAAAGCTAAAAAAGGAGAGCCACTGATTGGTTTCTAAGACAGAGGCTGTAATGATAATGTGGCCAGAATGAAGCAAGGTGATTGTCACAGGAGGGAGTCAAACTTATGCCCTGCACACATGAGCGGAAAAAGTCAGATGGGAGCGTGTGTACTGTATGCGTGTGTATGCCCCATCTGACTTTTTCCGTCCGAAATTCCGACAGACTTAGATAGAGAACGACTTGATTTGAGAATGTTCTCAATTTTTACGATAGAAAAAATTCCTATCGGAAAATGCGTTTGTCTGTATGCAATTCCGACGCACAAAAAAACACTCATGCTCAGAATCAAGTCGACGCATGCTCGGAAGCATTGAACTTTATTTTTCTCGGCTCGTCGTAGTGTTGTAAGTCACCACTTCTTGACGGTCAGAATTTGGTGTGACCGTGTGTATGCAAGCCAAGCTTGAGCGGAATTCCGTTGGAAAGACTATACAATTTTTTTTATTTTTATTTTTTCCCAACGGAAATTCCGCTTGTGTGTACAGGGCATTAGCTATAATTAAAGATGTCCCTAGTTTTATTCTCATGTTTAGTTAGGAAGATATCTGATGCATTATTGTGCTTTGCTAACTCAAAGTTTCATAAAATGATTTTTTTTTTTAACAGTGAAGTTCCGAGTTTTTTCACTTAACGAAGACCTTGAACCTGGACAAGATTTGGTAATATAAAAGAACTGTCACACATTGCCTAGAATGAACCCATTAACCGTTGTTTCACATAATCAATTAGCTTAAAGCGGGGGTTCACCCTTCGGCCGGGTACTCACGACCAAACATGTATGGTGAAAGCGGTCAGTCGGACCGTTTTCACCATACATGTCTGCCAGAGGGCTTCTGTACGATGGTTGTACACACCATCGTACAGAAGTCCGCGCGTAAACAATACGCGGGGCGTGTCCGCGGTGTCGCCGCGTCGATGACGCGGTGTCGCCGCGACAATGACGCAGCGACGTGGGCGGGCCGCCTTTAAAATGCTTCCACGCATGCGTCGAAGTCATTCGACGCATGCGAGGGACGGCGGGCGCCTGGACATGTACGGTAGGTCTGTACTGACGACCGTACATGTCCGAGCGGGCAGGATTCCAGCGGACTGTTTTAAAACAAGTCCAGGAATATTTGTCCGCTGGGAAAAGGCCCGGCGGGCAAATGTTTGCTGGAATTCGGCCCGCTCGCGCCCACACACGACCAAACATGTCTGCTGAAACTGGCCTGCGGACCAGTTTCAGCAGACATGTTTGGTCGTGAGTACGGGGCCTTCGAGGGCACTTTTTCCCCTTAGCTTCCTGCTCGTTTTTACTAGGGGAATCGGCTATTTATTTTAAAATATGTGCAGTACTTACCCGTTTACGAGATGCATCCTCTCCGTCGCTTCCGGGTATGGGCTGCGGGAATGGGCGTTCCTTCTTGATTGACAGGCTTCCGAGAGGCTTCCGACGGTCGCATCCATCGCGTCACGATTTTCCGAAAGAAGCCGAACGTCGGTGCGCAGGCGCAGTATAGAGCCGCACCGACGTTCGGCTTCTTTCGGCTACGAGTGACGCGATGGATGCGACCGTCGGAAGCCTCTCGGAAGGCTGTCAATCAAGAAGGAACGCCCGCTCCCGAAGACCCATACCCGGAAGCGACGGAAGAAGATGCAGCTCGAAAACGGGTAAGTACTGCTCATATTTTAATACAAATAGCCGATTCCCCTAGACCGAACGAGCAGGAAGCTAAGGGGAGAAAAATTTTTTTTTTACAAATGGGTGAACTCCCGCTTTAATATATTAATACTACAAGATATTTATACTTTTATATTCACTCACACAGTCATACAATACAATGGCCCGGATTCACATACATTGGCGCATATTTATGCCGGCGTAGCGCATCTAATATACGCTACGCCGACGTCGCGCAGAGAGGCAAGCACCGAATTCTCAAAGCACTTGCCTCCCAAACTGCGCTGGGTTCCCTCGGTGTAAGCCGTCGTAGGTGGAAGTGGGCGTGAGCCATGCTAATGAGGCGTGACCCCATGCAAATGATGGGCCGAGTGCCATAGAAGTACTTAAAACGAACGGCGCATGCAGTGGACGTATCCCAGTGCGCATGCTCAGAATCACATCGGAACTACTCCCTAAGATACGACGGATCACTGCCTACGACGTGAACGTAACCTACGCCCAGCCCTATTCACGTACTACGTAAACAACGTAAAATACGACGGCTGTGTTCCCTGGTCCATACCTTTGCATGGGTTGCGCCTCCTATATGGGGAATAACTTTACGCCGGACATACGACTTATGCAAACCGCATATATTATGCGCCGGGCGCAAGTACGTTTGTGAATCGGCGTATCTCCCTCATTTGCATATGTGAATAGCAAATCAATAGGAGCGGCAAATGCGCCCAGCGTAAATATGCGCCCACGATACGACGGCGTAGGCAAGTTACGTCGGTCGTAGGAAGCCTATTTTCAGGCGTATCTCGGATTGTGGGCACGGCGCATAGATACGACGGCGCATAGTTAGACTTACGCGGCGTATCTCGAGATACGTCGGAGTAAGTGCTTTGTGAACCCGGGCCAATATGTACAATATGAGTTCCTATTGGTGGCCTAGAATTTTTTAAATCTCTAGAAAGTTAAGTCCATGTAAGACTACAATGGTGGCTATGAAGGGGGTGAATCACCGGAATCCTTTGTATTTTGGTAACATTAGCAGAGTGTCTAACTTTTCCTTCTTGCCGTGACAGAACCCTGCAAATTGTTGAAAACATGGGAATTTTCAACAACAGTAGCTACAGTGCGTCCGGAAAGTATTCCCAGCGATCCACTTGTTTTACATTTTGTTATGTTAGTCTTATTACAAAATGGATTCAATTCATTATTTTCCTCAAAATTCTACAATTAATACCCCATAATGACAACATGAAAGAAGTTTGTTTGAAATCTTCGAAAAAAAATAATAAAATTTTTTGTGTCATTGGGAGAAACGGTGTCCCGTTGTGGGTGTCAGAGGGAGTAATGGTGCCCAATAGTTGGTGTAATTGGGAGGAATAGTGCACCATTGTGGCTGTCAGTGGAAGAAATGGTACCCTATTGTTGGTGTCATTGGGAGAAACGGTGCCCTGTTGTGGGTGTCAGTGGGAGAAATGGTGCCCCATAGTTTGTGTAATTGGGAGGAAAAGTGCCCTGTTGTTAGTGTCATTGGGAGAAACGGTGCCTAATTGTTGGTTTTAGTTAGCAGAATAGTATCTCGTATCAGTGGGAAAAATAGTACCCCAAGGACCAGATAAAGGCAAGCAAAGGGCCACATTCAGCCCCCGGGCCGCAGTCTGGAGCAAACATCACCACATTTGGTATTAGGGGAGGAATAGTGCCCCATCCTTGGGAGGAAAAGTGCCTTATTGTTGGTGTCAGTAGGAGAAATGGTGCCCCATAGTTGGTGTAATTGAGAGGAATAGTGCACCATTGTGGGTGTCATTGGGAGAAACGGTGCCCCATTGTGGGTGTCAGAGGGAGAAACGGTGCCCCATCGTTGGCGTCATTGGGAGGAATAGTGCCCCGTTGTAGGTGTCAGTGGGAGAAATGGTGCACCATTGTTGGTGTCATTGGGCCCTCTGGCTGCAGTTTGGAGACCCCAGACTTAGCCTATCATATGGGTGGATTCAGAAAGACTTAGGCTTGCGTATCAGTAGATACGCCAGCCTAAGTCTGAATCTGCGCCAACGCTAATTTAAGCGTATTCTGGTAACCATATACGCTTAAATTAGGCTCAGATACGAGTGGCGTAAGTGTCTTACACCGTCGTATCCTAAAGTGTAATTTTTAGGCTGGCCGCTAGGTGGCGCTTCCATTGCGGTCGGCCTAGAATATGTAAATGAGTAGATACGCCGATTCACGAACGTACGCTTGCCCGATGCAGTAAAGATACGCCGTTTACGTAACGCACTTTCAGGCCTAAAGTTATTCCATCAAGTAGCTGGAATAGTAATGTTAAGTATGGCCGTCGTTCCCGCGTTGAAATTTGAAAATTTTACGTCGTTTGCGTAAGTCGTCCGCGTCCACGTCGAAACCAATAGGACCGTGCGGCGTACTTTGCCGCAATGCACACTGGCATATGTACACGGACGGTGCATGCGCCGTTCGTAAAATACGTCAATCACGTCAGGTCAACCCCCATTAACATAAAACACGCCTCCTCAGCCGAATTTGAATTAGCCGCCCTTACGCCCGCCCGATTTACGCTACTCCGCCGTAACTTAGCAGCCAAGTACTTTGTGAATCATGTACTTGCCTCGCTAACTTACGGCGGCGTAGTGTAAACACGATACGCTACGCCGCCGCAAAGTTAAGGTGCTTTACTTGAATCTAGCTAATAGAGTACTCTGTATTTGAAATCATTGAGGTGGCATAGCGTACTCCTTGCTACCAAAATAATGGACAAAAGTTCTGGTGGTCTTCCAAACTCCTCCATTCCCCGAAAATGATTTAACTGTATTACATTTTTTGCCACAATTCAGTATGCAGCCATGCAGTGCTGGTTTCATTCATGATGTACAGTCTGTGGGCCTCCAAAAAGAATTTGGGGTATGGTGGTGGATATTGGTAGATGGAATTACGTTAGAAGATTTTGAGTGGATTTTGAGCATTTTAACAAAAAGTCAGTGTTGGTATTAATCTGATGAAGAAATGTTGCCGGTGTGTCTTTAGTAACTGGTTTCCTTACTAATTACTGTTTTTTGTTTTTCAGATTCAATCTGTGCATTTACAGGTAATACTTGTTAGAATACTGATTACATATTCCTCTGTGCATATTTAGAGTGTGGGGCAGATTCATCAAGGGGATACGACGGCGGATCTGTAAGATCCCACGGTCGGATCTATGCGACTGATTCATAAGAATCAGTTTCCGCATAGATCTCCCTTAGATCCGACTGGTGTAAGTGCCTTACACCAGTCGGATCTTAGGCTGCAATCTACCGCCGGCCGTTAGGTGTCGTCGCAGTTTTTTACGGGTCGGATATGCAAATGAGGAGAACCGCCAATTCAAGACCGAACCGCCCGTCGCTTTTTTTTTACGTTGTTTGCGTTCGGCTTTTTCCGGCGGATAGTTACCCCTGCTATATGAGGGGTAGCTAATGTTAAGTATGGCCGTCGTTCCCGCGCCGAGATTCAAATTTTTACGTCATTTGCGTAAGTCGATCGGGAATACGGATGGCCGGAATTTACGTAGCCGCCGAAAACATTGACGTCCTAGCGACGTCATTTGGAGCATGCGCACTGGAAAATTTTGCCGGCGACGCATGCGCAGTTAAATCGGCGCGGGAACGCGCCTGATTTAAATTGTACACTCCCCCTAGCCGCGGAATTTGCATTCCGCCGGGGGGAGTTACGATCCGACGGTGCAATTTTCGAGGTAAGTGCTTGGTGAATCATTGGACCGGCAGATTGAAAATCAGATAGATTACGCGGATCTAAAGATCCGCGAATCTATCTGAATCTGCCCCTGTGTGTTTAAATAATTTGTCTTATGTGTTTTTTTTGTTCGTTTTTTTTTTAACTAAATGAGATCGGTAGTTGGTACATTTCTGAGTTGTTGAGCTATCTAAAGATGGTCTTTTGGAACACTATAGCTCTTATTTCGAATCATTTGCATGCAGTTGTATTAACCACTTAAAGCGGAGGTTCACCCTAAAAACATTTTTCTAACATTACATTGTGCTCACTTCCAACATTGACAGTATGCTGATTTATTTTATTTTATTTTTTTTGCTGTACATACCGTCGTATAGCTATTTTCCCCCCCCGGCTTCCGGGTAGTGGCTCCCGCAGGAGTAGGCGTTCCTATGGAGAAGCTAAGTGATTGACGTGATGACAAAAACTTCCCCTCGGCGGATAAGGCGCGTCACAAGTTTCCAAAACTGCGTCCCCCGTCGCCTTATGCGACGGGGGAAGTTTTTGTCATCACGTCAATCACTTAGCCTCTGCATAGGAAAACGCCGACTCCCGTGGGAGCCACTACCCGGAAGCCGGGGGGGGGGGGGGGGAATGGCTATACGGAGGTATGTACAGCAACAAAAAAAATCAGCATACTGTCAATGTTGGAAGTGAGAACAATGTAATGTTAGAAAAATGTTTTTAGGGTGAACCTCCGCTTTAAGCTCCGAGCCTCTTTCTGAGATTTGGTGTTCACATTTTTACAAAATGTTTTTTTTTGCTCGAAAATTACTTAGAACCCTCAAACATTATAAATATTTTCTTTAACACCCTAGAGAATAAAATGGCGGTTTTGCAATACTTTTTGTCACACCGCATTTGCGCAGCGGTCTTAAAAGTGCACTTTTTTTTTATTAAAAAATAAGACAACAGTAAAGCCCATTTTTTTTTAATGTAGTGAAAGATAATGTTACGCTGAGTAAATTGATACCCAAGACGTCACGCTTCAAAGTTCCGCCCGCTCGTGGAATGTCGACAAACTTTTACCCTTAAAAATCTCCGTAGGCGACGTTTAAAAAATAATACAGGTTGCATGTTTTGAGTTACAGAGGAGTTCTAGGGCTAGAATTATTGCTCTTGCTCTAACAATCGCAGCGATACATCAAATGTGTGGTTTGAACACCGTTTTTGTATGCGTTCGCTTCTGCGCAAGAGCTCGTCAGGACGGGGCGCTTTAAAAAAATGTCCACTGTGAGTGAGACAACACCACAGCTCAGTCATATGTGGACCTCGGAGCAAAGCTCACCGGCCACCCCAGGAGTCATGGGGTATGGCGTGGCAGACCAAGCCTCTTTGCAAAGATGTGCCCACGCTTGCTGGTCGGACTGAGTAGACTACAAGGATCTATATTATCCAGCCTGTCTCTCAGCCGACAGTTGAAAGAAGATTCTTCAAGAAAAAGTAAAATAAAATTAAATTTCTCCTCAGGGCGCTGGGCCCAAAGGGAGCCATACGTCCTCCTCCTTGCTAGGCAGAATGAAACTGAGGCTGAGGAGGGTTATGTCTGGAGGGACCGCCCCCCGGGGGCGGGGCTGTTCAACTCTGTTAATGTAACATGTATTTAACTATTTAACATGTTTCTGCCTAGTCCTCTCCTGTAAACAGGGATCATAACCCACTTGTCAATATTTAAGGAGCTGTGTCCGTCCATGGACGATAAGAGAAATGTTTTTTTATTATTTATTTTACTTTATTTTATTTATTTTGACACAGTTAAAAAAAAAAAAAAAACAGTGGGTCACTTTTATTCCTATTACATCCCTTGAAATATAAAAAAGCACGACAGGTCCTCTTAAATATGAGATCTGGGGTCAAAAAGACTTCACATCTCATATTTGGACTAAAATGCAATAAAATAAAAAATATATGTAATTCTAAAAAAAAAAAAAAAGTCTGTTGAAGAGCATTGGGCGGAAGTGGCGTTTTGACGTCGCTTCCGCCCTGCAGTGATATGGATATGGGTGGGGCCATCTTCCCCTCTCTCGTCTCCATACACAGGCAGGGACTGCATCCGATCGCCTCCACTGCTGCCGATGGCTACTGTAAGCAGCGGAGGGCAAACGAGCGAGCGGGAGGGGGGGGGACCCTCTCCCGCCACAGATAAAAGTGATCTTGTGGCGTATCCGCCGCAGAGACCACTTTTATCTTGTAGAGGACCACTCCGCTGAAGAAGAGGATACTGGGGTTATGGTAGCTAGCTGCTGCCATAACAACGGTATTCCTCTCCAAACAGCCAACCTAAAATGACGGCGGGCGGCCCGTAAGTAACGGTATTCTATCATTTTTGCTTTCAGGATCCAGGAAAGAATCGGATTGGCCAGTGGTTAAATGTGACGGTCAATCAGGGATTTGCTGAGTTTTCCTTTCCTCTTTCCTCTGAGATTCTGCAGGGTGAATACTCCATCCGGGCGAAGGACGCAGTCCAACACTTTTCTGTGAAAGAATATGGTGAGGAACTTTACTCTTTGGGTTTGATTTTCTAAAACTGGAGAATACGAACTCTGGTGCAGCTCCGCATAGAAACCAATCAGCTTCCAGGTTGTTGTTTTTTTTTGTCATAGATTAAAGTAGAACTAAAAGTAAAAACTATTTTTTTAAATTTTGGATAGAGCAAGGGGGTGGTTAACCACTTCAATACCCCCTTCCTGCCCAGACCAATTTTTCATTTTCAGCGCTGTCGCACTTTAAAATGAAAATTGCGCGGTCATGCAACACTGTACCCAAATGACACCCCCCCCCCCCACAAATAGGGATTTATTTTGGTGGTATTTGATCACCTCTGCGGTTTTAATTTTTTTGCGCTATAAACAAAAGATGAGCGATAATTTAAAAACACAATATTTTTTACTTTTTGATATAATTAAATATCACTAAAAAATATATATATATTCCTCAGTTTAGGCCGATATGTAAGAAGGGAGAAAGAAAGGTGCACCAGCCTCGTGTACTACCATTTGACAATTTATTGAATAAAAAATAAAATTGAAAACTACTCACAAACAAATGGTGATAAAAGGCTTGTCACAAACGATGAAATAAAATACCCCTCGAACACACTCCGGAATATAGGGGGGGGGGGGGGTTCGAGGTACGTCACTGCTGGCTTACGTGTTTCGAGGCGTCAGGGGCCTCTTCCTCACTAAGTGTTGAACATCCCACCAGTGCGCAGGAGTTTGTGTTCCGTTGTTTGTATAGGCCGATATGTATTCTTATATATATATTTTTGGTCAAAAAAAATCGCAATAATAAGCGTATATTGATTGGTTTGCGCAAAAGTTATAGCGTCTACAAAATAGGTGATAGAATTATGGTATTTGTATTAATTTTTTTATTAGTAATGGAGGTGATCACCGTTTTTTTATCGGGACTGCGACATTGAGGTGGACAGATTGGACACTTTTGACACATTTTTGGGACCAGTGAACAATTATACAGCGATTAGTGCTAATACAAATGCACTGATTCCCGTATAAATGTCATTTATTTTAATTTTTTTACTAGCAATGGCAGCGATCTGCGATTTTTTTTTTTTTCGTGACTGTGACATTGTGACGGACATACAGTATCGCACACTTTTAACAAATTTCTGGGACCATTCACATTTATATAGCGATCAGTGCTAAAAAAACGCACTGATTACTATGTAAATGTGACTGGCAGGGAAGGGGTTAACACTAGGGGTCGATCAAGGGTTTAATTGTGTCCTAGGGAGTGTTTCTAACTGTCGGGGGAGGGGACTCACAAGGGGAGGAGAAGGATTGGTGTTCCTCTGTACAAGGAACACACCATTGGTCTCCTCTCACCTGACGGGTCCTGCTGTGTTTAACGGGCAATCGCGGGTGCCCGGCAGACATCGCGGGCGCCGGGCACGCGCACCGTGTCCCGAGCAACGGGCGCTCCCTCTAGATGGCCAGGAAGCCCAGGACGTCATATGATAAGGTGACCAGATTTTTAAAATGAAATCCGGGGACATATTTTTTTTTTTTTTAATAGTAATGGCGGAAATCAGTGACTCTCTGCCCGTCGACTGCCTGCCTTACAGCCTGTCAAGTCTTACTCTCCAGGCCCCAGCTGAGTGGGGAGCGGAGGAAGATCACTCCGCCAGGGAAGGCAAAGAGATAAGCAGGCAGGCGGCTGGCTGGGACTTGAGCCAAGGCAGAAGAACATGCGAGCGGAGCTGACTGGGCATGCACCCGACACTGAAAAAATATTCCCTCCGCTCCGACCAGCACATGATCATCAGAAAGGGGCACAAATAATGGAAAAAAATACACGCCCCTAAACTAGCAGGAGCAGCGGAGCCGGTGTGTGTAATTCTTTTTTTTTTTTTTCTGCACTGACTGTCTTTGAAATCGCCCCAGCCCCTGTTCAAATCCAATCCGGGGACAATGTCCTCAATATGGGGACTGTCCCCGGAAACCAGGGATGTTTGGTTACCCTATCATATGACACCCGCCCAGGATGGGAGATCCCTCCTGCGGACGTCATATGTACATGGAATGGGAAGTGGTTAAAACCCTGAGATTTTTCTTCGCCATCTATGTCCAGGGGCGTCCCTAGGGGGGGGCCAGAGGGGGCCCTGACCCCCCCAACATCATGCTGTGCCCCACCATGTGCCCCCCCCAATTGTGCAATTTTTGTATTTTGCTCCCCAAGAGGGAGAGCGTCCCCAGTCAGCTCTGCGGGGGATTCCTCCCCCTCCCTCTGCTCGCCATCACTGCATAATGTGAGCGCTCACACAACCAGATATTCTAGCCTGGACCGTGTTTAAGTGTGTGCACTGCAGACTGCAGTACACTGTAATCACTGAACTACATTATCTCCATCCCTTCTCTCTCCCCCATCTGTCTCCCTCCCCCTCTCCTGTTCTTTCAAAACATTCACAATTTACTTTCACTTTCAGTTAGGCAGATAATATACAGTGCAAATGTCTTTCCTGCACCCACAGATTGCAGGAAAGAAACTTGCATGATTCCCCCATCAACAGACAGTGGTGACAGGGGAATATCCCTCCTGCCCAGCAATTATATTCTCCCGACAAACAGTGATTATCACCAGTGACTATATAGCAACCACTAGTGATAATTATATAAGAATCTGCTCATTAATGGTTCAAATCTCAGCCAGTTTCTGCTGAACCAGCTGAGATTTAAACTGTCTATGGCTGGTCTTAGCTCTTAGGCAGCCCATACATTGATTAACACTGTGGAGTGTCGGCTTCCTGGCGTGATCGGGCATGTGGGATTTCAAACACACCCGAGCCCATCTCTATTGGTTGTAGACAGTTGAGCTCCCTGCAGGTTGCTTAGCAGCAGTGGACCCTTCTCTGACATGCTGATCAGGATGCAATCCAGGTGATGCTCTTAGTCAAATCCTAGTCATAAATATCAGTGATTTTATTGATCAAAGCCCACACTTTACAGGTATAGAGCCCACATGGCTGCTGATCATACGGTTGATTATATTCATGTGGTTGTACTCTTGATGCTAATAAATACTGTGTTTATTAGATCTGACTGGGAGCATCACCTGGATCACATGCCGATCAGCATGTCAACAGAGAAGGTTATACAGCATTACTGCTGCTAGGTGACCAGCTGGGGGCTCGGCTCTCTATAACCAATAGTGCCAGCCTTCCCCTGCATGCACCCATAATGTCACCAGCACTAGGTCCTAATAGACTGCCGCCGCTGCCAAGGAGACAGATGCCAGACCAGCGCTGTAAATAGCAGGGACAGGACAGCTGGGGATCCCCACTGTGGCAGAACACCAGGGCCCGGTAGCAAGACAACCTTTGCAACCCTGATAGTTCTCAAACTGCTTTGGACCCTTATATTTTCTTGGTGTGCTGGTGACATATATCTCTTGTTTTCTCCCACCCTGGGGGGCCCCAGTATAGTAGGAAGGGAGCTCACTGCAGAACATATGAAAGGGCCCATAGTGGGATCGTAGTAAAGGGCCCCAGGATATATATATATATATATATATATATATATATATATATATATATATATATAATTGCATTTTATAGTTGGCCCCCCTACTTTTGTCCCTGTCCCCCCATGTGCCCCCCCTAAGTATGAAAGCTGGAGACGCCACTGTCTATGTCCCATTGTGGAAATTTCCCTTCACTTCCTGTCACATAGCCAAACAGGAAGTGAGAGGAAATCCCTGCAAATTAAGGTAATTCCTTGGGGACCCCCAGGTCATCAGAACTAGTGTCCCCATTGGAAGATTTCCCCTCTATTTCTTTGATAGGGACAACCCAAAATTGGGGATTTTCTTTTCCTTTCACTTTCAGTTATAAATAGTAAACAGGACAAATAGACACGGGCACAGACTAGGGTGACCACGTGTCCCGGATTGCCCGTACAGTCCCGGTTTTTGCAGGTCTGTCCCGGGCACCTTCATTCCAGGACAATACAGTGTCCCGGAATGAAACTGACACAGCCACCCCCCAGGCCAATCTGATGCCCCCAAAAAAAGCCGCCACATCACCACTTTACTCACTGACAGTACTTGTCCTGGCCGGGAATGCCTGGAGGAGCACAATCTCCGCCCCCTGCTTGTGATTGGAGAAATCATAAATCCCGCCTCTTGTGTCCAATCACTGTGCTGTGATTCGTTACAGCACAAACTGATTTTTGGGAGGGGGGTGTCCATGGATGGTAGTTTGGAAATGTGGTCACCCTAACTACATCTGGTGGCTGATAAATAACCCACCGCCAAATTCCCCATCAATCCCCGAGACTACATTTAGCCCCACCCCCTCATCTTTTTTGGGGGGAGAATGGGAGAGAGGGGGAGTGTCCCTGAATGGCAGTTTGGAAAAGTGGTTACCCTAGCACAGACAGCAATAAAAACTGACAAGTATTATAATCTCTAATCGTTCTCCACTCAATCCAAAACTTTTGCCTTTTTTTTTTAAATCAGAAAAGTTTTCATTGTGAATAAAGCAAAAAAGGGCATGTACATAGTAATCAAGGGCCAGATTCACATACAATTACGTTGCTCCTGGGCAGCGTAACGTATGTGATTTACGTTACACCGCCGCAGGTTTACAGCGTAAGTGCCTGATTCTCAGAACACTTACCTGTAAACTTGCGGCGGTGTATCGTAAAAGCGCTCGGTGCAAGCCCGCCCAATTCAAATGGGGCGGGCACCATTTAAATTAGACGCGTTCCCGAGCCGAGCGTACTTCGCATGCTCCGTCTAAATGACGTCGCACCGACGTCATTTGCTTAGACGTTAACGTAAATGGCGTCCAGCGCCATTCACGGACGTCTTACGCAAACGACGTTGATTTTTAAATTTCGACGAGGGAACGACGGCCATACTTAACATGGCTTAGAACAACTAGGGCTCAACCCTAATTTTACGCGACGTAACTCGACGGAAACGACGTACAGTTAGATCGACGGGCCGTTCGGACGTTCGCGGGGATCGGCGTAAGTATTCATTTGCATATTCTACGCCGGTCGCAATGGCCTCGCCACCTAGCGGCCGGCCTAGAATTGCATCCTTAAGATCCGACAGTGTAATTCAATTACACCTGTCGGATCTTAGGGCTAGCTATGCGTAACTGATTCTATGAATCAGTCGCCTAGTTAAGATGGCCCTAACACAGAGATGCAACGGCGTATCAGGAGATACGCTGTTGTATTTCTTTGGTGAATCTGGCCCTAAGTGACCCAAAAGAAAAAGGGCTACACAGGATACATTGTCAGTTGTACAAAAACAAGGAGCAATACACAATCTCAATAACATTACTGAAACAAGTACCATGTACAACTTCCATTCCGCCCCTCGTTACATCTTTCAGGAGAGGAATAGGGATATAAAACAAAGAAACAACCAACAAAAAAAAAGAGAAAAGGGGGGGGGGAGAAAAAAACAAAATAAAACAAAGACCAGCACAGCCTGATGACACCAATAAATCATTTCTTAAGCCACCCGTCCCATTACCCATTTTTAAAAACCAGTCACATCCTAATGGTCCACCCATCCAAGTCATTATCCCTCAAAACTTTTGCCTTTAGTTATACTTTAACCAGTTCCCGCCCCCGCATGTACATATACGTCCACAATATGGCACGTACAGGCACATGGGCGTACATGTACGTCCTTGCCTATTAGCGGGTGGGGGGTCCGATCGGGACCCCCCCCGCTACATGCGGAGGTCGGTTCCGCTCGGGGAGCGATCCGGGACCACGGCGCGGCTATTTGTTTATAGCCGCTCCGTCGCGATCGCTCCCCGGAGCTGAAGAACGGGGAGAGCCGTATGTAAACACGGCTTCCCCGTGCTTCACTATGGCGGCGCATCGATCGCGTCATTCCCTTTATAGGGAAGACACGATCGATGACGTCATTCCTACAGCCACACCCCCCTACAGTTGTAAACACATACTAGGTGCACCCTAACTCCTACAGCGCCACCTGTGGTTAACTCCCAAACTGCAACTGTCATTTTCACAATAAACAATGCAATTTAAATGCATTTTTTGCTGTGAAAATGACAATGGTCCCAAAAATGTGTCAAAATTGTCCGAAGTGTCCGCCATAATGTCGCAGTCACGAAAAAAATTGCAGATCGCCGCCATTAGTAGTAGAAATTTTTTTTTTATAAAAATGCAATAAAACTATCCCCTATTTTGTAAACGCTCTAAATTTTGCGCAAACCAATCGATAAACGCTTATTGCGATTTTTTTTACTAAAAATAGGTAGAAGAATACGTATCGGCCTAAACTGAGGAAAAAAATGTTTTTATATATGTTTTTGGGGGATATTTATTATAACAAAAAGTAAAAAATATTGCATTTTTTTCAAAATTGTCGCTTTATTTTTGTTTATAGCGCAAAAAATAAAAACCGCAGAGGTGATCAAATACCACCAAAAGAAAGCTCTATTTGTGGGGGAAAAAAGGACGCCAATTTTGTTTGGGGGCCACGTTGCATGACCGCGCAATTGTCTGTTAAAGCGATGCAGTCCCGAACTGTAAAAACACCTTGGGTCTTTAGACAGCATTTTGGTCCGGGGCTTAAGTGGTTAAGGCTTCATTTCCACTGGCATTTTAAAAGTGAGCTGTAAAACAGCTCTGTATTCCTGGAAAAATTAGCGTTAAAAACGCGAAATTTACCGCGTTTTTGTGCGTTTTTTAACGTCGAGCGTTTTTACAGCTGTGTTTTAGGAGCTTCAGAACGCCCTGGTCCCGCGTTTTTTTTACAGCTCAAAAACGTCTAGGCCACTTGCAGCTCAAAAACGCCTATGTGGAAATGAAGCCATAGGCTAACATGGACAGGCGTTTTTAAGCTGTAAAAAACGCTCAGAAACGTGGCTGTAAAAACGCCAGTGGAAATGAGGCCTAATTGAACAAGCAAAGGTTACAAGCAGATTGTCTACCATGCACAACTGCACCAGATTTTGCTCTATTCAATTTTAGTAAATACTGTAAACCCCATTTGTTTACTGTATATTTATATATGTATTCTGAGGTCTGTACTTAAATTATGTTTTTTTTTTTTTTTTATCACCACAGAACTCCCAAAATATGAAGCAACGCTCCAGTTTCCCAAGGCTGTTCCCTACAACAGTAAAAATATACCAGTTACAATATGTAGCAGGTGAAGCATACTAAATGTTGGCTTGATTATGACATGATTCTTATTATTTTACTGTAAACTGATCTTGAGCTTAGTAAAAAAATTATATTTTGTGCAATGAAACTTGCCCAGCACACATGGAATGGGGAGTGCTATTTGTATGAAATAGACATGTGCAATTCGCTTAGTTCTGAATTTAGTTTTTTAACTAATTTTGACAAATTAGTTCATTTGGAAATATCCAAATTTCAGAATTTTTAAATTTTTACATTTGGAAAATCAAAATTTCAGAAATTCGAATATCACAAACACGTCGGGTCGCCGTAAGTTCGCGCAAAGCACGGCGGGAAAATTGCGAACGGAGCATGCGCTGAACGTCCGGCGCGGGAGCGCGCCTAATTTAAATGGTACACGCCCCATTTGAATTGGGCGGGCTTGCGCCGGACGGGTTTACGTTACACCGCCGCAAGTTTACAGGTAAGTGCTTTGTGAATCAGGCACTTGCGCTGAAAACTTGTGGCGGTGTAACGTAAACGGGTTACGTTACGCCGCCGCCTTTGTACCTGAATCTGGCCCTTAACTATTTATAACTATTACATTATAGGTGTTGGAATTTCATTTCAAATTTGGCTGCTAGTGAACATAACAAATACAAATTTATCCCAAGTTACAAATTATCCGAAATAACAAATGCCGCATCTAAACAAATGTAATGAATTAATAATAATAAATGACAACAATAATATTAACCACTTAAAGGGGTTGTAAAGGTTATTTTTTTATTTTCTAAATAGGTTCCTTTTCACACACAGGCGTCACGACTTTGGGGTCAACTCGGCAAGGAGAGCTCAAGGCGACTTGAGAGGCAACTTGCAAAATGACTTCTGTATTGAAGTCAATGCAAGTCGCCCCGAGTCGCCCCCAAAGTCGTACAGGAACCTTTTTCTAAGGCCCCTTTCAGACTGGGGCGGGAGCCGCGGTGGTGGTATAACGCCGCTAAAAATAGCGGCGCTATACCGCCGGGATTGCCGTGGGAATCGTCCGCTAGCGGTGCGGTATTAACCCCCACTAGCGGCCGATAAAGGGTTAATACCGCCCGCAATGCGCCTCTATAGAGGCGCATTGCGGGCGGTATTGCCGCGGTTTCCCATTGTTTTCAATGGGAAGAAGCGGTGAAGGAGCGGTATACATGCCGCTCCTCTCACCGCTCCAAAGATGCTGCTGACAGGGCATCGCCAGCGCATCGCCTCAGTGTGAAAGCCCTCTGGATTTCACATTGAGTCTGCAGTGAAGGAGTTTTTCAGACGGGATAGCAGCGCTATTTTTAGCGCTGTACCGCCTGAAAAACTCCTCAATGTGAAAGGGGCCTAAGTCGGAGCAACTTGCGTCGCTCCTATTAGAACGGTTCCATTGACTACTGCGGACCGCGACTTGTCAGGCGGCTGAGTCGCCTGACAGGTCGCCCCTGTGTGAACCGGCTCTAAAAGGGGTTGTAAAGGTAGAAAAAAAAATCCCAAAATATCTTCCTTTACCTTAGTGCAGTCCTCCTTCACTTACCTCATCCTTCCATTTTGTTTTTAAATGTCCTTATTTCTTCTGAGAAATCCTCACTTCCTGTTCTTCTGTCTGTAACTCCACACAGTAATGCAAGGCTTTCTTCCTGGTGTGGAGTGTCATGCTCGCCCCCTCCCTTGGACTACAGGAGAGTCAGGACGGCCACTAACACACAGCTCCTTTCTCTATCTGCAACGTAGAGAGCGTCCTGACTCTCCTGTTGTCCAAGGGAGGGGGCGAGCACGACACTCCACACCAGGGAGAAAGCCTTGCATTACGGTGTGGAGTTACAGACAGAAGAACAGGAAGTGAGGATTTCTCAGAAGAAATAAGGACATTTAAAAGCAAAATGGAAGGATGAGGTAAGTAAAGGAGGACTGCACTAAGGTAAAGGAAGCTATTTAGGGGGAAAAAATTGTACCTTTACAAACCCCTTTAAATTTCTATGGAATGTTTCCTCAGGTACACCTATGGAAAGCCAGTATTGGGAGATTATAGGATTGAGATATGCCGTAGAAGAATCGGATATAGTACGATCTTGGCGCACACCATTGAAAAAATTGAGTCCCTCCATATCTGTGCAAACTACACAGGAAAGGTAAATTATTAGAAGAGACAATAATAAGCTGATCAATTTATATATTTTCACCTTTTTTTTTCCATTTAAAGCCCTTTGGATGTAAGAGGCGTACTCAGAATTCCTTGATTTTGTTGGCTTCTAATATGAAACAAACATCTTCGCAATTGGAGTGGATTGAGTGACTCACTCGATATCATACACCTCATCACGGGTTTTGAAAATGGTTGAAAGCAAGAGATGGGATTGTAGCAGTGCTCAATCAATCAATACATATCATAGACATAACATTTCTAAAGATTTCTTTTTAGTTACAGAAAATAGAAAGAGGGTTCAATAAAATAAATTCACAGAGCATGTACAATTTGCTTTCCCACAAAGATGAAGATGGTCACAAGTAGGTGTTATGTCCCAACATGTTTCGCCAGTGATGGCTTCCTCAGGGGATTATTTGGGACCACCAATATTAACCCAGCTCTAGCACAATAAAATACAAAAAATTACCATCAATTATAAAGTATAAACATAAATATGAAAATATATTAACATAACGTCTGTCAATGCTGAATGTGGTTGTATTGCTATCAGTGACAAACCGCTCATTAGGGGCACAGGGGCAGCGCCCCCATAATCTATGCGCCCGGCCCCTAATCTCCAAGCAGGGCGCTGGACACTTGGGCCCAGACTCACAGAGAGCAAGGCACACATTACGCCGCCGTAGAGCAAACACCGTACACCACGCCAACGCAGCGCGGAGAGGCAAGCATTGCATTCAGCAAGCCAGTGCTCCCAACGCTACGCCAGCGTGGCGTGGGTTTCGAAGGCGCACGCCAGCGTAGGTTGAAGTGGGCGTGAACCCATGCAAATGAGGCGTGACCCCATGCAAATGATGGGCCGAGCGCCATACAGGTTCGTATCACGAACTGCGCATGCGCCGTGACGTGGACGCATGCACAGCATCCCCCTGCGCCTGCTCACAACCACGCCGGCACAACTGCCTAAGCTACGCAGGATCACCGCGTACGCTGTGAACATAACGTACGCCCAGCCAGACACAAGTCCAACGCACAATACGCCAGCTTGCGTTCCCTGGTGCAGACCTGTGCATGTCTGTTGCCGGGTTGCACCTCATTTATGGGGAATAACTTTACGCCGGACGTACAACTGACGCGCATCTCGCATAGCATGCGCCGGGCACACGCACATTCGTGAATCGGCGTATTTCCCTCATTTGCATGCTTGAATGGCTAATCAATGGGAGCAGAACCATGTGCCCAGCATATATGTGCGCCCACCCTACGCCGGCGTGTGCAAGCTACGTCGGTGTAGCCTGTTTTTAGGCGCATGTTGGTTTGTGGGTCTGCCGCACACATACGCCGGCGCACATTTTCACTTACATCGGCGTAACATGTTATACGTCGGCGTAAGTGCTTTGTGAATCTGGGCCATGGATTTCAATGTTTTTTTTTTTTTAGAAGTACGTGATTACAGCCAGAGGCTCTAATTGGCTTTAAAAGGGTAGGCTCGGTGCGCAGAAACCACCCACTTGTGTGACATTAGCAAATTAATATTCGCTAATGCCTTCCTGCTTCTTCTCCCAGCCAATCAGGAAGTGGGTCCTGAGAGCCAATTGGATGGGAGGCCTCCCGGCCAATCAACTCTCAGGACCCACTTCTCGTTCAACCGGGAGGAGAAGCAACGGCCCTGGCTTGGCTCCTCCCTCCACAACCTCCTTCCTGTACCTCCCCGCATAAGGTAGGGACATGGATCGCCGCCTTCCTGATCAATTGAGTGCCGGGGGGGGGGATGTAGTGCCAGTGGGGGGGGGCAGTTTTTTTGCTGCCCACTCCCCCAAAAAAAATATTTTCGGGCACCAGCTTCCACTTATTACTATTAAAACTATACCATTAGCAGTCTACATGACTCACCACTGCATCTTCTTTTCAGCTGGATCCTTCGGGATGTACCACAGTCCAGATAAAGTCTGAACCTTTCAAATTAATAAGAAATGACATGAACCTGAACATGGAGGGATCCGCCCACATCACAGAGAAGGGTACAGGTAAGTCTGGGTAAGGTAGGCCTTGTATACACTAGTAGAATTGTATCTGCCATTTTATGTTGTAAGAAAGTTCATTTGATTTACTAATCACTAGTGGGACCAAACTAACGTTTGTTTTTAGCCACAGTGACAAGAATTGAAATAAGCAAGGGTGGAATTTTTTTTCCCTAGATGTACAAATTTCTAACAGTGGCCCAGATTCAGCATAGCTTGCGCGATATTTGCGGGGGAGCAGGGCAACGATTTTGCCCTGCGCCCTGCGAGGGTGCGCCGGCAAATTTGCCCGGCGTAAGCGCGCGCAAGTTAAATGATCCCGCTGGGGGCGGGAATCATTTAAATTAGGCGCGCTCCCGCGCCGAGCATACAGCGCATGCTCCGTCGGGAAGCTTTCCCGACGTGCATTTCGGCAAATGACGTCGCAAGGACGTCATTTGCTTCAAAGTGAACGTGAATGGCGTCCAGCGCCATTCACGAAGCACTTACGCAAACGACGTGAAATTCAAATTTCACGTCGCGTTGGAGCGGACCAGTTTCAGCATACATGTTCGGTCATGTGTAGGCGCGAGCGGGCAGAATTCCAGCAAACATTTGCCCGCCGGGCCTTTTCCCAGTGGGCAAATATTCCTGGACTTTTTTTAAAACCGTCCGCTGGAATCCTGCCCGCTCGGACATGTATGGTCGTCAGTACAGACCTACCGTACATGTCCGAGCGCCCGCCGTCCCTCGCATGCGTCGAATGACTTCGACACATGCGTGGAAGCATTTAAAAGGCAGGCCCGCCCACGTCGCCGCATCATCGCCGCGTCATCGTCGCGGCGACGGCGCGGACACGCCCCGCGTATTGTTTACGCGCGGACTTCTGTACGATGGTTAGTACAGCCATCGTACAGAAGTCCCCCGGCTGACATGTACGGTGAAAACGGTCCGACGGACCGGTTTCATCGTACATGTTTGCCCGTGTGTACCCGGCCTTATACGCCGGAAAATACGTCAGGCTTTGTGTTCCTTTTGGAAAGGCGACGCATGTCAACATCAACAAACAAAAATTCCCAGCTCACTTACCAGCCAGCCTGCAACATACCGAGTTACCCTGTCTTACAGTTCACGTTAAAACAAGGGGTTTAGTTTGCATACATTTGCAAAAATATGCATAAGCTGTAGAGTCCACGTCACGGTACCCCAGTGTACTGCACTCCTAACTCTATAAATTTTTTTATTTTTCTAACTTTGTGTAGGAATTGAGTTATCAGCCAGCAGTCAAACACAAATCTCAAATGTCATAAACAAAGTGAAATTTGTTGACTATGAACGCACCTACAAACCTGGAATGCCATACTGTGGATTGGTGAGTTATACTACTTTGTTCTCCATCTGCTACCTTCAATTCTTATTACTATTTAAAGAAAACCTGTACAGAGAAGCTGTCATTGTTGACGTACCTCCGTTAATTCTTGTTGTTTCAGCATCTTCTAGATCAGGGGTCTCCAAACTGTGGCCCTTTGCTAGCCCTTATCTGGCCCTTGGGGCACTATTTCTCCCACTTAATTGAGACACTATTTCTCCCACTGACATCAACGATGGGGCACTATTTCTTCCACTGACGGGATACTATTCCTCCTCCTAATAGGGGCAATACTCCTCCTCTTTGACTACCAACCCTGAGGCCATATTTATTCTCACTGATGCCAGGCCGTGACATTTTCTGCCCCTGCTGGCCACACTCTGGTCCTCCTAAAGTCTGAAGAACAATAAACTGGCCCTTTGTTTGAAAAGTTTGGAGACCCCTGTTCTAGATCATTAATAGACATGTGCAATTTGTTTTGCCAAATTCGTTCATTTTCGACATATCCAAATGAACAAAAACCTGTTTGACAAACTTTTCCGAACATTCGAATATTCGTAAATTCGAAAAGATTCATAAATTAAAAAAAATGTAAATTTTAAAAAGATATAAAATTCATAAAAAATATGAAATTCTGAAATTAGAAAAAAAAATTAAATTCTGAAATTAGAAAAAAAAAACGAAAATAAAATCTGAAATTAGAAAAAAAATCTGAAATACGAATAAAATCTGAAATTCAGATTTTTTCCGAATAGCGATCATAATGAATGACCCGAAAAACAAAAAAAAATATATATAAAATTGATAATATACCCATAGCATAAATGGGTCATACATTAAATCACCATCCATGTTGGTGACTTGATCCTCATCACCACCGTGGATGTGAAACGATTTCCATGTTCATACCGGAGACCACACGTGGGAAAAAAACAACCAATGTTATCAAAATCGATCAATCATCTCCACTGTGGATGCTATTTGAAGGGCTAGTTGCCCCTCATAGCATCCCAAAAAAAGTTTTAGGAGCTAAAGCAAAAATTATATACATCATATGACAACTCACATTAAAAGTATTATACCGATAAGGGGACAGTGTACCCCACTTGAACAAATCGACCAATGGCATTAAAATCAGTCAACTATCTCCACAATGGGTACTCATAATAATAAAAAATATTTATAAAACTAGACCTATCAAGTACCAGCTGACCATAAAGAAAAATGATACCTCTATCAGAGCAATATGTAAAACTGAAATGCCCTGTCTTTTAAGTTGGAGAAACCCATGTACTGTATAGATCTATATTAACACATAAGCGTGCATATCACGGTTCAACCCCAATGGTAGCATCTAAACAGGCCATTCAGATCAACCAAGGGGGAAGAAAAGTAGCCACCCAAGATTCAGACCGCGTTTACACTCTAAGCAACTATAGTGATAATTGGTCACAGCCAAAATCCAATATACATGGCCATAACATAAAATAAAGAAATGTTAATCAAGAATTATCTATAAAGACGTCTACATTTAAGCCATAGAGGACATAAGTCTTTAATCTATGGACTCACAACATCTCAAGCTTAGAGGTACTGCTAATCAAGAAACTACCTCTCCAATGGGGACTGAATTTATATATCCCTAAAAATATAGTCTTAGAGAAATCCCTATTGTGAGTAGTTTTATAATCTTTGGATACAGAGTGTTTGAACTCCTTCCTAATATTATTGATATGCTCATTCAAGTGAACTTGAAGGGGGCGTTTCGTCCTACCCACATACTGCAGTCCACAAGGGCACTGCAGTAAGTAGACTAACCCCTCCGTAGAACACATGATGAAGGGCTCTATATTATGTTCCAAACAAAACTTGTTATTCTCCTGGTTCTACATCCATTAAGAGAATACACTTGACATTTTCTTCATTGGTAGTAGCCCGTGAGCTTGCTGAAAAAGCCAGGCTTGTTATTAGGGGATTCAAAACATTGGGAACCAATTTATCCATAGCAGCGAACTCAAGAAGTTCCATAATGAATTTCTCCTGTTCTCTAAGGAGACTGTAGTCTCGATCCCAAAAATATTTAACAGCATCCAAGCCCAACACATGAGGGATGATCGTGTACAGTGAAGTGACATCCGCTGTCACCAACCACATCTCTTCACGTGGCTTCAATCTTGACAAAAGATTGATGATATAATGTGTGTCCTTAACATATGAAGGCATGGTGCGTACAAAAGGTTGTAAAAAAAGTCTATATACTTGCCCACCCGGGACTAAACTCTATTGAGCATCTGTGAGGCATCCTCAAATGGAAGATGAAGGAGTGCAAGGTCTCCAACATCCACCAGCTCTGTGATGTCATCATGGAGGAGTGAAAGAGGACTCCAGTGGCAACCTGTGAAGCTCTGGTGAACTCCATGCCCAAGAGGGTTAAGGCAGTGCTGGAAAATATTGGTGGCCACACTAAATATTGACACTTAAGGCCCAATTTGGAAATTTTCACTTAGGGGTGTACTTTTTGTTGCCAGCGGTTTAGACATTAATGTTTGTGTGTTGAGTTATTTTGAGGGGACAGCAAATTTACACTGTTATACAAGCTGTACACTCACTACACAACATTGTAGCAAAGTGTAATTTCTTCAGTGTTGTCACATGAAAAGTGATTATAAAATATTTACAAAAATGTAACGGGTGTACTCACGTTCGGGAGATACTATATTTGTGGTAAAAAAAAAAATCCCAATAAGTGTATATTGATTGGTTTGCACACATTTTATAGCGTCTACAAACTATGGGAT
The DNA here is from genome assembly GCF_905171775.1 of Rana temporaria. Lineage (NCBI taxonomy): Eukaryota > Metazoa > Chordata > Amphibia > Anura > Ranidae > Rana > Rana temporaria. Next base: position 15,200,503 of record NC_053496.1, read on the forward strand.
ATTTTTATGGAATATTGTATTTTTTTTATTTTTTTTACTAGTATTGGCGGCAATTCGCAATTTCTAGCGGGACTGCAACATTGTGGCGGACAAATTGGACACCTAACTGACAATTTTTGGGAACCAGTGACTTTATTACAGTGATCAGTGATAAAAATATGCACTGTTACTGTACTAATGACACTGACAGGGATGGGGTTAACACCAGGGGCGATCAAGGAGTTAAACGTGTTCCCTGGGAGTGTTTTTCTAACTGTGTGGGGGATGGATTGACTGGGACAACACAGAGATCCGTATTCCTGCTTAGCAGGAAGACAACATCTCAGTGTTGTCCCCTGTTAAAACAGGACAGCAATCTGCCTTGTTTACACAGGCAGATCCCGTTCTGCCTCTGTGGGGAATGACCCGCTGATTGGCTCCCCCTCTGACCTCCGGTGGTGTGCGCCCACACGAGCTAGTGCAGTGATGGCGAACTTTGGCACCCCAGATGTTTTGGAACTACATTTCCCATGATGCTCATATACACTGCAGAGTGCCAGAGCATCATGGGAAATGTAGTTCCAAAACATCTGGGGTTCCAAGGTTCGCCATCACTGGGCTAGTGTATGAAACGACGTGCAGGTATGTCGATTTGCGCAGCCATGCCATCTTGCCATAGTGCAACTGTGGTAGGTGGTCAGCAAGTAGTTAAATGGTTGGGGCAGTACAACTGTGTCTCTGCTAGCTACCAGTTTCTACCACCCCACACCCACCTAGCCACCCATGTAATAGTTATGCCACGTACGTACGATCGTTTTTCGGCATGAAAAATAAAATGTTTTTTCAGCATGTCCAAAAAACAAAGTTTTTCCAACTTCACCATTAAAAACGATGTTGCCACACACCATCGTTTTTGAAAAATGATGAACAAAGCGCAGTGACGTACAGCACGTACGACGGCACTCTAAAGGGGAAGTTCTATTCGCCTTTGGGCTGCTTTTAGCTGATTCATTGTTAGTAAAAGACGATTTGCGCTTTTTTGTCTGTTACAGTGTGATGAATGTGCTTACTCCATTATGAATGGTAGTTTTACCAGAACAAGAGCTCCCATCTCATAACTTGCTTCTGGGCATGCACGGGTTTAAAACGTTGTTTTTGCCCACACACGATCATTTTTTACAACACGAAAAACGACATTTTGAAAAACGACATGAAAAAATGCAGCATGTTCGCATTTTTTTTTTGTCGTTTTTCAGAAGCCGAAAAACGATGTGAAGCCCACACACGATCATTTTAAATGACGTTTTAAAAAAACGTCGTTTTTTTTTAATGCCGAAAAATGATTGTGTGTACACGGCATTACATTCATAGATAGGCAACTTTCCCCAGTAGAACTACTTTCACCAATCCAACCGCCTCATAATTTTATGATGTATGCTGGGGGCAATTTACTAAGACTAGATCAGACAGAATCAGGAACAGCTGTGCAAGGCAACCAACAGGGCTCTAGCTTCAGCTTGTTCAGTATGTCCCCTTTCACACAGGCTTTCCGATCAGGTCCACCTGCCAGTGTGTAAATGTTAAAAGCCAACAGATTGTAGTGCAGAACTGAAACAATACAATTGATGAGGTTACAGTAAAAACATAATCATTTCAAAATGAATAACCACAGTTCTCTGTCAATGGTACAACCAAGATCAGAGTAAGTCCCAACGCGTTTCAAGATATCAACTAGTTCCTCTCCTTCAGGGCTAAGTGGTTATAATTACACAATAGTATCTACAGTGGAAAAATAAGGGGGAGCGAAATACAATTAGAAGCGTCACAAACATTTTTGATATAACATAATTTCATTGTGCAAGCATTTACTAACCATATGGATATACTGTATATTCATATACTAAATAGCCGCAACATTTAAAAACAAGGAAAGTTGCCGCCATTAGACACCAAAAGTCCAAGATGATGGGGAGCAGTGGGCCCAACTCAAGCTCCCCACAAGGGGCACAGGGCCCAACCCCGAGAGGATACACCAAGAGAGGAGAGCGGGGGCTCTGACAGGTCCGTCTCTACACAGTGAGCGGAGATGGACCTGTCATCTGCCTGGTCAACAAGTAAAGTTGCCGCCATGAGACACCAGAAGTCCAAGAGGATGGGGAGCAGTGGGCCCAACTCAAGCTCCCCACAAGGGGCATAGGCCCAACCCCAAGAGAATACACCAAGAGAGGAGAGCGGGGGCTCTGACAGGTCCGTCTCTACACAGTGAGTGGAGATGGACCTGTCATCTGCCTGATCAACAAGTAAAGTTGCCGCCATGAGACACCAGAAGTCCAAGAGGATGGGGAGCAGTGGGAAGAGGAAACAAGTAAAGTTTCCGCCATGAGACACCAGAAGTCCAAGAGGATGGGGAGCAGTGGGAAGAGGAAACAAGTAACGTTGCCGCCATGAGACACCAGAAGTCCAAGAGGATGGGGAGCAGTGGGCCGAACTCAAGCTCCCCACAAGGGGCACAGGCCCAACCCCAAGAGGATACACCAAGAGAGCAGAGCGGGGGCTCTGACAGGTCCGTCTCTACACAGTGAGCCGAGACAGACCTGTCATCTGCCTGCTCAGCAGGGATCTGTTCATCAATCCCCCCCACTGAGCAAAGCGGATCGGCCTATATTGAATGTACAATATAATCTAAAGCGTTGGGTAAAATTGTTGGCGCTGTATAAATACATGTAAGATTAAATAAAAAATGGTATTATTCTTACTATATTTATGTCCCTCTATAGCTTGCTGTAACAGATTTCTTTGGTGAACCTCTTGCTGGCAATACAGTGCACCTCTTTGTTTCAAGCAAAAACGAGAAGACTCTTGTGACCGATGAGAAGGGGCGAGTGTCCTTCACAATTGAGAACACGAGCAGTTGGACCGGACAAGTACACCTTGAGGTAACTATTTGAATAACTACTTCTGGGTTTGGAAAATAATTTTGCCCTTTTCAGGTACACATGAACCGGGTCTGGGGAACACAGGTAGACGAGTCTACCACAAATCTCTCCTCTGCTTGATCTTTGACAAGCATGTGAGGTGCTGTACTGCACTTAGTGGGTATTCCATTGTAAGGTAGTAGGTGATGGTGTTATAATATTTTATCTCTATGTTTTTACTGTTTCTTTTATAGGCTAGAACAACCCTATCAGAGCAACAAGATGTGCCACACTTGATTACACCAGATTACGGTTATGCTGAACTCAGTCTTAATTCCATCTACTCTCTTAGCAAGAGTTTGCTGAAAATCCACACCTTAAATGTGGTTCTTCCATGTGAGGGGCAGCATGAGGTCAAGGTGGACTATATCATTAGGCGCACAGAGCTGGAGCATAAAGTCGAGCACATGGAGTTGCAGTATCTGGTAAGCCTTGATTTTTCCCATCCAAATTGCTTAGGCCCCTTTCACACGGGGCAGCGGAGGTGCAGTGGTGGTATAGCGGTACGATTTTTAGTGCTGCTATACTGTCGTATTTACGGCGATATTCGGCCGCTAGTGTTGCCGTTTTAACCCCCGCTAGCGGCTGAAAAAGGGCTAATACTGTCTGCAATGCGCCTCTGCACTTTTACCGTCTCGTACTTGATTCAGAGCATGCATGGAATTGTGTGTGTCTGAATTGTCCACACATGATCGGAATTTATGAGAACGGATTTTGTTGTCGAAAATTCCAACAGCAAATGTCCAATGGCGCCTACACACGGTCGAAAATTTCCGACAACAAGCTCCCATCGAACATTTGTTGTCGGAATTTCCGACCGTGTCGACGCGGCATTAGAGTTTCAATTTGTAGGCAATTAGGCAGGCCCTTGCACTACAGGGTTTTGGTAAATCCGAAGACAAGAATCTGCAGAAAATCTAATAGTGTGTATGGGGTCTTAGAGAAAGGAGCTGACAAGAGCTCCAGGACACAGCCTGTAATTTACAGCCTCAGTTCTGTTCCTGTGTGCAGTGTTAAAGGGGGTGTTTCCCTTCCCCCCCCAATAAACAATTTTCAGTGGAAGCTGGTGCTATATTTTTTTGGGGGGTGGGGGGGCTGTCGGTCAGATTGGTCGGTCACCAGCCCCCCACTTACCCCCATTTAGGTCGCAGGCAACTCTTCCTCCAGGCAGCGAGTGGTGGCTTTACCCGGTGTCTCCTCCTCCTGCTCGGTGGCCAATAGGATCGCTTCTCTGCTCAGTCAATCGGGTCTCAGAATGCTTCATGATTGGCCAGGAGGAGATTTAGGAAGACAATAGCGAATATTAATTCACTATTGTCACACAACTAGGTGGGCTCAGGGCGCAGTGCTTTGCGCCCCCGGGCCCACTTTTTTTAAGCCAATTAGAGCCTCAGTTCTCACTGATATCTGCACAATTTAACTTCAGCTTCTTTCATTCATTTTCAGGTTACTTTTAAAGGATCAATTCAGCAGTCTGGATCAATGTCAATACCAATTTCCGAGGGAAGTGAAGGTAAAGGATTTAGTCAGAGAAAAATTCAATGTTTAAAGAAGAACTTTCCCAATCCTTTTCTGGGGTGCCCTGTCGGCACTCCTGTCTCCTCCTCTTCATCGGATGCCCCCCATGGAGACCCGCATTCCCTGGGGGCTCCCAAGCACGCACGCTCCTGAGTTCTGCTGCTGCGTTCATTGAAACAGGCAGCAGGACTCAGCACACCCCCCCCCCCACCCCTGCGGCTCCCATGTCACTGGATTTCGAGCCAATGGTTCTTGCTGCTATCAATCTATCCAATAAGGACCCGAAACAGCGGCTGGAGCTGCTGGGCTTATGCTCGTCGCTGGAACGATCGGGTTCAGGTAAGAAAAATTATGATTCATGATAGATCTACACCAGGGGACTTTTTTTCATTTCTGTTTTTTAAATAAAGGACTTGTCAAAAACTGTCTATTTTTACACTACACTTCTTTTTTTTTTATGGTAAATGAGTAGGGTACAATCAGTAGGGGTACAATGTACCCCATACTCATACACATAGGTGGGGGTCTGGGTGCTGGGGGCCTCCTTGTTAAACGGGGCTTCCAGATTCCATTAAGCCCCCCGCCCACAGACCGCCACAACCACTGGCCAGGGTTGTGGGGAAGAGGCCCTTGTCCCAAAGCACCCCCCAATTTTGAGGTTATGTGGCCTAGTATGGTTCAGGAGGGGGGGCTCGCTCACCCCCCTCTTGGGTCTGGTGTGGATTTTTAGGGGGGACCCCATGCCATTTTTTTTCTTTTGGTGTGGGTATACCCAGGTTTTTTTTTTTCAGCGGGAACTCGGGGGAACGCAGTTCCGACACCTCCAACATTGAATATTTCTAATGGCAAGGGGTGCTGGGGCATGCTGGAGGGTCCATTGATGCTGATTGCTAAAGGATCCATTACTGCTTGGGGGATCAATTGTTGAGGGAGGGGTCTATTGTTGCTGGGAGGTCTTATGTTGCTGGGAGGGGTCTAGTGTTGAGGGATGGGTCTATTCTTGCTGGCTGCTGGAGGGATCTATTGTTGCTTGGGGGGGGGATTTGTTGTATAAGCTGCAGGGGATCTATCTTACTGCTTCCTATATTATTCTTAACAAATTCCATACAAATTACTTGTTTCTGTTTTCTTTAAAATGGGTGGTATTGGGAGGTGGGTTTGGGGTAGAGCCAAGGAACGGTGCTCGGAGGTGGGCAGAGGGCAGGGACAAGGGGTGACTTGGAAGAGGGGAGTACCTGCACCTATTCCCTGAGAAAAAAAGCCTTGAGTATACCATTTAAAATCCATACCATCAGGGGGGAGACCTCACTCTGTTTATTTTTTTCTTAATTTTTCATTGCTGGCATTTTTTTTTTTTTTTACATTTAGCTGTCAGCTAATGACTCATTGGTTGTTAAGGATGCGATAGCCACCTGCTCCTTAGCAACTCTGGCAATTACTGGTTGTTAAGCTGCCTGCTTCTTAACAACCAGCTATTTACAGCCTGTGTTAACCACTTAACTCCCGGACCATATTGCTGGTCAAAGACCAGAGCACTTTTTGCGATTCGGCACTGCGTCGCTTTAACTGACAATTGCGCGGTCGTGCGACGTGGCTCCCAAACAAAATTGGCGTCCTTTTTTCCCCACAAATAGAGCCTTCTTTTGGTGGTATTTGATCACCTCTGCGGTTTTTAGTTTTTGCTCTATAAACAAAAATAGAGCGACGATTTTGAAAAAAAATAATATTTTTTACTTTTTGCTATAATAAATATCCCCCAAAAACATATATAAAAAAAAATGTTTTCCTCAGTTTATGCCGATACGTATTCTTCTTCATATTTTTTGTTAAAAAAAAACACAATAAACGTTTATTGATTGGTTTGCGCAAAAGTTATAGCGTTTACAAAGTAGGGGGTAGTTTTATGGCATTTTTATTAATATTTTTTTTTTTACTAGTAATGGCGGCAATCAGCGATTTTTTTTTTTTATAGCGATCAGTGCTATAAAAATGCATTGGATTACTATAAAAATGCCACTGGCAGGGAAGGGGTTAACACTAGGGGGCGGTGAAGGGGTTAAGTATGTTCTCTGGGTGTGTTCTAACTGTAGGGGGGGTGGCCTCACTAAGGGAAATGACTGATTGCTGTTCATACATTGTATGAACAGACGGTCAGGCATTTCTCCCCTGACAGCTCCGTGGTAAATTACCATAGGCTTTTACTACTAAAATACCGCATGACTTCATAAAAAATCTCGCGCTGTATTTTAGTAGCTTTTGTTTTAGTGAATGCCAAAACACTTTTTTAAAAACTGTGTGACATCTTACCACATACTCGGATTCAGTAAGATACCACTTTGTGAATGGAGCCCACAGTTTCTTACCAAACATTAACTTTATAATGATTTCTCTCATAGACTTACGTGGTGAAACTACTGTCAAGCTTTCTCTTACACCCAGAACAGCATCATCGATACATGCATTTTTTTACATCCTACTACCAAATGGAAAACTTGCTTGGGATTCAACAGTATTCAAAATACAGAGGTGTTTCAAAAATAAAGTGAGTCAACGGGTCTTTCTCTCTCTTCCTTTGGGCTGATTATGCTAATTTTCCGTCTCATAACTTACTTCTGAGCATGCACGGTTTTTTCCCTGTCGTTAAAGCGTACACACGACCGTTTTCCACGACGAGAAAAACAATGGCCCAGATTCAAGAAGCACTTGCGCCCGCGCAACCATAGGTTGCGCGGCGCAAGTGCTTACTTGCTCCGGTGTAACGAGTGCTCCTGATTCAGGAACCTCGTTACACCGACTGCAGCCTAAGATATGACAGACATAAGCCTCCTTATGCCTTCATATCTCAGGCTGCATTCTTGCGTTGGCCGCTAGGGGGCGCGGCCATTGTGATCGGCGTATAGTATGCAAATTGCATACTACCACCGATTCACAAAAGTTGCGCGGGCCCTGGGCACGCAAGGTACGGAGTTTCCGTACGGCAACTTTAGCGCAAGGTTGCTCCTGCTAATAGCAGGGGCAGCCAATGCTAAAGTATAGCTGCGCTTCCCGCTCGTGAAATTTAAATTTCACGTCGTTTACGTAAGTGATTCGTGAATGGCGCTGGACGCCATTCACGTTCACTTAGAAGCAAATGACGTCCTTGCGACGTCATTTGCCGCAATGCACGTCGGGAAAGTTTCCCGACGGAGCATGCGCTGTTAGCTCGGCGCGGGAGCGCGCCTAATTTAAATGATTCCCGCCCCCGGCGGAATCATTTACATTAGGCGCCCTTACGCAGGGCTAATTAGCATAGCGCCCGCGCAATTTACGGAGCTACTGCTCCGTGAATCGCAGGCAAATCGAAATATTTGCGTGGGCGCAGAGAAAAATCTTTGCTCTTTGCCCACGCAAATATTGCCCGGATCTACCTGAATCTGGGCCACTGACGTGAAAAACTACGAGAAAAAATAGAGCATGTTCTAAATTTTTAATGCCCATTTTTCTCGTCGAGAAAAATGCTCTGGAGCCCACACACGACCGTTTTTTAACGACCAATTTAAAAAAAAGCATTTTTCTCATCATGAAAAACGGTTGTGTGTACGCGGCATTACATGGAACGGAACAAATTAATAATAAATAATAATAATATTTAAAACATTTTTACTATTATTATTGTTATTTATTATTATTAATTCAGTACGTTCCATTCATCTAGATACGGCATTTGTTATTTCGGATAATTCGTAACTTTGGTTAAATTCGTATTCGTTACGTTTACTGACAGACAAATTTAAAAGGAGATTCCAATACCTATAATTTAATAGTAATAGTTAAGTTATTATTAGTTAGTTATTATTTTAGATTTTCCAATGCTCAGGTGTTGGGATTTTAGTTCTTATTTTTGGATTTTCGTTCTTTAGAATTTTCTTTCTTATTTTCGGATTTTTCGCATTTTGAATTTTGAATTTACGCGTTTACGAATTTACGAATTTTCAAATATTTGAATTTACGAATTTATAAATTACGAATATTCAAATTTAGGAATTTTCGATTATTCGGAATAATGCGTTAAACTGGTTTTCGTTAATTTGTATATTTACGAATTAACAAATTTGTCAAAATTCATTAACAAAACTAATTGTAAAACTAAACGAATTGCACATGTCTGCCCCTGACCTCAGATGGGAGTGGGTAGAGGTCTCTTGCTATGATGTTAAAAAGTTTTCTATGGAAAATGAGGGGATGCATTCTTGCATAAACATGGCCATTATATCCTGGATTCTTCACCTGATATGGGAGAGCTTGCTCACTATTTGATATTATGTTTACATCTGTGATGTATTTAACCACTTAACCCCCGGACCATATTGCTGCCCAAAGACCAGAGCACTTTTTGCGATTCGGCACTGCGTCGCTTTAACTGACAATTGCGCGGTCGTGCGACAAACCAAATTGACGTTCTTTTTTTCCCACAAATAGAGATTTCTTTTGGTGGTATTTGATCACCTCTGCAGTTTTTAGTTTTTGCGCTATAAACAAAAATAGAGCGACAATTTTGAAAAAAATGAATATTTTTTACTTTTTGCTATAATAAATATCCCCCAAATATATATAAAAAAAATAATTTTTTCCTCAGTTTAGGCCGATACGTATTCTTCTACACATTTTTCGTAAAAAAAAAATGCAATAAGCGTATATTGATTGGTTTGCGCAAAAGTTATAGCGTTTACAAAATAGGGGGTATTTTTATGGCATTTTTATTAATATTTTTTTTTATTAGTAATGGCGGCGATCAGCATTTTTTTTCGGTACTGCGACATTATGGCGGACACTTCGGACACTTTTGACACCATTGGCATTTTTATAGCAATCAGTGCTATAAAAATGCATTAGATTACTATAAAATGCCACTGGCAGTGAAGGGGTTAACACTAGGGGGCGGGGAAGGGGTTAAGTATGTTCCCTGGGTGTGTTCTAACTGTAGGGGGGGTGGCCTCACTAGGGGAAATGACTGATCGCTGTCATACATTGTATGAACAGAGGATCAGCATTTCCCCCCTGACAGGACCGGGAGCTGTGTGTTTACACACACAGCTCCCGGTCCCCGCTCTGTAATGAGAAATCGCGCGTGCCCCGCCGGGCACGCGCACGGGGGTCGGGGGCGAGCGGGGGGCGCACGCCGCCGGCCCTAGTGGCCGACGCGAGAGCCGACGTTATACTACGGGCTCTCACGCAGGGGAGCCAACTTGCCGCCGTAAAAAGGACGGTGGGCGGTCGGCAAGTAGTTAAAAGAATATTTCATTTTTGTTTCATTTTAAGCATTATTAAAATCACTGCTCCCGAAAAAACTGTAGTTTTTTTTTTGCATTGATACATGTCCCCTGGGGCAGGACCCGGGTCAGCAAACACTTTTTATGGCAATAACTTTTAAACGGTGTTCTGCGGCTTTCGAATTTGCCACAAACACTACATAATGTTCGACTCGAACATCGGGCTTATCCCTAAACCCTATCCCATGGTCTGACCATGATATAGTGGGCTTGAGATTTGATTTACCGTTGCCTTATAAATATGGCTTAAAGCGGAGGTCCACCTGAAATTTATTTATTTAAAGGCCAGCAGCTACAAATACTGCAGCTGCTGACTTTTTAATAAATGGACACTTACCCGTCCAGCGCGCCCGCTATGTCAGCAGCCGAGGCCGAGCAATCACTCATCTCTTGGCTGCCCCGCCACCATCCTCGGTGAGGTAATCAGGAAGTGAAGCGTTGCGGCTTCACTGCCCGGTTCCCTACTGCGCGAGGGGCGTGGCCCATCCTCACTGGTCCCCGCTCTTTCCTGGGAACAATGCATTTCCCAGGAGACAGTGGGGGGGAATGGCGTGACTCCCACGGGAGTCTATGCCCGGAAGTGGGTGCAAATACCTGTCTTAGACAGGTATCTGCACCCCCCTTCCCCCTGAAAGTGCCAAATGTGACACTGGAAGGGGGGGAGGGTTCCGAAAAGTGGAAGTTCCATTTTTGGGTGGAACTCCACTTTAAACTTAAAGGGGTTGTAAACCCTCCTGTTTTTTCACCTTAATGCATCCTATGCATTATTATTGCTCCAATTTAACACTATTGTGTAAGTGCAGCATTTTCTGCCTTATAATTTTATTGTAAGAGATTTTTTGTATGTATTGTATGATTTATTACTGCAGCACTGCATTTAGAGTGATACCACGTTTATTGATTTAAGAAATAATATAAGAGCTGCTCATACTTTTTAAAATTCCTCTATGAAGGTCAATGTATGTGGTGTTCTTTTTATTATTGTCTCCAGCTTTGACATTTACATCTTTTTCTTTGTCCTACTTTTTTATCCCTAGGTATCTGTTGGGTTCTCCCCGGGTGAGGTCCTCCCAGGATCAGATGTGTCTCTTCAGGTTCAGGCTGCTCCTGGCTCTCTCTGTGGTCTTAGGGCGGTGGACAAGAGTGTGGTGCTAATGGATCCCAAAGCTGAGCTGACTAATGAAAAAGTAAGCCAGTTGGTCTCCATTGTGTTCTTTGTGTATTACTCCAGAAAAATTTGACAGGAGTTTTTAGGGCACTAAAATTGTGACAGGGTCTGGAAACCTTCCTTGCCACTGATGGAGAGGTCCTTAGGGCCTCTTGTCCTGCAGGATGAGGAGGACTTACCCAGTGAGACTGTTTAAAGGCACTGGAAAAAACTAAAGGAGCTATAGTAGTGGATTAGAATGTCCTCCAGTTATGTCGGGTCATACTGTAAGACAGTGGCAGCACGTCCATACAGGGCACAGGCGCCGCCCCCCGATCTATGCGCCCGGCCCCTAATTTACATGCAGAGCGCCAGACACATGGATTCCAACTAGGGTTTTTTTTTTTTTTAAGCACATGATTAGAGACTGAGCATATTAATATCTAATATATGCTACGCCGACATATCGCAGAGAGGCAAGCACCGAATTCACAAAGCACTTGCCTCCCAAACTGCGCTGGGTTCCCTCGGCGTAAGCCGTCGTAGGTGGAAGTGGGCGTGAGCCATGCTAATGAGGCGTGACCCCATGCAAATGATGGGCCGAGTGCCATAAAACGAACGGCGCATGCGCCGTCCCGTGGACGTATCCCAGTGCGCATGCTCAGAATCACGTCGGAACTACTCCCTAAGATACGATGGATCACTGCCTACGACGTGAACGTAACCTACGCCCAGCCCTATTCACGTACTACGTACTACGCAAACAACGTAAAATACGACGGCTGTGTTCCCTGGTCCATACCTTAGCATGAGTTGCGCCTCATATATGGGGAATACATTTACGCCGGACGTACGACTTACGCAAACCACGTATATTATGCACCGGGCGCAAGTACGTTCGTGAATCGGCGTATCTCCGTCATTTGCATAGAAAATCAATGGGAGCGGCAAATGCGCCCATCGTAAATATGCGCCCACGATACGACAGCGTAGGCAAGTTACGTCGGTCATAGGAAGCCTATTTTTAGGCGTATTTGTGGGCACGGCGCATGGATACGACGGCGCATATTTACACTTACACGGCGTATCTCGAGCTATAATTTGCTTCAAAAAAGGGTGGGCTCGTGATGGCGTTCTGCCATTAGTCTACCTGTTCCTGGTGCCAAAGGGAGTCACATGTTGCATACTCTCCTCACCCCCTCTCTCTCTCCCTGTATGTCTCACTGACAGAGTGGGCACATGATGGGTTAAGTCACGTGTCCGGCTGGAGGCGCTCCTCTCCCCCCCGACACTCTGTCACCGCTCCCCGCCGCCTCACTGGTGTCTCTCTGAATGGCTGATGCCGATTTGCTGGCATTGCAGGGTGGGAGGGCTCGGGGTGCAGAGGACTGCACCCTGAGGACATGTAAAATTGGCCAATTAGGGCCTCGTCATGTGGTCATGTGCCTATGAGGCGGTAACGGACCTGCTAGAAACCTATTGGTCTGGCACCCTACACAGTACACTGCCACATAAATAGTGCCAGCTGGGGGGGTTATTTTTTGTTGCCTGTGATCTGTTGTGGAGATTTTTCTTCACTTCCTCTCAGGGAGACAGAACAGGAAGTGAGAGAAAATGTTTACATATTTAAGGAGCTTTTCCTTCTTAGACAGTTGTCCCAAAACAAGTATCCCTATTGGAAGGCTTCCCCTCTATTCCTGTTTTGGTAATGCCTGTGAAATATTTTACAACAGGACAAAAAAATTGGTTTAATCTTCCCAGTGGGGGCATGGACAGCAATGAAAATGCGATATGTGTTCTAACCCTTCTTATGCAACCTAAAACGTTTAGGCTGTACATGCACTTTAACCATAGCTATTCAATTGCTCAAACAAATAGAAACATTAGTACAGTGGAACCTCGGATTGCGAGCAACACGGTTAACGAGCGTTTCGCAATACGAGCGCTGTATTTAAAAAATCCTAACTCAGTTTGCGAGTGTTGTCTCGCAAAACGAGCAGCATTCAGGCCAAAGCGGTGTGCAGTACCGTGTTTGACCTGAGGTTGGGGGGTGCCGGAGCCGAACGGTACTGATCGGTGCCGTTCGGTAATGCTCAAAAAGACTTGGAAAGACACAGACATACTCCGTTCCCAAGCCTTTCCAAGGTTTTCCGAGGTCAGCCGAGCTGTTCTCTGGCCTTTCTGGCCGTTTCCGATGCTCTCCGGCGCCCCCCACCTCTGGCCGCATGTTGTATTGCATGCCATTGAAGTCAATGCGAAACAAATTATTTTAGTTTCCATTGACTTCAACTCCCCGTTGATATGCGAGTACTTTGGATTACTTCTGAAATGGATTATGCTCATAATCTGAGGTTCCACAGTATTGCACTATTTCTGCCATGTACAGCAGCACTGCTAGAAAATGTTTTCAACCCTGCACATCAGACGTGTAGACTGGTATCTCCATTGCAAAGAGGAGCATGCTGCCATACTAATTTCTGCTTGACTTCCAGCATTTGAGAGGGGTCTTTAAGAGGGTTCCTCAAAATGTTGTGTAGCGCTACCCCCTCAGGAGCCGCTGATTGTTTTGGGATCGGCGTATTGAGTTACCTCTATGTGTTGTCTAGGGATGAAGGTAGTCAGTAGAGCAATAAGTGAATGTCCAGTTCGTAGATTAAGTTTTCTGAATGCTTTATTTCTCGGCCCAACACGACCAACATCAACTTGAGGTAGACAGAAAAGGTTGATGAAGTAAAGGAACTTTGCGGTATCAGGCTTAGATAGAAGGAGAGCAATCCTGCTCTAAGCAACAGTACAGTTTGTCGCCACTCCAGCCAGAGTGGGTGAAGTGCCCCCGGACAGACCCCTGCCACAGGCCTGGCAGCCGAAGTGTCACTTTAAGATTGCTGGGAGGAACAGGCCTCTGCCACAGACCTGGCTCTAATAGGGCCCCTGCCACAGGCCTAGAACTTGGATGAGCTAAATAGTTGAGCTAATCCTCCCAGTAAAATGTGCTAGGGTCACCGGTTGACAGTGGAAGTGTACCTGTCAATTCTCCGGTCACCAGATCCCCGATGGTTCGTTCAAGCCCTTTTGGACAACCTGCCTCCGGGTTCTCCTCAAGCCGATCCCCCACCGAACGGCACTCAGCCTGGGATCTCCTCAGTGGAAGGGGGGTCCCAGTCAGTCACTGGGGCCCCTTGATAGCATCAGTTGCTCCGGACCAGGAGTGCCCAGAGTCTGTAACTCCGCGTGGTGCGCGACCCCAGGCCAGGTAGGCCATAGTGGTGGGGCACGCGATGTGCGCACACCCTAAAGGTGGGGGCTGCACCTGGAACAAGGAACCCGCGAAGAACCCCGAACAACGGCCTCCGCCACAGAAATCCTCCTCCCCAGCATGCCCCGCGAGGGAAAACTCCTCCAATTGACTGCTGAGAAGAAGCAGCTCCGTCTGTACCTCTCTGGCGCCACCTGCCGCCCAGGGATGGTACCGCATCCCTAGAACGCAGTCTGACCCACAGAACAATCCAGATTTGGCGACAGACAAATTTAACACAATCAAGAATCAGAGCAACTTATCTCTCTCATTCTCCCACTAACTTTAGCGTAGTGCCCTTACTGAAAGTAAAGGGGGCGCTACAGTTGAATTAATTCCAAATGCACTGGAGTAAATGCCATAATGTGGGGAGGGGTTAATGTACAAGGTACAAAGTAAAGGAGCACATTACTTTGGAGAAAGTGTAAAGAGGTGTTAAGAACCCCTTGCATCTCAAGGAATTATTAGTTATGTAGCAGATGGTGGGATTGGAAATTACCAGTAGTGTGGCTAGATTTGTGAATGACCCGGGGCACAATGAGGAAAGGTGCCCTGCAATGCATGTGTCATGAGCATGGCCATATTGCGCCTAACAGTGGGAGTGGCTTAAAGGAGGATGATTCATTGTATACACTGCCCACATATACCACAGTCGTGTATGTACATTATTTATTTCTAATGACCTCTGCTAATTCACATTTTTTCCAGATTTACAAACTGTTCCCTTATTCGGATTCTGGTGATTATGACTGGCGAATCCGGGACGTGGAAAGCTGTTATTTTGGAGAGCATACTACTGTGAGGCCCAAACGTTTGCTTGATGTATACAGCCTATTTAAGGTATGATATCATAGTATTTGTTGTTGTTGTTCAGTCGTTTAGTCGTGTCTAACTCTTCGTGAACTCATGGATTATAGCGTGCCAGGCTTTTCTGTCCTCCACTACCTCCCAGAGCTTGCTTAACTTCATGTTCATTGTTTCGATGACGCTATCTATCCATCTTGTTTTCTGTCATCCTCTTCTCCTTTTTTTCTTCCATGTTTACCAGCATCGGGGGCTTTTCCAATGAGTCCTCTCTTCGCATTAGGTGTCCAAAGTATTCGAGTTTCAGCTTCAGGATCTGTCCTTCCAGTGAATATTCGGGGTTAATTTCTTTCAGGATTGACTGGTTTGATTTTCTTGCCATCCAAGGGACTTTCAAGAGTTTTCTCCAACACCATAGTTCAAAAGCATCAATTCTTCAGCTTTCAGCCTTCCTTATGGTCCAACTTTCAGAACCATAGGTTACTACTGGGGATAGCAAAGTTTTGACTATACGGCACTTTGTCGGTAGGGTGAAGTCTCTGCTTATTATAATGTTGTCTAGGTTTGCCATTGCTTTCCTCCTAAGAAGCAAGCGTCTCTCACCGCAGTGGCGTCACTAGGGTTGGTGTCACCCGGTGCGAAAAAAAATGGTGTCACCCCCCACCAACTATAGTCCCCGCTCAGTACAGATCCCCCTCCACTAACTACAGACCCCCTCTCGCAGTATAGATCCCCCTCCCTCATATAGATCCCCACCAACTATAGTCCCCGCTCAGTACAGACCCCCCCATTAATATAGACCCCCTCCCTCAGTATAAACCCCCTCCCTCAGTATAAACCTCCACCCTCAGTACAGACACCACCTCCATCAGTGCAGACCCCTCCATCAGTGCAGACCCCTCCATCAGTGCAGACCCCTCCATCAGTGCATACCCCTCCATCAGTGCAGACCCCTCCATCAGTGCAGACCCCCTCCTCAGTGCAGACCCCCTCCTCAGTTACAGATACCCCCTCTCAGTTACAGACACCCTTCTAAGTGCAGACCCCCTCTCAGTTACAGACCCCCCCTCAGTGCAGACCCCCTCTCAGTTACAGACCCCCCCTCAGTGCAGACCCCCCACCTCAGTGCCGACCCCCCTCAGTTGCAGACATCCCCCCTCAGTGCAGACCCCCTCGGTTACCGACACCCCCTCCCCCCTCAGTGCAGAACCCCCTCAGTTACAGGCACCCCCCTGTAATAATATAAATGAACTATAAAGACTCCATTTTGTGAAAAGCCACCATCTTGTATATATTGCCTGTTTAGAAGTATTTTCCCTTGATGTTTATCGTAAATATCTGTAAGAATGTCTGTATTGCAACACACACTAAATCCTGTTTACCTTGAGGCAAGAAGCCTAAATGTATGACTTAATGATTAGGTTGTCATCTAACTGTTTATTGATAGCAAAATCTCCAGATCTGAAAGGGCACTATTGGTAGACCTACAAAGAAGGATGGTTCATCCAGAATAACTAATATTCCTTTACACCCCCCTCAGTGCAGACCACCTCAGTTACAGACACCCCCCCGGTGTAGATCCCCCTCAGTACAGATACTCCCCCCTTGGTGCAGACCCCCCTAGTGCAGGCCCTCCAGTACAGACACCCCCCTCAGTGCAGACCCCCTTAGTTACAGACACCCACCAGTGCAAATCCCCCTCAGTACAGATACTCCCCCCTTGGGGCAGACCCCCCTAGTGCAGACCCTCCAGTACAGACACCCCCCTCAGTGCAGACCCCCCCCAGCATTAGACACCCCCTCCCCCATGAGTATAGACGCCCCCTTACCTCAGACATCAGAACAGCAGATGCACACAGCGCAGGCTCCTTCTTCTTTGTGGATTTACATCTGTTTGAGGGGGCGGCGGCTTCGTTCCGCTCCGCTGAGGGACACATAAGCAGCGTGAGGCACAGGGAAACGGGCGGTGTTAGTGGTGCTGCTACCCACGGGTGTCACCCCTCTGGCGGGTGTCACCCGAGTGTGGCCCGCACCCCCGCACCTGCCTAGCAACACCTCTGAGTCACCGTCTGCCGTGATCTTGGAGCCTAGGAAGATAAAATTACTGGGGTAGATTCAGGTAGGGGCGCGCAATGATACGGCGGCACAGCATATCGTATTTACGCTACGCCGCCGCAACTTACAGGAGCAAGTGCAGTATTCACAAAGCACTTGCTCCGTAAGTTGCGGCGGCGTAGCGTAAATGGGGCCGGCGTAAGCCTGCGTAATTCAAATGTGGAAGGGGGGCGTGTTTTATGTTAATGTGTGATGACCTGACGTGATTGAAGTTTTTTACGAACATATCCCAGTGTGCATTGTTCCCGAGTACGCCGCAACAACGTATTGGTTTCGACGTGAATGTAAATTACGTCCAGCCCTATTCGCGAACGACTTATGCAAACGACGTAAAAGATTCAAAAATCAAAGCGGGAACGACGTCCATACTTAACATTGCGTGCGCCTCATAGAAGCAGGAGCAACGTTACGCCGAAAAACCTTACGCAAACGACGTAAAAAACTACCGCCGGGCGCACGTACGTTTGTGAATCGGCTTAACTAGGTAATTTGCATACTCTATGCCAAAAACGACGGAAGCGCCACCTAGCGGCCAGCGTGAGAATGCACCCTAAGATACGACGGCATAAGAGACTTACGCCAGTCGCATCTTAGACTAATGTCGGCGTATCTTGCTTTCTGAATACAGAAAGAAGATACGCCGGCGCAGCTTTGAATTTACCGGCGTAAATCATTGCTGAATCTAGCCCACTGTTACCATTTCTTCTCCTTCTAGTTCTATCCTTCTACTTCTATCATAGTATTTAATCTGTTGTAAAAAAAGAAAACACTTAAATGTGCAGCAGGGCTGTAAATTTATTTACTTTCTTTATTAATGTGATACTCAAATCTCTTGGTACAATATAATAATAATAATAATAATTAATAATAAAAGTACATGATTTCAGCTGTGTTAACCCCTTCCTGACAAGCCGCTGCAGTTGTATTGCGGCAGATTGCTCCCCTGGGTGAAACTACGTTACCTTACGTCGCTTCGCCTTTTGACCACTAGTAGTGCAAAGTGGATTTGCCTTTTCAGCGATTTTTATCGTGACTGCGACATTATGGCGGACACATCGGACACCTTTGATGCCATTTTGGGACCATCGTCATTTTTACAGTGATCAGTGCTATAAAAATGCACTGATTACTGTAAAAACTACACTGTTTTATTTTTTTTGTTTATGTTTTGGGAGGGAGGAGGGTGGGGGGTAATACGGTGAAGAGAAAGGTTAACGAGGAAAAGAGAAGCCGTATGGAATTAAGGAAGCATTAAGGAGATAGAGAAAATACAAGATTGCAATAATGTTTTTTTTCTTTTTCTGTTTTGCCTGATATAAGCAGACGGTATGAAATGCGATAATTTATAATGTGAAACTTGTGAAAAAATAAAGAATTTATAAAAAAAGAAAATGACACAGGCAGTGAAGGGGTTAACCTGTAGGGGACGCTGAAGGGGTTAAGTGTGACCTATTGAGTGATTCTTACTGTCAGGGGGCGTGGCTTGCCGTATCACATCACTGATCGCTGTTCCTGATGACAGGGAACACGATCAGTGACAGTGGCCCGGATTCAGAGAGCAATTGCGTCTGCGTAACCATAGTTACGCAGCGCAATTGCTTACTTGCGCCGGCGTAACGACTTCTCCTGATTCAGAGAGCTCGTTACGCCGACTGCAGCCTAAGATATGCGTGGCATAAGGCTCTTATGCCCTCATATCTTATGCTGCATTCTTACGTTGGCCGCTAGGTGGCGTTCCCGTTGTGGTCAGCGTATAGTATGCAAATTGCATACTAACGCCGATTCACAACGTTACGCGAGCCCTGCGTACGCAGTTTACGTCGTTTGCGTACAGCGTTTTTTTTGCGTAAGGCTGCCCCTGCTATAGAAGACCCCTAAAGTATACCCGTCATTCCCGCGTCGCGAAATTTGAAATTTACGTTGTTTGCGTAAGTGAATCGTGAATGGCGCTGGACACCATTCATGTTCACTTTGAAGCAAATGACGTCCTTGCGACGTCATTTACCGCAATGCACGTCGGGAAAGTTTCCCGACGGAGCATGCGCACTACGCTCGGCGCGGGAACGCGCCTAATTTAAATGATTCCGCCCCTACGGGATCATTTAAATTGCGCGCGCTTACGCCGGGCATTTTGCCGGAGCGCCCACGCAATTTACGGAGCTACTGCTCCGTGAATCGAGGGTAGCGCAGAAAATTTGCGGGGGCGCAGGGCAAAAACGGTGCCCTGCGCCTACTTAAAAAATGTGCATATCTTACTGAATCTACCCCAGTGTCACTATTTACACACAACATCTCCCTGTTCTTCAGCTCTGTGACCCGATCGCGGGACACCGGCGGTGGCGCGGGACACCGGCGGTGGCACGCGACCACGCTGCGGAAATTTAAAGGGGGCGTACCTGTACGCCCTTTTGCCTGTCCGTGCCATTTTGTTGACTTAAAAGTGCGTGCGCTGGTCGGCAAGTGGTTAATATAGCAATAAAAAGTGTTTGGGCTTCATTATGAAAAGTATCCAAAGTTTCATTCTGATTTATTCTGGTTACTGGTTGCTACAGGTGACAAGAAATGTTTCCTGGTGCCTATCCATGGCAGCATACTAGTGATAGAGCTCCGCCTCGACTCCTCCCTCAGGACTAGTGAATAGAATAAATTAAAGGCATAGCCCCTCCCCCAACATTCTCCTTTTTTTCCTCCATACCTTCTTGTACTGGTGAAGAGTAGAAGTATGTCCATACCTCTGCAGTCGGCAGCGTCCGCCGGGTTTAGCCTTTCCCGAGCGCAGTCCCTGTTCTTGGGCCGCTAATAGCGCTAATAAGCTGGGAGACCCCTCTGTGGATCTGTTGGGGTCGCATCGCAGAGTTTCCTCATAGGAACGCAAACTGCCAGGAGCACCTATAAAATGACACGGAAGCTGTGGAAGGATCGGCTCCACTACCCCAGGCCAGACTTTTCTTTCCTTTTCTGTTTTCCTTATGCTGTGCTGTATATATGTTTTTTTCTTTCAAACTGTAATGCTGTGCAAAAAAAAAAAACCTTAAATCTTCTGTGGGTGCCCTGTCACCCTGACAGTCTGGGCTGACCTGTATCAGGTGTCTCTGGATACAGCTGATCCCTTGCTATGGCGGGGGGGGGCCGTGCTGGTCGGCGCCCACACTACCAGTGCATTGCCACTTACAGTTTCTGGGGATCCCGGCGCCCTGACGCAGTACTTCCTGTGTCACGGGCGCCGGCGCTTCTGCGCGTGCGCGGCGCATGCGCGGTGACGTCACGGGACGCGGCGGCCATTTTGGATTCTGGAAACAGGGCTTTTTTGCCCTTGTTTCCAGTCTTTTGGCTGGGGGCGGATCCTGGGGGAAGATTCCCTCAGGAGAGTTTAAATAGAGACCTAGAACAGGGCTTGACTGTTGCTGCAGTGACAGATCTAAGCCCTGCTAGGTTTTCAGCCCCAGAGATTGTTGGTAAGAAGCAAGGAGATGGGGGAAAAGTGCTGACATAGCAGCACCTGTCTGAAGGTTGCAGACAGGTACTTGCTTGTCCGTTATTCAATGTCGCACATATTATTATTATTATTATTAATTATTTATTTTATTATCTATTTATTTATTTATTTTTTGCGGCCTCTCTACAATTTTTGCAGCCAATCCTTCCGCCCAAGCTCTAACAATGAGTCATTCACCGCGTAACAAAGATCCTCACACCATTAGGTATGGACCAACGATACGTGAGTATTTAAAAAAAAAATAAAAAAAAGTGCCCTCACTGTTTTTCTAACGTGAGTTCCTTACACCGTAGCCCTGCCCACTCCAAGAGGACCAGAAAGTCATCAAGATCTCGTGATGATGACAGCCCAGTCCGCAGATCGGATTCCTCGCGACACCGGTCCCACTCATCAAGGCGAAGATCCCGATCACCACGCCATAGATCACAGAGGTCAAGATCCAGGGGTCATGATCACTCTCCATCTTCAAGAAGTCAAAGAAGGAAGAAGTGTTGGACATGCGGGGCTACGCCACTACCCGACAAGGTAGTTTGTAAGGACTGCTTTACGGACTATGCGTCCAGCCGCGAGCAGGAAAATCGGCAGGCAGTAGAACTGCTGGACAAAGCTATGAGAGACTCCTTCTCCAAGCTCTTGGCTGCTGTCCCTGTTCAGCCGACCTCGCAGGTACCACAGACTCAGAATGTGGAACCCAGTCTCCCGGGGCCCTCAACAGTCGGGCAACCTGTACTACCGACTGATCGGTCAGGCAGAGACTCCTCACCCGGAGATGACTCGGAGTATTCAGCAGAGGAATCAGAATCCTCAGGGTTCAGCTTTTCCCTGGTAAGCCCGTTTATCCAGGCAGTTAAGTCAGCAATCTCCTGGAAAGAGGATGATCCCCCTCAAGAGGCGACAAGCTATTTTCCCTTTCTCAAAAGGAAGCAGATTCTGTTCCCGTTAATGGGGGAGATAAGCCAGATCATTCTCAATGAATGGGCAAAGCCTGATAAAAAGTTCTCTTTGACCCGGCTCAACAAGTTGTACCCCTTACCAGAATCTGGAACACAGGCACTAAACTCTATGCCTGTGGTGGATGCATCAGTAGTACGCCTTGCCAAAAACGTGACCTTACCAATGGAGGATTCCACCTCCTTCAAGGATCCCATAGACAGGCGTATTGACCTAGAACTAAAGAGGAGCTACTTGGCGGCAGGAGCAGCCTGTAAACCGGCCATCGCCCTCACGTCAGTCTCTAATGCCATTAGGTCATGGACAGATAACATTGAGACTGCTCTGCGTCAAAACGTCCCAACAGAAGACGTAATAAAAGCCTTAGAGGAACTCAGGCTATCAGCAGACTTTGTCTGAGTCGCTGCCATTGATACCATCAGATGCTCGGCGAGATCTATGTTACACTCTGTGATGGCAAAAAGGGCCTTGTGGCTGAAACCCTGGTCAGCTGACCTTTCATCCAAACAGAGCTGGTGCAAAATTCCCTTTGATGGGAAGGCGCTTTTCGGAGATAAGATGGATAACGCAATCTCTAGGCTGTCAGGAGGGAAGTCTGGTATGCTCCCACAAGACAGGAGAACACGAAGATTCAGAGGTGGTCCCTCTAGGTTCCGCCGCTCAGATTCAAGAGACTTCAGAAATTCGGGTCAATTCAGAGACAACAGAAGACCTTGGAGAGGCACTCAGCAATCCTTCTTGAACAGAAAGATGAAAGCCCCTCCGGCTCCTCAGGAGCAAAAGCAGTCCTTTTGACGCCGAGCCAACCCTGACACTCCCGGTGGGAGCCAGGCTAAAACATTTCATCTCAGCCTGGGCCACCCATTGCCAAGACCCCTGGGTTCTGTCCACTATCCAACGGGGGCACTCTTGGAAGTTTTTTCAAACTCCACCTCGGAACTCGTTCAAGAGATCGGAAATTCCATCTTCTCCCCTGAAAGCTCAAGCTCTAAAAGACTTTTTAGTGTCACTCCAGCATCAGGAAGCAGCCATTCCTGTGCCCTTGGCAGAGCAATTCACAGGTTTTTACTCTACCTTATTCCTCGTCCCCAAGAGGACAGGTGGATGGAGACCTGTGATAGACCTGAAGAGGCTCAACCGGTATATTCACACCGAGAGCTTCAAGATGGAATCCTTGCAGACAATAATCCAGGCAGTTCAGCCGTTGGATTGGATGATCTCTGTCGACCTCCAGGACGCATACCTGCATGTTCCAATCCAGCCGAAAGTCCAGAAATACCTGAGATTTGCAGTAGGTCATACTCATCTTCAATTCCAAGCTCTACCCTTTGGACTGTGCACCTCTCCCAGGGTATTCTCCAAAATCCTATTGTCTGCCCTAGCCCCCCTGAGGGAGAAGGGCTTAAGGGTGTACCATTATCTAGACGACATCCTACTCCTTGCAACCAGCCCAGAGCAACTGATGTGCCATCGAACCATTCTGCTCCAAACTCTAAGGGAGTTAGGGTGGTTAGTCAATCTAGGCAAGAGCCAACTCACACCGACTCAACAGATGGTCTACTTGGGCGCAGCATTCAACACCCTGAGGGGTACAGTGTCGTTGCCACCGTCAAAGAGGGAGATTATCATTCAGAAAGTGATCAAAACCATCCAGAGTCCGGTTTTAACGGCCTCACAATGCCTGAGCCTCATTGGCAGTATGTCGGCCTGCATCCCCATGGTCCCTTGGACCCATTGGCACCTGAGATTCTTTCAGACTGGTTTCTTGGCGCAGTGGAGGAAACGTCGACTGTCCCAGACGATCCTGATCACGGGACTGATGCGAAAGAGTCTTCAATGGTGGACAGAACCAGAGAACCTCTCCAGACCCCGTCACTTGGGGTCCCTACATTGGACCACAATTACGTCCGATGCGAGCGGACAGGGCTGGGGAGCCCATTGCGGGGAATCCAAGGTACAGGGGAAATGGTCATTCTCCACCCAAGGCGTAGTGTCCAACATCCTAGAACTGAGGGCAGCCTTTATGGCACTAACTTCCCTGACATCCCAAGTCAAGGGTCAGAGGATTCTGCTTCGCCTGGACAACAGGGCAGCGGTTGCGTATCTGCAGAAACAGGGGGGCACACGCAGCAGATCGCTCCTCAAGGAAGTAGAGCCGATCATGCTTTGGGCAGAGAAGAACCTCCTGGACCTTCGAGCAGTATACCTCCCAGGCAAGCTGAATACGGAAGCAGACACATTGTCCAGACGATTCTGCAACAACAACGAGTGGGCGCTCCACCCACGGGTGTTCCGGCAGATTGCCAACTCTTGGGATCCCCCACAGGTGGACCTGTTCGCCTCTTCGGAGAACACCAAGCTGGACAGGTTTGTCTCCAGGTTTCCACATCCGCAAGCCGAAGCAGTGGATGCTCTGACATGCCCATGGAGTTTCTCCACGGCATATGCCTTCCCTCCGCGGTCACTGATACTCAAATTTCTCCTGAGGTTACTCAGGGAATCAGTGCAGGTACTGACGATACTCCCGTACTGGCCGAAGAGACCTTGGTTTCCACTTGCCATGCGTCTCAGTGTGAATCCACCAATCAAGATCCCAGCATTCCCTCAACTTCTGCTGCAGGGCAAACTGCTTCACCCAAACCCTCAGAGGTTGGACCTTCGAGTCTGGAAGTTGAGAGGCGAAGGTTCGAGTCCCTAGGCTGCTCGTCAGGGGTCATCTCAACCCTCTTAAAGGCCAGGAAACCCACAACGAATAATATATATTCAAAGATCTGGGATAAGTTTGTGTCCTACGCAGTCGATAACGGCTTTGATCCTATCGTCCCCTCTACAAACCATGTATTAGGTTTCCTTCAAACAGGACTTGACCTAGGCCTTAGTTTAAGCTCCCTTAAGGTTCAGGTAGCAGCAATCTCAGCCGCAACCAGTAAAAGGTGGGCAGAAGATCCTTTGCTAGTTATCTTCTTTAAAGGCGTCCTAAAGATCCGTCCGCCTGCTAGACGATCCTTCCCTAAATGGGATCTGTCTCTGGTCCTCGAGGCTCTGTCAATCCAACCTTTTGCTCCAGTAGAACAAATAACCCTTTGGAACTTAACGCTGAAAACAACGTTTCTGCTAGCCATCACCTCCGGTAGGAGGATCTCAGAACTCCACTCCTTAGGAATTGGGGAAGACCACATCTCTTTCTTCCCTGACAGGGTAGAACTTCGCCCACTCAGAGGGTTCATGCCGAAAGTCGTCTCTACAAGTCACCTGTTGGAACCTTGGGCTCTACCAATATTTGCAGATACTGATACAGAAACCTGCCACGAACTGGATGTGTCCAGAACACTCAAGGCCTATCTAGAGGCCACCGGCTCCTTCAGAACCTCGGAGAGGCTGTTCATCGTACCTTTTGGTAAACACAGGGGCAAGGAAGCCTCCATAAGGACTCTAGCATCATGGGTTGTGAAGCTGATACAGAGGTCCTACAGGGCAAAGAATATGGAGCCTCCATCTCGAGTGAATGCTCATTCCACTAGAGCAGTCGCTACTTCCTGGGCAACAAGGGCTAACGTATCGCTGGAGACGGTGTGCAGGGCAGCCACCTGGTCGTCTCGAAACACGTTTCTCAGACACTACCACATTGACCCAGGAGCTCTCACAACGGTGGAGTTCGGAAGAAGGGCAGTTCAGGCTGCTATGTCCTCTTCTGATTAAAAACTCTTATTGTTAAGCATTATCCCACCCGCGTCAAGCTAGTTATTTATCACTAGTATGCTGCCATGGAGGCACCAGGAAAACGGAAAATTGTATCATACTTACCAGTAATTTTCCTTTCCTGGTGCCTATCCATGGCAGCATACGCTCCCACCCTCGGTATTCTATAGTACAGAGAATGTTGGGGGAGGGGCTATGCCTTTAATTTATTCTATTCACTAGTCCTGAGGGAGGAGTCGAGGCGGAGCTCTATCACTAGTATGCTGCCATGGATAGGCACCAGGAAAGGAAAATTACTGGTAAGTATGATACAATTTTCCGTTTTTTTGTTCATACATAAAAAAAAAAAACCTTTTTTTCTCCCCCAGAGAATGAAGTTAAAATTATTTACAAGTGCAGACATTACGAATCCTGAGGAGTGTATTCCGGACACTATGCCCGCACAAGGTAGGAGGATTTTTTTTTTTATTAAACCTTCGGCCTAAGGAGTGTTGCTCACATTTAATGCCATAGGTGTTTAGGAATGTATGGAGGGCCCAGTCGGCCAAAAAGAAAGAGAACCTAGGAATTGGTATATATAACTAGTGTTGAGCAGAATATGCCATATTCGATTTCGCGATATATCTCGAATATATATTCGAATATTCGAGATATATTCGCTAAATTCGAATATTCGTGGTATTTTATCGAAATTAAATGATTGCGATTTTTCGCTATTGCGAATGCGAAAATAATTGCGATTTTTTGATAACTGCGGTAGGAGCACTCTGATTGGCTCAGAATATTCGTGATATTTTATCGAAATATCGCAACATGCGAATGCGATATTTATTGCGCAATTTCGAGATATGCTGGAGGAGCGCTCTGATTGGCTCAGAATATTCGTGATATTTTATCGAAATATCGCAACATGCGAATGCGATATTTATTGCGCAATTTCGAGAAATGCTGTAGGAGCACTCCGATTGGCTCAGAATATTCGTTATATTTTATCGAAATATCGCAACATGCGAATGCGATATTTATTGCGCAATTTCGAGAAATGCTGTAGGAGCGCTCTGATTGGCTCACTCTGAAATCGAATATTCGAGATATTTTAACGCAATTTCACAAAATGCGAATGCGAAATTGATTGCAGATATTTCGAAAACTGCTGTAGCAGCACTCTGAAATCGAATTTTTATGATATTTTAGTCAAAAAACATATTGCGATTGCGATTTTTCGATCGCGCATGCGCAATCGCGTGAACAACACGCGACCATTTCCTGGAGCCTTGCCAGTTTCCAACTTTATGATCGCAACGCAATCGCAGAGCAAGATGGTTGGAAGTAATTTCACTGTATCTGAGGAAAAGATGCTGATTTGTGTAAGTATTTTGACCACTGTTATTTCATTATCTTCAACTGCATTTTAGTCTAGTTTAAAAGTTAGTATATATGATCAGATATTAGTATTTCACAAAAAATGTGTCTCCTGCTTTTACAAAACTACAAGTCCCAGCATGCCTGGACAGCTGCAGACACCCTGGTTGGCAAATGTGTATTTAGGCACTTTTCCTTGTTATTTAGCATAATGAATTTAAAAAATTTTTGGACATAGGACGTATGCGAACGTCCTGACTTCAGTGTCCTCAAGGCCCAAGGACGTTCGAATACATATTGCCCTTTAGATGTTGCAGAACTACAACTTCCAGCATGCCTGGGAATGCTGGCACTTCTAGTATTGTAAGTTCTGCAGGCCCCCATTTTTCAGGCCTTTATGCACGGGTCTCTAAACTGTGGCACCCTAGATGCAGCAAAAGTAAAATTCTTAGCATGCACTGACAGACCGTGGCTGATGGGAGTAGTAGTTTTGCAACAGCTGGAGGTGGACTGGTCTTGAAACCCTGAGTTAGGTAACAAACCCGTAGTGTTTTGCAACCATTCTGCCTCCAGCTGTTTTTTTTCTTTTGAAAAGCCTGTGGCGTGCAAAACACAACCCAAAAACTCCACCCGGTGCAGTGAAAAATGTGCACACACCTAAAGAGTGACATCACAAAAAACTGCGACGGGTACATACGTCAGTGGTCCTCCGAAAAAGGTCCCGTCTCTGACCCCCCGGGGCGTTAGGCTCCTGACAGGGAAAAGAGTTAGCAACGCATATCTCCCCTATACGTGTATCCTGTGTTGTTAATAATATATTCATAATTATGCAAATGATAATGGCTGCTATATTTATGCAAAAAAGGTGGCGACCGAAATGGCAGGATATAAAATCTGTCATGTGTTACCCCTGTCATTGATTAATAAGGCGAGAATGCTTCCAATTGTTGAATAGCATACATTTACGTCATATATCCATAAGGCTGTCAACAGAAGTATTACAATATACTTTGTTCTTCATCTTGCAGAAGTTCCTGGAAACAGGGTACGACCTGCTCCGCAGGCAGCCAGAGAAAAGGGCTGTGGTCAGCGCCCTAATCACTGACTTTGGCGGCCAACACGACCACAAGGCAATAGTGAAGAAGTGGTCTGACCTGAAGAGGCGCCAAATGGATCAGGTCAGACGTCTTCGGGATAGATATCATCCAGGTAAGTTATTGTTGACAGTTATGTTTTTTTTTCAAAAGTGTATTTTGTGCGTGAACTCGAAAGAGAGAGGAGCCGGCCTGCAGGAGTTGGGAGGCCTCCCCCAGAGGCAATCTGCCATCTTTCTCCATGCCCCGGGTGGCAATGGCAGGTGTGAGGGGGTCCTCCCAACCCAACCTCGCATAGCACACCCACCGGGGGCGGGGCTGAGACAACCAAACTCAATTCACATGTAGCCGAGAGCGGGATCCGAACCCCTAGCTGCAGAGGTGAATCACTTGTCAGCGCAGTGGCAATCGCGTGGAGCCACCGCAGCTCCTTTGGTGACAGTTATGTAAGGTCATATGTAATTCATGTAAGGTCAGATGTTAACCAAGATGCCATGTTGTGCTAACATATATCACCACCAGCCAAGGTATTCATAGTACTGTTGAAAAAAGACATGGGACAGCAGACAGGAACACAGAAGTTATGTGGGAACATACTTTTCCCATTGCTTTGCATGGGACTTTAAAGAAAAACCCCGACCATGGCAAATGGGGGTGGGTAAGGGTTAAACCACCTATCCTATGTTTGTGGCTGACATATAAGTAACCTGTGTGCCAAGTTTCATGTAAATGTCTTTAGCCGTTTGTACGTGATGCTGGAACATACATACATACATACATACATGCACACACACGTTGAGTTTTATATATATAGATTCCCACTAAATTCCTGTGTTAGGCGTGGGGTTGTTATAGTAATCCTGTGTGCTCCATCAGGCCCTTTTTTTAACATGAGATCGTCTGAACAAAACAAAGGAGACAAAAACAGCTCATTTTAACATGGTGGCATCCCAGCTCACGCTCAGTCCCCTGTAGTGCCCACAAGACCCTTTAATATAACATTGTCCCATTGGTTAACTGTCTATATAAATCAATTTGTATTCATATACAATACAGCAGAGTACACAGAATTTGCATACGTCATTAGAAAACATTTTTATAATATATGAACATTGTGTTATTATAGGAGCTCCAATACCAGTTGTGTGCGCCAAGCGCAGAAGGCGCCAGGCCGATGAGGAGGAGGAGGAGGATGCGGCAGAGGAGGATGCGGCAGAGGAGGAGATGGATGAGGAGGGGCAGCCAGGGCCCTCCCACTCCCCAACCCCAGCTCCTGTTGAGGAGCAAGCTGAGGAGCTTCCCCCCCCCCCCACCCCAACTTCTCAAGCAGACGAGCAGGAGGAAGACAGCGGTCCTGTGAGCCTCGCTCAGGAAGGTAAATATGTGCACAATGATTAATAACATTTCAACAATAAAATGTAGATATAAAAATGGACAACATATAAAGCGCACCTGTCAGATTGTAGAACCATAATATGGTATTTATGCTAGAAGTATACAGGTAGTGCATAATTATTAGGCAAGTTGTATTTTTGAGGATTCATTTTATTATTGAACAACAACCATGTTCTCAATGAACCCCAAAAACTCATTAATATCAAAGCTGAATATTTTTGGAAGTAGTTTTTAGTTTGTTTTTAATGTTAGTTATTTTCGGGGGATATCTGTGTGTGCAGGTGACTACTATTACTGTGCAGAATTATTAGGCAACTTAACAAAAAAATAAATAGATACCCATTTCTTTATCGTACATCACGGGACACAGAGCGGCATATTCATTACTATATGGGTTATATGGAGTACCTTCAGGTGTTGACACTGGCAATCTTCAAACAGGAAATGCCCCTCCCTATATAACCCCCTCCCATAGGAGGAGTACCTCAGTTTTTACGCCAGTGTCTTAGGTGTTAGTCATGGTTTAGCTTGCCTCCGCATCCTTGGGATTAGGTGAGCTAACCGGTTCTGTCCAAAAAAGCCTCAGCGCTAAAGTGGTCAGTAACCGGACCCCAAACCCTTGGGGTATAGCCCATAATGCTTTTCTTTTTAGAGAGCTGGACCCTGGGCCCAGAACTTAGAAACCTTTGGGTGCCTAATGTTTCTGTTGCCAGAGTGCTATATGGGCCCAGGACAGTGGATCCTTCATAGGAACCCAGGGCCTGAAGGTCTAGACATCCCCACCGAGATGGGGGAAGATTGGGCCTCTTGCTTGGCAAAGTCCTGCAGCATGGAGCAGGTAAGTGAGGGGAAAACTTGCGGAACTTGGTTCTTAGCAGGTTTTTTCTGGGGGGTCACAGGGGACATGCCTAAAGTTATGCACTGCATCTGGCAAACTAGTCACATATCATAAAGATAGGATGGCTCTATATGTATTATTCCCCATAAGATGTGACCTCCCTTGTAGTGTTGGAAAAGCATTGAGTGGGGCCTGTGTGATATAAAAGTATATGTGTGTGTCAGAGAGCTGTGCTTACCTGCAAGCCTCCAGGCGATGCTCCATTCAGTCTTCCTCCTCAGAGCCTGCAAAGCAGGCAAAACGCTGACCTCCTCATGGTTCCAGGCTGCAGGCTGCAGTTTGCTGGAGCAGAGAGGTCCCTTCCTCCCAACCCCACCCCCCCCTGTCGGGAGGGGCATTTCCTGTTTGAGATTGCTGGGGGGGAAGGGCGGGTCAGTGGCTTAAGGAAGGGGCGGCCCTTCCTTGTTTGTTCCATATAGCTCATTCAATACTTTGGAACTGGGGAGGAAAGACCAGAACGGCAAGCACGGGGCGCCGAGGACACACAGTGGCCAGAAAGAATATTGCAGTCTTCAGAAAGACTGTTTTCAAGCCTAGGAATAGGCTGTTTCTTTTCCATCTCATAGTTTTTCTTGCAATACTACTCAGGGGGACAGAATGTTTTTTCTTTCCTAGATTTGAAAAAAAAAGATTTTTTTTTTGAAAAAAAAAAAAAAAAGAAAAAAAAAAAAAAAAAAAAGTGTCATCTAGGGGAGAGGAAGCATTTTTTATCCCCCAAACAGGTGTTTGGGCATTTAACTATTTATAAGTCCCAGGTACCAATAAGTAGCAGGTGTACCTCGGTATTGTACCATGGCATCAAAAAACAAGGTACAAGAGGTGGGGATTCCCCCAGAGAGTCTGAGGTCTCGGACAAAGCTATGCCGCTGCTTTCCCCACAGGGAGCCTTGGGGCCATCGGGATCTGGGGCTGGAGCTGACGCGAGTCAGTCCAACCCTAAGATGGTCACGGAGAAGGTATTACTCACCTCTTTAAAAGAGATGCAGAAAAGCATGGGAAAAATGATAGCCGCAGCTATGCGGGGCAGTAAGCGGAATAGATCTCCGTCGCCCGAGCGCGGACCCTCAGAGGAGGAGGTCCTTTCCTCAGGGGAATTGGACGACCTCTTGGACAAGGACCAAGTAGGTTCAGGGATCGAGGATCCGGATACAGAGGAGTCTGGGGCAGTCTCCCTGAGGGAGAGCTGGTGGATTCAAGGATTGTCGGACTTGGTCCATAAGGCATTCAACTTGCCAGTACCAGATCTCCAGGTATCGACGGTTTCAGCTTTGGGCTCACTGAGGGCGCCTCAAAGCAATGCTGTGTTTCCGATCCATCCTCTATTAGAGGGAGTTTTGTTCCAAGATTGGAACAAGCCAGATAAGATCTTCTTACCACCTAAAAGATTCTCTGTCCTATATCCTATGGAAGATAAATTTTCCAAAAGATGGGCTACTCCTGCAGTGGACGCAGCCATCTCATGTGTTAACAAATCGTTAACATGCCCTGTAGAAAACATACAGGTGTTCAAGGATCCAGTTGATAAGCGCTTGGAAGCACTACTTAAGAACTCCTTCACTGCTGCAGGGGCAGTAGTACAGCCAGCTGTGGCCGCGATTGGGGTTGCTCAAGCATTATCGGATCAATTTAAGCAGATGCTTAAACTTATTCCTGCTCAGCAGGCAGAAGAATTTTCGGATGTCCCTAAGGCCATATGTTTTACGGTAGACGCAATCAAGGATTCTATCCAGCAAGCGTCACGTTTATCGTTATCCCTTATCCATATGAGAAGACTCTTATGGTTAAAAAGCTGGGAGGCTGAGCCCCCATGCAAGAAGCTCCTGGTAGGGTTCCCCTTCCATGGAGGACGACTCTTCGGAGAAGACCTAGATAAATACATTCAGACCATTTCAAACGGCAAGAGTACTCTCTTGCCAACTAAGAAGAAGGTTCAGGGGCCTGCGTTTAAACGACAGTATTCCCCTGGGCAGGGGCCCTCTAATACTAAGCAGTATCGACGGCCTCCTGCAAAAGCAAGCTTCGGCTTCAACAGCAGATCACAAGGACAGGCTGTTAGAGGCAAAAGGCAGTGGTTTCGCAAACCAGCAAAACCAGCCCCCAAGCCAACCTTATGAAGGGGCGCCCCCACCCACGAAGGTGGGGGGAAGGCTGCGACTCTTTTCAGAGATTTGGGAAGCCAGCATTCCCGACGAGTGGGTACGGTCTTCCGTGGCCACAGGCTACAAACTAGATTTCCTAAGGTTTCCTCCTCCTCATTTCCAGGAGTCGAGGATTCCAAACGATCCGGAGAAGGGAGCCGCATTAAGATCGGCATTAGATCATCTACTTTCCCAGGAAGTAATAGTAGAGGTACCAGTCCTGGAACAGGGGCTAGGTTTCTACTCCAACCTATTCATCATCCCGAAGTCCAATGGAGATGTCAGGCCAATTTTGGACCTAAAGATGGTAAATACATACCTAAAGATCCGCTCATTTCGGATGGAATCCGTGCGGTCAGCAGCTACCACACTCCAAAAGTACGACTTCATGGCGTCCATAGACATAAAGGATGCCTACCTTCATCTTCCAATTTATCAGCCACATCAAAAATATCTACGCTTCATGGTGGCTTCGCGTCACTTCCAATTTGTGGCGCTTCCCTTCGGGTTGGCTACGGCCCCCCGGGTGTTCACGAAGGTCCTAGCTCCAATCCCAGCCAAACTAAGGATCCAAGGGGTCACGATCCTAGCATACCTGGACGACCTCCTAGTCATAGATCACTCGTCTCCTGGCTTGGAGCGAGCAGTGGCCCTCACGGTCCAATACCTCGAGAGGTTCGGCTGGGTCCTAAATCGAGAAAAGTCAGCTTTCCTGCCCACAAGGCAGTTGGAATATCTCGGCATGAGATTAGACACAGAACAACAAAGAGTGTTTCTACCTCTGAGGAAGGTCAAAGCCATCAAGGAATTAATCCTACTGGTTCTAAGCAAGAAGAAACCGACTATTCGCCTATGTATGAGGTTACTAGGCAAGATGGTGGCCACATTCGAGGCGGTACCATACGCCCAGAGCCACACTCGCATCCTGCAGGCAGCCATCCTGTCAGCATGGAGCAGAAGGCCACAGGCCTTGGATATCCCATTGCCGCTCTCATCAAGAGTCCGACAAAGTCTGTGTTGGTGGTTAGACCCTCAGAATCTACTGAAGGGGAAGTCTTTCAGCCCAGTGGC
Source organism: Rana temporaria (assembly GCF_905171775.1). NCBI lineage: Eukaryota > Metazoa > Chordata > Amphibia > Anura > Ranidae > Rana > Rana temporaria. The sequence continues at coordinate 15,233,749 of NC_053496.1, forward strand.
TTGGAAGATAGTGACCACAGACGCCAGCCTGACGGGCTGGGGAGCAATTTTGGATGGTTGCACTCGCCAAAGTACTTGGGCAACGCCAGAGAAGCAGTTGCCCATCAACATCTTGGAGCTCAGAGCTGCTCGACTAGCCCTCAGGGCTTGGACGTCAAAATTGCAGGGGTTCCCGGTGAGAATTCAATCAGACAAGGCCACGGCCGTGGCATACATAAATCACCAAGGGGGAACCAGGAGTCAAGCCGCTCAGAGAGAGGTGAGCTTGATTCTCCTATGGGCAGAGGCTCATGTGCCCTGCATATCGGCAATATTCATTCCAGGAGTGGACAACTTTCAGGCGGACTTCTTAAGCCGCCAGACTCTATTGCCGGGGGAATGGTCTCTGCATCCACAAACCTTTCAAGCACTCTGCCAAAGATGGGGAGTGCCGGACGTGGATATCATGGCATCGAGACTCAACAAAAAGCTAGACAGGTTCATGTCCCGCTCAAGGGATCCGATGGCCTGCGGAACCGATGCGTTGGTTTGCCCTTGGCATCAGTTCAAACTTCTTTATGCGTTTCCCCCGCTCCAGTTACTACCCCGCCTGCTGCGCAGGATCCGGGTGGAGCACATACCAGTCATCCTGGTAGCTCCAGCATGGCCCAGAAGGGCATGGTACTCACTAATCTTAAGGATGGTAGTGGGAGACCCTTGGACTCTTCCTCTACGGCCAGACCTGCTATCGCAAGGTCCGATCCTCCACCCTGCCTTACGGCATCTAAATTTGACGGCCTGGAAGCTGAATCCCTGATTCTCAGGGGTAGAGGTCTGTCTCAGAAAGTAATCTCTACCCTAATCAGAGCCAGGAAACCGGTCTCTAGGGTGATTTATTACAGGGTCTGGAAGGCCTATGTAGGCTGGTGTGAGTCCAAGCGATGGCTTTCTCGCAAATTCACCATTGATAGAGTTTTAAGTTTTCTCCAGCTAGGAGTGGATAAAGGATTGGCATTAAGCACAATCAAAGGACAGATTTCTGCTCTGTCAGTGTGGTTTCAGCGGCCGCTGGCCACCCACTCGCTGGTTAAGACCTTCCTTCAAGGGGTCTTACGTATTAAACCTCCAGTTAAATCCCCGCTTTGCCCGTGGGATTTAAACCTTGTTCTGTCAAGTTTACAGAAACAACCGTTTGAGCCGTTGGCTGAAATTCCTTTGGTTTTACTGACAAGGAAGTTAGTATTTTTGGTCGCCATAGTTTCCGCAAGAAGAGTATCGGAAATGGCGGCCTTATCCTGTAAGGAACCATATCTTATTTTTCACAAGGACAGGGTCGTTCTCCGCCCTCATCCTTCCTTCCTACCGAAGGTTGTATCCAGTTTTCATTTGAACCAGGATTTGGTATTACCATCCTTCTTCCCTAAACCTACTTCCAGAAAGGAAGGGTTGCTGCATACCTTGGATATCGTCAGGGCCATGAAGGCCTATCTTAAAGCTACAAAGAAGATCCGGAAAACAGATGTGCTGTTCATATTACCGGATGGGCCCAAGAAGGGGCAGGCAGCTGCAAAGTCCACCATTTCTAGGTGGATTAAGCAATTAATCACTCAGGCCTACGGCTTGAAAGGGTTGCCTCCTCCAGTATCATTAAAGGCTCATTCTACTAGGGCCATGGGCGCCTCCTGGGCAGCACACCACCAGATCTCTATGGCTCAAGTTTGCAAGGCGGCAACCTGGTCTTCTGTCCACACGTTTACAAAATTCTACCAGTTGGACGTAAGAAGGAGGTCTGATACAGCCTTTGGGCAGGCAGTGCTGCAGGCTGCAGTTTGAGACCCTCGGATTCCGGGGGCTCCTCTTTTTTGAGTTAAATTTAAAATTTAAGATTATTTTTCTCAACTAAGTTGGATTTATTATGATTTGAGTATTTCTCTAAATTAAATCCTTTTGTCTTGGAGATGTTCTCCCTCCCCTCATTGTGAGCATTGCTTTGGGACATCCCATATAGTAATGAATATGCCGCTCTGTGTCCCGTGATGTACGATAAAGAAAAAGGGATTTTTAATACAGCTTACCTGTAAAATCCTTTTCTTGGAGTACATCACGGGACACAGAGCTCCCACCCCTCTTTTTTGGGGACCATTTTGGGAGGCATACTGCTTGCTACAAAACTGAGGTACTCCTCCTATGGGAGGGGGTTATATAGGGAGGGGCATTTCCTGTTTGAAGATTGCCAGTGTCAACACCTGAAGGTACTCCATATAACCCATATAGTAATGAATATGCCGCTCTGTGTCCCGTGATGTACTCCAAGAAAAGGATTTTACAGGTAAGCTGTATTAAAAATCCCTTTTTCAATGATTTATTTTTAACAGTGAAACCAATATAACATCTCAACATTCACAAATACACATTTCTGACATTTAAAAACAAAACAAAAACAAATCAGTGACCAATATAGCCACCTTTCTTTGCAAGCACACTTAAAAGCCTGACATCCATGGATTCTGTCAGTGTTTTGATCTGTTCACCATCAACATTGCGTGCAGCAGCAACCACAGCCTCCCAGACACTGTTCAGAGAGGTGTACTGTTTTCCCTCCTTGTAAATCCCACATTTGATGATGGACCACAGGTTCTCAATGGGGTTCAGATCAGGTGAACAAGGAGGCCATGTCATTACTTTTTTTTATTTAATACCCTTTCTTGCCAGCCACGCTGTGGAGTACTTTGACACGTGTGATGGAGCATTGTCCTGCATGAAAATCATGTTTTTCTTGAAGGATGGTGACTTCTTCCTGTACCACTGCTTGAAGAAGGTCTCTTCCATAATCTGGCAGTAGGACTGGGAGTTGAGCTTGACTCCATCCTCAATCCGAAAAGGCCCCACAAGCTCATCTTTGATGATACCAGCCCAAACCAGTACTCCACCACCACCTTGCTGGCGTCTGAGTCGGACTGGAGCTCCCTGCCCTTTACCAATCCAGCCACGGGCTCTTCCATCTGGCCCATCAAGACTCACTCTCATTTCAGCAGTCCATAAAACCTTAGAAAAATCTTTCTTGAGATATTTATTGGCACAGTCTTGACGTTGCAGCTTGTGTGTCTTGTTCAGTGGTCGTCGTCTTTCAGCCTTTCTTACCTTGGCCATGTCTCTGGGTATTGCACACCTTGTGCTTTTGGGCACCCCAGTGATGTTGCAGCTCTGAAATATGGCCAATCTGGTGGCAAGTGGCATCTTGGCAGCTGCACGCTTAACTTTTCTCTGTTCATGGGCAGTTATTTTGCACCTTTGTTTTTCCACACGCTTCTTTTGTTTGATGATCACGCTTCAGAAGCTTTGCAATTTTAAGAGTGCTGCATCCCTCTGCTAGATATCTCTCTATTTTGGACTTTTCAGAGTCTGTCAAGTCCTTCTTTTGGCCCATTTTGCCAAAGAAAAGGAAATTGACTAATAATTATGCACACCTGATATAGAGTGTTGATGTCATTAGACCACACACCTTCTCATTACAGAGATGTACATTACCTAATATGCCTAATCGGTAGTAGGCTTTCGAGCCTATACAGCTTGGAGTAAGACAACATGCATAAAGAGGATGATGTGGTCCAAATACTCATTTGCCTAATAATTCTGCACTCCCGGGATGTGTTAGACACATAACAAGTGTATACACATGATAATGATTGATTAATAAGCAAAAAAAATATTTTATTTATTTGGTAACGTTCTTTGAAATCCAAATGTTTTTTTATTATATCCTAACAGCATCAAGAGAGATGATAAGGCAGAACAGACTCATCAAAAAAACCCACCAGAGGATCCTGCAAAACCAACGCAAGATCCGCTACCTGACGCAACAAAATGCTCTGCTAGAGCAGCAGCAATCCGAAAATATTGCGGAAATGGAACGGATTCAGAAACGCATTCAGAGTTATATCTGAATTTATTTTTTTATTAAAAAATCTTATTTTTTGGAAATGTTTCATTTCTTTTTGAGATAGATTTGTAGGTTTTTCAACACATCTAACTTCACATCAAACAAATCAACATCAACACATTTAACTTCATAATAAGCAAAAACATTTTATACTATTATTTTATTTAACAGTAACCTAGGACAAACTAAAGCACACGACACGACGAACACAAAATAAACTGTTGAAAAATGAACATAACAAAAGCAACAATATATATATATATACAAAGAGAGAGAGAGGGAGAGCAAGAAAGAGAGAGAGAATGCAGATGAGCTCTTGCAGACAGCCCAATGGTTGCAGTATAAATGCCGCAAAACAGGGTTTAACATAAGGTTCATTGTTATAGTTACACTTGCTGTTTAGATCCAGTCTGGTAGCTTGTAGCGGAGGCTGTTGGTGGATCCGCTGTGCCAGAGAGGTCATGAAGCTTTACTCAGCATGGAGGCAGCAGCAGTAGTATTAAAATATAATATAACTAGACAATGCATTTCCTGAGGAAAATGCGAATGGGAATGCTGAATAGCTTAATTGCTGAGCCCCTTGCCAAAGACATTCACCATAACCACTACAATATCTTTAGGACACACAGCTTCTTTCTCTATCTGCAAAGTATAGAGTATGCTGACTTCCTGGTCGCCCCTCCCCCCTCAATAGGTTTCCCCTCCCCCCCAGGTCAGTGAGGAGGAATATTGCACTGAGGTCAGGAAAGTTATTTATGGAAAGAAATAACATTACAAACGCTTTTAATTCACAGATCTAATACATGATTTAAGCCTCCAAACAAAGCTTAATAAATCCTCAACCGTACATGCGATCGATACAACGACTACACCGTTTGAAATACACGGCCCTTGTAAACGCATCGATATGAAATTTATGTTGATAAACTTAAAAATGTGGCCATGTCTGCGATTTAGAAAAGAGCGTCTTTGTGAGTTCTGCAGCAACATTTTTTAGATAATTTAACATGAGAGTCTATGAGACATAATTTCTGGCTGTTGCTCCAATAACTAAAACTAAAATACGTATCGCAGAATTGATCACAATGCCAGAAACCAGACAAGCATAGCTACGTTTTGATATAAAAATTGTGTATGAAAAGTAGATCTTGTGGGCGTGAGAGCAATTTGTTTCCCCTTTTTCTAAAGATATTTTTAATTACAAAGATCTCCAATGTTAAGGTCACATGACAGACTATAAATCCCCTCCATAGGATTACATTATAACCGATTGCATTTTTGTGAAAAATTCGCCAAACGTAAATTGCGTTTTCACCAAAAAATTGTAAACGATAACGATCTGAAAAGTCATAGCCGGATAGCTAAATATTTTGTGACCGCTTTAAAGTTTGTTTAGTGTCTGTAAGTGAAAGTATGAAGTAGCTGAAACTTTTGGCAGGGCATGTGAATTCAAAGGGGAAAAGGATGTTCTCATTGACTTCAATGTTAAAAAAAAGGGTCTAAAAGCTTAAAATTTATAAAAGTGTAAATAGTCGAAAAAAACTTGAAGAAGTCCCATCATTAGCTGAACGAGACGAACATTTTTACAGTTGAATGGTCTCAATAGCTGAAAGTATGCCGAAGTTACGCAGAACCAAAAAACGTAAGGAATAATAAGATTACTAAATTTACGGATATCAATACTGGAAATGTTTATTAAAGCATTCACACTAATTAAGATTAATACATTTACGGGTATCCATACTGGGAATGCTTATTAAAGCATTCCCACTAAGTAGCACACAGGCAGGATTTACAAGCAGTAGTGGTAATAGTACTAGATAGCATAAAACACTTGGGGAATACTTTACAGCATCAGTAGTGGTCATAGTAGTCAATAGTTTACCAAAAAATTGGGACACAGGTGTCTTGACAGAGCTGTAATAGTAGTAGTAGACATTGACAATACAGTGTCAAATCACTCGGGCAAGAGGTGCCATGATGAACAGCAGCAGCAGCATCAGTAGTGGTAATAGTAGTATAGAGTGGCAAATAACTAGTGACATAGGTGTCTTGATTGAGCAGTAGTAGTAGTAGTAGACATTGACAATACAGAGTCATATCACTTGGGCAGGAGGTGCCATGATGAACAGCAGTGGTAATAGGAGTATATAGAGTGTGAATTAACTGCTGACATAGGTGTATTGACTGAGCAGCAGAAGCAGCAGTAGTAGTATTAGCAGTAGTAGTTGATACAGAGTCATATCACTTGGGCAGGAGGTGCCATGATGAACAGCAGTGTTAATAAGAGTATATAGAGTGTGAAATAACTGCTGACATAGGTGTCTTGACTGGGCAGCAGAAGCAGCAGTAGTAGTATTAGCAGTAGTAGTTGATACAGAGTCATATCACTTGGGCAGGAGGTGCCATGATGAACAGCAGTGGTAATAAGAGTATACAGAGTGTGAAATAACTGCTGACATAGGTGTCTTGACTGAGCAGCAGCAGTAGTAGTATTAACAGTAGTAGTTGATACAGAGTCATATCACTTGGGCAGGAGGTGCCATGATGAACAGCAGTGTTAATAAGAGTATATAGAGTGTGAAATAACTGCTGACATAGGTGTCTTGACTGGGCAGCAGAAGCAGTAGTAGTAGTATTAGCAGTAGTAGTTGATACAGAGTCATATCACTTGGGCAGGAGGTGCCATGATAAACAGCAGTGTTAATAAGAGTATATAGAGTGTGAAATAACTGCTGACATAGGTGTCTTGACTGGGCAGCAGAAGCAGCAGTAGTAGTATTAGCAGTAGTAGTTGATACAGAGTCATATCACTTGGGCAGGAGGTGCCATGATGAACAGCAGTGGTAATAAGAGTATACAGAGTGTGAAATAACTGCTGACATAGGTGTCTTGACTGAGCAGCAGCAGTAGTAGTAGTAGTATTAGCAGTAGTAGTTGATACAGAGTCATATCACTTGGGCAGGAGGTGCCATGATGAACAGCAGTGTTAATAAGAGTATATAGAGTGTGAAATAACTGCTGACATAGGTGTCTTGACTGGGCAGCAGAAGCAGCAGTAGTAGTATTAGCAGTAGTAGTTGATACAGAGTCATATCACTTGGGCAGGAGGTGCCATGATGAACAGCAGTGGTAATAAGAGTATACAGAGTGTGAAATAACTGCTGACATAGGTGTCTTGACTGAGCAGCAGCAGTAGTAGTATTAACAGTAGTAGTTGATACAGAGTCATATCACTTGGGCAGGAGGTGCCATGATGAACAGCAGTGTTAATAAGAGTATATAGAGTGTGAAATAACTGCTGACATAGGTGTCTTGACTGGGCAGCAGAAGCAGCAGTAGTAGTATTAGCAGTAGTAGTTGATACAGAGTCATATCACTTGGGCAGGAGGTGCCATGATAAACAGCAGTGTTAATAAGAGTATATAGAGTGTGAAATAACTGCTGACATAGGTGTCTTGACTGGGCAGCAGAAGCAGCAGTAGTAGTATTAGCAGTAGTAGTTGATACAGAGTCATATCACTTGGGCAGGAGGTGCCATGATGAACAGCAGTGGTAATAAGAGTATACAGAGTGTGAAATAACTGCTGACATAGGTGTCTTGACTGAGCAGCAGCAGTAGTAGTATTAACAGTAGTAGTTGATACAGAGTCATATCACTTGGGCAGGAGGTGCCATGATGAACAGCAGTGTTAATAAGAGTATATAGGGTGTGAAATAACTGCTGACATAGGTGTCTTGACTGGGCAGCAGAAGCAGCAGTAGTAGTATTAACAGTAGTAGTTGATACAGAGTCATATCACTTGGGCAGGAGGTGCCATGATGAACAGCAGTGTTAATAAGAGTATATAGAGTGTGAAATAACTGCTGACATAGGTGTCTTGACTGGGCAGCAGAAGCAGCAGTAGTAGTATTAGCAGTAGTAGTTGATACAGAGTCATATCACTTGGGCAGGAGGTGCCATGATGAACAGCAGTGTTAATAAGAGTATATAGGGTGTGAAATAACTGCTGACATAGGTGTCTTGACTGATCCAGAGGAGTCATGGGAGAAAATCATGTGGTCAGATGAGACCATAATATAACTTTTTGATCATAATTTCACTAACCATGTTCGGAGGAAGAATAATGATGAGTACCATGCCAAGAACGCCATCCCTAATGTGAAGCATGGGGGTGGTAGCATCATGCTTTGGTGGTGTTTTTCTGCACATGGGACAGGGTGACTGCACTGTATTAAGGAGAGGATGACCGTGGCCATGTATTGCGAGATTTTGGGCAACAACCTCCTTCCCTGAGTTAGAGCTTTGAAGATGGGTCGAGGCTGGGTCTTCCAACATGACAATGACCCAAAGCACACAGCCAGGATAACCAAGGATTGACTCTGTAAGGAGCATATCAAGGTTCTGGCGTGGCCTAGCCAGTCTCCAGACCTAAACCCAATAGAGAATCTTTGGAGGGAGCTCAAACTCCGTGTTTCTCAGCGAGAGCCCAGAAACCTGACTGATGTAGAGAAGATCTGTGTGGAGGAGTGGGCCAAAATCCCTCCTCCAGTGTGTGCAAAGCTGGTGTAAAACTACAAGAAAGGTTTGACCGCTGTAATTGCAAAGAAAGCCTACTGTACCAAATATTAACATTGATTTTCTCAGATGTTAAAATAGTTACATTCAGCACTGTAAATACATCAGGTCCGGGGCTCCATCAGGGAATGCATGACAAGGGACCCTTCAGCGCCCTGAACCGACGACGGGTGCCAGAAAGTCACCGCCGATCCAGGACTCATTCATCTTTATGAATGTGAGTCTGTCCACGGAGTCTGTGGACAGACGGGTCCTCTTGTCCATGACCACCCCACCTGCCGCGCTGAATGTCCGCTCAGATAGTACGCTGGAGGGGGGGCAAGACAATAACTCCAGCGCATACTGAGCGAGCTCGCGGCAGGTGTCCAATCTGGCAACCCAGTACTCCATGGGGTCGTCGGTGCTCATACTGTCAGAAGCACCGACGGACGCCATGTAGTCTGCCACCATGTGGGCCAGCCGCTGGTGGTGACTGCTGCTGCTGCTGGTGCTGGTACTGGGTCGCTCGGTTTGGAAGAACATCCTCATCTCATCCATTAGGTCCCCTGCTCGGCTGCTGCTGGGTGCAGCCACCTGCTGGGTGAGATGAGGGGGGACAACTGGAGGCCGGGGAGTTGCCTGCTCCAACCGGCTGACAATGGCTGCCTGCAGTTCCTCCATCCGGTGCTGCCTCCGGCTGGCTGGGATGAACTGCTCCAGTTTCCCCTTGCACCTGGGATCCAAAAGGGTGGCCATCCAGAAATCATCCCTCGCCTTGATGGTCTTAACCCGGGGGTCCCTCCTGAGGCATCTCAGCATGTGGGCAGCCATGGGGAAGAGCACAGCCCGCTGTGACTCCTCACTGCTGGCCAGGTGAATGAGGTCCGACTCTTCATCCCTGAGGCGCTGCTGGTCACGCTCAGAGATGCCCAACCCCCGGACTATCGGTGCCCCCAACACCGGCTCTCCCTCCTGACCAGGCCCTGACTCCGGGACGACACCAGCAACCACCTCCTCCTCATCATCATCATCCTCCTCCTCCTCCTCGTCCTGGCCCTGGTCTCGGTGGAGCATTGCTGACTCCTCCTGCTCCACCAAGGCACTCTCCCCAGCTTCGAGCAGGCGATCTAGTGTCCTCTCCAGCATGAACACTATTGGCAGCACGCTATTGAGGCCGACGTGCTCACTGCTGACCATCTTGGTCGCCTGCTCGAAGGAAGACAACACTTGGCAGACCTGCTTTATCTGCCCCCACTCCGCACAGGCGATGAAAGGGAGTTGTGGTGAAGCCCTCTCAGTGCGTAGTTCCATCAGGTACTCCCTCACCGCCCTTTGCTGCTCCCACAACCTCTTCAGCATGTGGAGGGTGGAGTTCCACCGCGTCACACTGTCCACAATCAGCCTGTGAAGGGGCAGACTGTACTTCCGCTGCAACTCGGACAGGGACGCGGTAGCGGTTGGGGAGCGCCTGAAGTGGCTGTCAATCCTACGCGCCTTTGCCACAATGTCACTCAACCCGGGATAAGTGCGCAGGAACTTCTGCACCACCAGGTTGAGGACATGTGCCAGACAGGGCACGTGGGTCAGACTGCCAGCACTGAGGGCGGCGAGTAGGTTGCTGCCGTTATCGCAGACAACCATACCTGCCTGGAGCCTTCGGGGTGTCAGCCACTTCTGGACCTGAGCCTGAAGTGCTTTCAGCACTTCTTCTCCAGTGTGTCTCCGGTCCCCTAAACTAACAAGCTGGAGCACGGCCTGACAGCGCACGTGCCCCACACTTGAGTAGCTACGGGGGCGCTTGCTGGGAGGCTCAGCAGCTGCGGAGACAGTGGCTTGAGGGAGACCAGCAGTTCTCCCCTGGACACCCCGGGGCGGCACCACAAGATCGGTTGCCGCCGATCCCTCACCGACGCCTCGGAGGGAAACCCAATGGGCCGTGAAGCTGATGTAGCGCCCCTGCCCATGCCTGCTGGTCCAGCCATCCATTGTCAGATGAACCCTGTCGCTGAAAGCGTGATCCAGCGACAGGGTTACATTCTGCACAATGTGCTGGTGTAGGGCAGGGACACCAGTCCTGGCAAAGAAATGGCGGCTGGGGACACGCCATTGGGGTTGGGCCTGCTCCAACATCTGCCTGAAGGGGTTGCTGTCAACTATGTTGAAGGGCAGCAGATGTTGGGCAATAACCCTTGCCAGGAGCCCATTGAGGGAACGCACACGTCGGTCTCCAGGGGGGAAGGGAGTGGTGCGGTCAAAGGCGTCTGAAATTGACGCCTGGGCGCCAGACGGCAGTGCGGGACACAGACGCGGAGGGTGCTGTGGAAGTAGAGGTCTGGCTGCCGGTACCAGTACCTCTACTAGAGGGAGCGGGGGGGCATGACCTGCTGGAAAGAGATGAAGATGTGGCAGGGGCTGCTGTACCCTGCTCACTTGTGGTGGTGGCGCTGCTACCACCACCACGCTTCATCTCGTCAAACACCGCCCAGTGGTTTATCCTCAGGTGCTGGTTCAGGGCTGTGGTACCCACCCGAGCCAAACACTTCCCTCTCTTCACCCTCACTTTACAAATCCAGCAGATGGCCACGGTAGGGTTGTCTGCCACCAGGGTAAAGTAGTTCCAGACAGGTGACTTCAGCACCGCCCTCCTGTCAGATGGGGTGACGCTTACTTGCACCTGCTGGGACTCGGTGCGCACAGGTGGAGCTGCCTGCTGCTGCTGCTGCTGCTGCTGCTCCTCCTGACACCTCCTGCTGCCATCACCAGTGGAGACCCTGACGATGGTCTCCCTGGTGGTGACCTGGCGCACCGTTTCACCAGGGTGCCTACCTTCCCCGTCGTCACTGACGTAGTGAGCCGACGCGTCAGATGGCAACCATGATGGGTCACCCTCTTCGCCCCCAGAGATGTCAGACCAAGGGCTGAGATGTGTTGGTCTGAGGGAACCAACTGACATGGAGCCTCTAGCCTGGCTCCGCTGTCCCCTCACCCACGCCTGGGTCTGACTAGGTGCTGCTGTTTCCTGCACCAAAACAGCAGCACCAGTTTGAAGAGATGTCTCTGGGATACTGCCAGCAGGTATCCTATCCTCCTCATCCATCCCTTCAAAAAGGTCCTGACCATCAGGACAGAGCTGAAGGTCTGCCTGATGCATGGCCTCCCCCAAGATATCCCTCTCACTGTCGCTGTCGAACAGTAAGATGCTGGACTCTTGGGGGCTGGGGGGGGGTACTACAGGCACCGGTGTAATGGTGGTACTACTGTGAGTCGGGACCGACGACTCAGTGGCACTGCTGTGCCCCATGTAGTCCACCACTACTTCAGCCTGTGATGGCAATATCGGGCGGCTGCCCGTTGGGAAGAACTCCCGGATCAGGCGGACTCCCCTTGCACCCGATCCTCTACCACTAGTAGGGGCACGAGAGGTACCCCGTGCTGGCAGCGACCCAGCACTGGGAGTAACTCCCCTACCCCTGCTGCCACGGCCACGGATGCCGCTCATAATTGCTGATATGTGTGTGGGGGGGGTAAACTTTATTGGAGGGGGGAAATGTGAGGAAAATGTGTTTTTGTGTTTTTTTTACAAGACAGGCACGCAGACAAAGACGTACACAGACAGCTACTAAACTATAAGAAAACACCAAAGACAAGGACTACAAAATTAAAGAAAAAAAAAAAAGCACTAAACAAACAATAACTTTTTTTTTTTTTTTTTTTTAAACACAAAACACAGACACTAAACACACACTAAGCTAAGCTAGATGAAATAAATGTACACTAACAGTGTGTACACTTACTACACAAAATTTAACTAAACTGAACACAAAACTTAGCTTTTAGAAAAGCTCTTTAGGAAAAACTAAGCAAAATGTGCACTGAAATGACTAGCAAATATCACTGAACAGCGAAGCTGCAAGATCAAACAGTAACACAAGATGAACAAAACTTAGCTTTGAAAAAAGCTCTTTTAGAAAGCTCAGCAAAATGTGCACTGAAATCACTAGCAAATATCACTGAACAGCAAAGATGCAAGATCAAACAGTAACACAAGATGAACAAAACAGCACAAAACAGCACAAAACGTAGCTTTGAAAAAAGCTCTTGGGTCTATTGCTTTGAAAAAAGCAGTTGATATACTGGAAAAGATGCACTGGAATCACTAAATAGCAATGCAGCACTATGCTGGTGATGATATAAATCAATCAGGAACAGACACAGGAACACAGAAACAGCCTCCACACTCTCTAGCCAGCTTCTGAATCTGCAATGAAATGGTGCTGGGAGTGAGCTTATATAATGTCCATGCAGGCAGGTTCCTATTGGTTGCTAACCTCTGACGAGTGTGGAAGGAGAACTCTGATTGGCTCTGATGCAAAAGGGCGGAGAAAATAATCGCGCAATATTCCTATTGCCGAATATTCGCATTGCGAATATTCGGCAATATAAAATGATCGCTTCAGCTACTCGGCCCAAGGTCTCTAATCATACCAGCAATGCTTTTAGACGTCTATGGAGATCACTAGGATGTGATCTGTTTTAAAAATGAAACTGTAAAAATCGCTCTGATGCGGAAGATAGGGGCGAAGAAAATAATCGCGCGATATTGCGTTTGCCGAATAATCGCATTGCGATTTTTCGAGAAAATTCAATGAACGCTTCAGCTACTCGGCCCAGGGTCTCTAATCATACCAACAATGCTTTTAGACGTCGATGGAGATATCTAGGATGTGATCTGTTCTAAAAAAAAAATTGTAAAAAATCGAATATTCGGAATTGCGAATATTCACCGCGAAATTCGAAATATAGCGCGATTTCTCAAATATGCTATATTCGAGTCGAATATTCGCAATGCGAATATTCGTGAGCAACACTATATATAACCTTAGCCAACAAATACTGACTGATCCAGAGAAAAAACTTCTAGATAAAGGACTGAAATATGCCCCCCCCTAGAAATCTCAGTAAGTTTCAAACTTATATGGATGTGCATAAATTCACGAGACGGCTCAGTATAAAAAGGTATTTTCTTTCTAACCCTATCTCTGGACATCAAGCCATCAGTGAGTATAAACATTCATCCTTGGCCAATGCCTCCCTGTTTAACCCACCAGGTTCTTTGGCCCCAAGCATTAAGGTGTTCAGGGATGTGGTTCTTAATGATTTAGATCAAAATAAAAAAATCCAATATGAATAGGGATCTGACAAAAGGTTTGGAATCTTTATGCCATAATAAGTCTCTGGTTATCAGACTGGCAGATAAAGGGGGGACACCCGTTATATACTATCTACCTAAAATACACAAGAGCCAGACTTGCCCCCCCGGGACGACCCATCGTTAGTGGTATCGATTCCATTACCTCCCGGGTGGGCAAGTATATAGACTTTTTCTACAGCCACTTGTTCAGAAGATACCTTCGTATATTAAAGATACAAAGCAGGTTATTAATACACTTGCAGGTATCTCCGCCAAATCAGGTATACGGATGGTCACAGCCGATGTGGCCTCCTTATACACGATTATTCCACACCATTTGGGGCTTGAGGCCGTATTGCTGTATTTGGATAGACAGTCCGGTCTCGTACAAGCCCAAACAGAGTTTATTATGGCCCTGTTGAAGTATGCGGCCACCCACAACTACTTCATGTTTGATAACATGTTTTACAGACAAGATAGGGGTGTGGCCATGGGGGATAAATATGCCCCCAGTTTGGCCAACCTTTTCATGGTTAAGTGGGAGGAGGATGTCATTGACTGTCATCGCCGACCTGAGATCCTACTCTGGTGTAGATATATCGATGACGTCCTCCTCCTATGGGACAGTTCTGAGGCAGATCTTCTCAGTTTCATGGCTGAATTGAACCAGAACACTAGGGGCATTCGATTCAGTTTTGAGTCCAGCCAACATTCCATTCATTTTTTGGATCTTCAGATTACTATTGAGAATGGTAGATTTGTCACGTCCACTTTTTTTAAACCAACTGACCGAAACTCGTATATACCACTAGACAGTTGCCATCTGCCAGCTTGGTTAAAATCTGTAACCTTGGGACAATTCATGCGTTTAAAACGCAATTGTACCAACCCCCGGACGTTTGAGTGTCACCCGTGTGCTGCATCGGATCACCCCCTGTTTATTTGCACTACTTCCATACCTATTGGACGGGTCGTTTTGGGTTGCTTCCGGCCGGAGCTCCAAACTGAAATGCCTTTTTAACACTGCTATCATGTAAGTGTGTTTTTGACTTTTTAAATAAATTTTATTTATGGTTTTACACTATTGCGGCCCTTTATGTGTTTTCCATGGTACTCGGTAATCAAGCTTTTCATACACTGGAATGAGATGGGGATTGGTATCCAGCTCGGCCCATCTGTACTTCAACTTCCACAGTGTTAACCTACATGCTTTCTGGGGTCCTCTTTTAATTAAGGGACCGCTGGAAATCTGGTAAGCGGATTCAATACTCTTATGGTGGAGGATCACTGTCTATTGGATTGTCACTACAAGTCTATGATCAACATCTGTGGACTTTTGGTTTTTCTTTTTTCTACTGCACTGGTGAATAGGAGCTACGTTGTCCCTCTAAGGACTTTGATTTCCCTATTTTCCTGTTTTTCCCTCATCATTCATGGACAATCGGTTGTGACATGGTTTTTGGGTGCATTTATTTGTTATATTATTTGTTTAGCGCATCTTGTTTTTTTCCTCCGTTCAGGAATGTATGCCCCAAACATGGGAATTCAGGGGCACCTGCACCTCTCGAGCACCCAAAATTACTGGGATTTTATGCTGCACAGGCTTAAAGTGGATGTAAAGCCACTCTCATCCTTTCTAACCTTCTGCCATAGTGCTGATCTATAAGGATATAGATGCCTCCTGCATGTATCCTTACCTGTCAAATGTCTCCCCTCTGTCTGTTATAAGAACTGAAAAACTGCAGATTCTGTGGGTGGGTCTGTTGTCTGGAGGTCTGTGGGTGGAGTCATGATGTCAGTAGACTCCCCCGCCCTCCCCGCCCTCTTCTACGCTCCCCTTGCCAACATGCATTTTCTCCAGTGTATTCCTTACACTAAATTCTGCTATGATCACTAACATCCAGTCAAAATCCAGAAAAGTAACCACATGACTTCAGAAAAGGAGTGGGGGTCTCCAGGCTATTGCATGAGATATGTAAATAACCTGTCACTCACAGCAAGGGGGCAGAATGGACCATGGTTTTTCTCTGTTAGTCCGTTTTATCTCACTGAATAATAAAAGAGGATTGTGACATCAAAAATAAAAAAAAAATTCGGGTTTACAATCACTTTGTGCATGATGCCACTTAAGACCCGGACCAATATGCAGGTAAAGGACCTAACCCCTTTTTGCGATTCGGCACTGCTTCGCTTTAACTGACAATTGCGCGGTCGTGCGACGTGGCTCCCAAACAAAATTGGCGTCCTTTTTTCCCCCACAAATAGAGCTCTCTTTTGGTGGTATTTGAGCACCTCTGCGTGTTTTTATTTTTTGCGCTATAAACAAAAATAGAGCGACAATTTAAAAAAAGTGCAAAATAATTAACTTTTTGCTATAATAAATATCCCCAAAAAATATATAATTATTTTTTTCCTCAGTTTAGACCGATACGTATTCGTCTACCTATTTTTGGTAAAAAAAATCGCAATAAGCGTTTATCGATTGGTTTGCGCAAAATGTATAGCGTTTACAAAATAGGGGATAGTTTTATTGCATTTTTATTAATAATTTTTTTCTTACTACTAATGGCGGCGATCAGCGATTTTTTTTCGTGACTGCGACATCATGGCGGACACATCAGACACTTTTGACACATTTTTGGGACCATTGTCATTTTCACAGTGAAAAGTGCCATAAAAATGCACTGTTTACTGTGAAAATGACAATTGCAGTTTAAGAGTTAACCACTAGGGGGTGCTGTAGGGGTTAAGTGCAACCTCTAATGTGTTTCTAACTGTAGGGGGGCCGGGCTGGACGTGTGACGTCAGTGATCGTCGTTCCCTATATCAGGGAACAGATGATCGCTGACACTACCACAATGAAGAACGGGGAAGGTGTGTTTACACACACCTCTCCCCGTTCTTCAGCTCCGGTGACCGATCGCGGGACACCGGCGGCAATCGGGTATGCGGGTCCCGAGGGCGTGGTCACGGAGCTTCGGACCTGGTCGCGAACGTGCCGCCAGCAGGGCGCTCGCGACCCCACGGCTGGGCTTAAAGAGACACGTACAGGTACGTGAGTGTGCCCAGCCGTGCCATTCTGCCGACGTATATCGGCGTGAAGGGGTCCTTAAGTGGATAGAGAACTGCAAATAAAATAGTCAAGAGCTATGAAAACACTCAACATAAAAAAATACAATTATGTAGACACAAAGGGGCAGATTCACAGAGCAAGTACTTTCAAATTTCCTCAAACCAAGATACAACGGCATCTGGGTTCGATCCGACAGGCGTACGGCTTCGTACGCCTTCGGATCGCCAATGCAATGCTTCGGCGTCCGCTGGGTGGAGTTTGCGTCATTTTCCGCGTTGGGTATGCAAATTAGCTTTTTCCGACGATCCACGAACGTACGCGCGGTCGTCGCATTCTCTTACGTCGTCTCTAGTGGCTTTTTCCGGCGTATAGTTAAAGCTGCTATTTTGCGGCGTATAGTTAGACTTGCCATGTTAAAGTATGGCCGTCGTTCCCGCGTCGAATTTTTTTTTTTTTTTTTT
Source organism: Rana temporaria (assembly GCF_905171775.1). NCBI lineage: Eukaryota > Metazoa > Chordata > Amphibia > Anura > Ranidae > Rana > Rana temporaria. Next base: position 15,250,951 of record NC_053496.1, read on the forward strand.
TTTTTTTTTTTTCGTAAGTCGTCCGTGAATAGGGATGGACGTAAGTCACGTCTAAGTTCAAAAAATTACGTTGTTGCGACGTCATTTCGCGCAAATTTCGAAACGGAGCATGCGCAGTTCAATCGGCATGGGGACACGCTTCATTTAAATGAATCACGCCCCCTACCGGCCGATTTTAATTCCGCCGCCAGAAATACACTACGCCGCCATAACTTACGGCGCAAATTCTTCCTGGATTCAACTTTAAGCCAGGTAAGATACGGCGGAGTAGCGTATCTCTGATACGCTGCGCCTGTCCATTTGTATGTGAATCTGGCCCAATGACAATTTAAGTAGACACAATAATAAAAAGTATCCAATCAATAATTATACCTATATGGTCCCTTTGTTGCACTACTGCTATGTGCTTAAAGCGGTGGTTCACCCTTAGAGAGCACTTTTTCCCCTTAGATGGATGCTCGTTTTGTCTAGGGGATCGGCTAGTTGTTTTAAAATATGAGCCGTACTTACCGTTTACGAGATGCATCTTCTCCGTCGCTTCCGGGTATGGGCTGCGGGACTGGGCGTTCCTATTTTGATTGACAGTCTTCCGAGAGGCTTCCGACGGTCGCATCCATCGCGTCGCGATTTTCCGAAAGAAGCCGAACGTCGGTGCGCAGGCGCAGTATAGAGCCGCACCGACGTTCGGCTTCTTTCGGCTACGAGTGACGCGATGGATGCGACCGTCGGAAGCCTCTCGGATGACTGTCAATCAAGAAGGAACGCCCGCTCCCGAAGACCCATACCCGGAAGCGGCGGAGAAGATGCATCTCGAAAACGGTAAGTACTGCTCATATTTTAAAACAAATAGCCGATTCCCCTAGACAAAACGAGCAGGAATCTAAGGGGAAAATTTTTTTTTTTAATAAATGGGTGAACTCCCGCTTTAAGTTCACGTTGTTTATAATCTTTCTGGGTCTACTCTGCGTTCGCCGTGAATATTACTTTGCTCTGTAATATGTTTTGATTTTGTTTTTTGTTTTTTATGTTTTGTTGGACTTCCTTTATCCAGATGGCAGCTCACCTCCTCATAGAAGGTTAATAGACTGGTTTGGCAAGAACGATTCTTCATGAATCCATGCTGATTAATAGACATGTGCACACTGAAATATTTAGTTTTGGTATTTTGTTTTCGTCTGAAAAATAAATTTATTTAGTTACTCCCGAAATTCGTTTTTATTTATTTCGTTTTTGGTTAGTGGGCCGCGGCCCGGGGGTTGACGACCCCTGTGTTAAGATGCCACAATTTAGGAAAAAAACGCTGGTTAGGGGTATTCTTAGATCTGGTAGAGGAGGACCTTAGGGCTCCTTGCCCTGGTTCACACTGGGTACGATTTGGAACGATTTGAGATGCGATTTGACATGTCAAATCGCATCTCAAATCGGCGGCAATTGTCGGCAATGGCACTGTCCTAATCAGTGCGACGCCGCATCTGCGATTTCAAAAAGTAGTTCCTGTACTACTTTTTGCGATTTCGGGCCGTGATTTACATTAAATTGCGGCCGAAATCACGGCAAAATCGCAGCCGCGAAATCGCGGTAAAATCGCGCATTTTACCGCGATTTTGAATTCGCAGCAGTGTGAACCTAGGCTTTCACACAGAGCGGACCGTTTCTGGGTCCGCTCCGTGTGTCCGCCAGAGCTCAGCGGGGATCCCCGCTGATCTGTCGGCGGATAGGACGGTCCCCGCACACAGTGCAGGGACCGCCCTGTCTCTGCTCCGCTGTCCCCTATGGGGGACCGTCTGTCCGTCTGCATCCGGTCCGTCCCGCCGAACGGAAGAAAAATAGGGTTTCTTCCCATCGGGAAAGCGGATCCCGACTGACGCGGACGCTAGCGGATGCTCCATCCGCTAATGGACGCGATCCCATAGGGATTCATTACAAGTCCGTTAACGGACTTGTAATGAGCGGACGAACGGTCCGCTAGTGTGAAAGGACCCTAAATAATGGGACAGTATCCCTATGGACTCTTCCTCTGCCTGTTTATCTCTGGCACTCTCCAACCTTGGTCACCCATAGTAGCTAGATCTTGATGAATCAGTATGAGATAGACCTTCCGGAGGAAGAGGGAAATATCCTTGAATACCTCAAACTGATTCTGATCTTTGCTTTCAAAGATTGTTATTGATTTTATAAAACCAAAAGAAAATAAACAATTGGTACATTCCTTCCAGACATAAGACCACAATATGTAAGGGCAATTTACAAGCAGAGTCCAATCAGTACAGATAATTTGACCAATGACCAGTACTTTCACTCTAGATACCTCGTCCTGCTGTTCAGACGTTGGTACAGGATCATGGGGAGAAAACCCCAGGCACCCCTATTGGGCACAAACTGTGCCCGGAGGGTTCCCCCCCGATCAGGAAAGGTAGCTATTGACCATGAGGACGGAAGACCAGTATTAACATTGCTACAGTGCGCTCAGAGGAATACGCTATCTGTCATAAAAACAATCTAGATATAAGCCTGGAAACATGCCATAAGGAGGCAGAACGTACCAAAAAGGAGAGATAATAAAAAGAGGCAGGTGAAAGAAGAGTATCGTAGAGAGAGAAAGAAAAGGAGAGAGAGAGAGCTGATCTTACCGGGAGGGGGCCGAGTGTCCGTCCCTAGCAGTTTCCGATTGGGACTGAAATCCTGGGCGAAGTGGAACCCCCACATGTAGGGACCAAGATTCCCAGACGGCTTCAAACTTTGGAACCGTGTCAGTTAATATGCTGGCTAGTCTCTCCTGAGACATGATCCATGAGATCTTGCGTTTGGCTGCCAAGAGGGAGACCGTGGGTTGTTTCCACGCCTTCGATATGGTCATCTTGGCCCCTAGCAGCATAACATGTATTAGTTTGCAGCATGCTTTGGGAATTCTAGGGAGGTTTGAATTCAGGAGAGCTATAGCTGGGGTTCTCGGAAGCTGGTGAGAAGTTACCTTTTGGATCAGGGTAAACATCCTGCTCCAAAATGACCTAAGTCACATGTTACTAATCTTATATCCCTACCATATGTTTTATTCTTTAGCTTTTGAAGAAGAAATGGAAAGGCGGGTTCTCAAAAAAGTTGAGCATCCCAGTAGCCCAGCAGAAAAGGAGAAGCCACGGATCTACTTTCCAGAGACATGGATATGGGGTTTTGTAGCTGCTGGGTAAGTCAACCTCTGCAAATATTATATTATATACAGAGTGTTAATTCAGAATATAAATAGGTTGCTGAGTCTATTACACATTTAAGGGATTATTCCACCTGAATGGACTTAAGTGGACTGGTGGATGGTTGAGGCCCTATCCACTTTTGTATTTACTTTGCTTATGCTAGAGCATATTTCTGTCCAATTTGCTGCAAGAAAGCACCCAGAGGCGATTCAGTTCGCATGTGTTGCGCTATATAAGTTTCTCACTCACTCACTTTTGTACCTTTACCATTTACCATTTTGTACCTTTACCATTTACCACATTTGGCATGTAGTTTTTTTGGAGGGGGAGTGGGGGCTTCAGGAGGAGTGGGACTTTCTGTCCCACTTCCTTCTTCCGCCCAGGGACCGCCTAGCTGATACGTCATATCGCCTACAGCGGCCCCTTCATGTAGGCGATCGCCTGGGACACATGACAGGTCCCAGGCGATCGCCTGAAGAATCAGTGTGCAGCACTGCTCGCGCATGCACAGTGAGTTCCCGGCCGTGAAGCCAAAAGCTGTCACGGCTGGATACCCACACTTAAAATGAAGACGCCGGCCGGAGAGGGGGGGAGAGCAGCGGAGCTCCGTCCGGCGAGTCGCTGGACCGTGGAGCAGGTGAGTGTCTGTTTATTAAAAGCCTTAAAAGCCTGACTTAATAAACAGTAAAAAAGCCTGGAACTCCCCTTTAAGTGTGTCCTAGGGAGTGATTCGAACTGTGGGGGGGCTGGGCTACAAGTGACACAACATTGATCACTGCTCCCGATGACAGGGAGCAGTAGATCAGTGTCCTGTCACTAAGCAGAACAGCAAAATGCCTTGTTTACATCTCCCCGTTCTGCCACTCCGTGAAAAGATCGCGGGACACTGGCGGACATTGAAGATCGAGGACAGGTACGTTGCTTTGCCCACAGGAGCCATTCTGCTGACGTTAGGCCTCGTACACACGACCGAGAATCTCATCGTAAAAGAAATGTTGTTTTCCTCAATGAGATTCTTGTCAAACTTTCCTTGCATACACACTGTCAAGACAAAATCTCGTTGTTCTCAAACGCGGTGACGTACAACACGTACAACGGCACTATAAACGGGAAGTTTGATTCCATTGGCGCCACCCTGCTTTTGCTAATCTCGTGTTACCGCGTGTTAGTAAAAGTTTGGTGAGAGACGATTCGCGCTTTTCAGTCCGTTACAGCGTGACAAATGTGCTACCTCCATTATGAACGCTACTTTTACCGAAGGTGCGCTCCCGTCTCATACTTTATTCTGAGCATGCGCGGGTTTCTAAGCATACACACGAACGTGTTTCTCGTCGTAAACCAGCCCGACGAGAAAATTGAGACTCCCGACGAGAAAAAAGAGAGCATGTTCTCTTTTTTTCCTCGTCGAGATCCACGGCAGTTTTCTTGACGAAAAACATACACATGACCGTTTTTCTCGGCAAAAAAGCTCTGCCAGCAGTTTTCTTGATGGATTTTGCAGAGGAGAACAACGGTCGTGTGTACGAGGCTTAAATGTTTGTGAAGTGCTTGGCAAGTGGTTAAAGTCCCAATACCCCTTTGCTTTCTAAAACCTGGAAGCTGATTGGTCTCTATGCCGAGCTACACCAGATTTTGCACCATTCAGTTTTAGTAAATAACCCCCAATGTTTGGTAGAATAGGAAGGAAAGTTACCACTGACGTCTGCAATGATGTAAGGCCTCGTACACACGACCGTTTTCCTCGACAGAATCCATCAAGAAACTTGGTGGCAGAGCTTTTTTGCAGAGGAAACCGGTCGTGTGTATGTTTTATCGAGGAAACTGTCGAGGAACTCGACAAGAAAAAAAAGAGAACAAGTTCTCTTTTTCCTCGACGGAAGTCTCAATTTCCTCGTCGTGTTCCTCGTCGGGCTGGTTTTCGACGAGAAACACATTCGTGTGTATGCTAAGAAACCCGCACATGCTCAGAATAAAGTATGAGACGGGAGAACACCTTCGGTAAAAGTAGCATTTGTAATGGAGATAGCACATTTGTCACGCTGTAACAGACTGAAAAGTGCAAATCGTCTCTCACCAAACTTTTACTTAACCTGCTTAGCGGTATCCCCGAGCGTGACTCAGGGTGGTTTTTCCATGCTACTATCGGTATCCCCGAGTCACACTCGGGGTAGATGTGCAGAGCGTGCAGCGGCACGGCTTACCTGCTCGCAGCATCCACAGACAAGTAACTTACCTTGTCCCTGGATCCTGCGATGCATCCCCGCTGTGTGAGCGAGCGGCGTCCTCGCTCGATTCACAGTGTCCCCGTGTGCCGCCGATCACCGTTCCCTGCGACGTTACGACGCACGGGGACGGAGAACGGCGCCAAATTCAAAAAAGTAAACAAACACATTACATACAGTATTCTGTAATCTTATAGATTACAGTACTGTATGTAAAAAATACACACCCCCCTTGTCCCTAGTGGTCTGCCCAGTGCCCTACATGTTCTTTTATATAATAAAAACTGTTCTTTCTGCCTGCAAACTGGAGATTGTCCATAGCAACCAAAAGTGTCCCTTTATGTCAAAAATGGTTTTAGAGCCACTAAAAAACAGCGATAATAAATTATAATCACTTGCAGAATTGTGCGATATCGATTTGTGGGGAAATTCGTCATAAAAAAATAAAAGTAATGACAGCGACAATTCTGCAACTGAGCAAATTTCAGTGTTTTTTGAGTTGATTACATTTTTGAATAATTTTTATTATAATTAAATTATCATTTGTTATAATTATTTATAATTATTTATTATATTATAATTTATAATTTTGTTTTTTTAAAAAATTCATACCCGGGATGCCTACTAGACTCTTGTTTGGTCATATTTAAATTAGTTATTCCTAAGGATTACAGGCCTACAGTATAAAACGCCAAATTTCCTTGCAAAATAATTGTACCGCTTTTGGTACGTAATTCCAGACAGAATCATACCGCCAGGGAGGTTAACACGCAGTAACATGAGATTAGCAAAAGCAGCCCCAAGGGTTGTGCCAGTGGAATCGAACTTCCCCTGCCGTCGTATGTGTTGTACGTCACCGCGTTTGAGAACGAGGAGATTTGGTCTTGACAGTGTGTACGCAAAGAAAGCCTGTCGAGTTTCTCGACAAGCCTAACAAGGAACTCGTCGAGGAAAACAATGTGTCTTTTCCGACGAGTTCCTCGGTCGTGTGTACGAGGCCTAAGACACAGAAGGATGCCCAACAGCTTTTAAAAATAAGTTTTAGTGCTGACTCTTCGATTTTAGAAGACTCTTTGATTTTAAACAGTATCATTTAATTTTTTATACATTTTCTATTCAGGGATGCTGGCACAGCCGAATTCCACCACAAGGCTCCAGACACCATCACAGACTGGAATGCCGGAGCCGTATGTTTGGGTCCCGGGGGATTTGGCCTGTCTCCTCCTGCCTCTCTTCGGGTCTACAAGCCGTTCTTTGTGGATCTCACCCTCCCGTACTCCGTAGTGAGAGGAGAAAAGTTCACTCTCAAAGCCACAGTGTTTAACTACCTGAACAAAAGTATAATGGTAAGAACATTTATCAAATTTTCTTCTGGACACATTGATGGTCAGTAATGGTGTTTGGTCAGAGGATGCAAAAACACATGTGATGATGCCAATCAGTTTCAGTGATTTGCCAGTTGATGGTCCTGTCCAAAGCACTTTTGGGGCTACTAACTTGACATGTGCAATTCGTTTACTTCAGAATTAGTTTTTTAACAAATTCCGACAAATTCGTTAATTTGAAAATGTCAGAATTACCAAAAACCTGTTCAACAAGTTTTTCCAAATATTCGTAAAATTGATTATTCGGAAATCCATACATTCATAAATTTGATCATTCTAAAAAATGTCATAAATTCGAAAATCTGGAAAATTGGAAATCCGAACATTTGGAAATTCAAAAATTAGAAAATTAGAAAAGAACGGAAATCAGAAACCCAAACATTCAAAAATCTGAAAATAATAACTATTACTAACTTTTAAATTATAGATATTGGAATTTCTTTTCAAATTTGGCTGTTAGTCAACGTAACGAATACAAATTTATCCGAAGTTACGAATCATCCGAAATAATGAATGCATCTAAACGAATGGAATGTAACAAATTAATAATAATAAATAACAATAATAATAAAGACTATTATTCATTTGTTCCGTTGCATATTCGTTATGTTGACTAACAGCCAAATTTGAAAGGAAATTTCAATACCTATAATTTAATAGTTCATTATTATTAGTTAGTTAGCTATTATTTTGAATTTTCGGATTTTTGTTCTTTCAAATTTTCCTATTCTTTCTTATTTTGATTTTCCAATTTTCAACTTTTCGGATTTTCAAATTTTCAAATTTACGAATTTCTGGATTTTTGGATTTACGAATTCTACGAATATTTAAATTGTATTTATTTGCGAATTTACAAATTTGATCATAACGAATGACCCGCAAAAACAAAAAAAATCAATAAAGGTTAAGTGCCGGGCAGACGGTGGGCGGGGGGCACACTGGCAGCATTTGATGGACACAGTGGAAGCATTTCATATTGCACAGTGGAAGCATTTAATATGGCACAGTGGGAGTATTTCATGGGCACAGTGGGAGCATTTTATATGACACGGTGGGAGCATTTGATGGCACAGTGGGAGCATTTGATATGGCACAGTGGGAGCATTTGATGGGGCACAGTGGCTGGATTTGATGCCACAGTGGCTGGATTTGATGGGCACAATGGGAGCATTTGATGGCATGGTGAGAGCATTTGATGGGCACAGTGGGAGCATTTGATATGGCACAGTGGTAGCATTTGATATGGCACAGTGGGAGCATTTGATGGGGCACAGTGGGAGCATTTGATGGGGCACAGTGGTAGCATTTGATGGGGCACAGTGGTAGCATATGATGGGGCACAGTGGGAGCATTTGATGGGGCACAGTGGGAGCATTTGATGGGGCACAGTGGGAACATTTGATGGGGCGCAGTGGCTGCGTTTGATGGGCACAGTGGCTGCAATTGATGGGCACAGTGGCTGCGTTTGATGGCACAGTGGCTGTGTTTGATGGGCATAGTGGCTGCGCTTGATGGCACAGTGAGGCTGCAATTGATGGATTTTTTTTTTTTACAGTTTGTTTGCGCCCCCCCAAAAATTTTGAGCACCAGCCGCCACTGTCTACTACTAACCCTTTGTTTGCATTGGTAAGATTATTCAGTTGGAAAAGGGGCAATGCATAAAGTGTAATACATCATTGAATCCAATTACAATTAATCACTGAACTAAATTGTGTAAATGTATTCATAAACCACAAAACCCTATTTTTGTTTTGTTATATGCTCTGTACCTGTATAATGCAATTGTAATGCTCTTCTAACTTCACAACTAAGTATAAAGATTTCTTTCCCTGTTGACAGGTACAAACCACCCTGTTACCTTCCATAGAATTGGAGGAGGAACAATGTGCTGGTTGTCAGTACAGCAGCTGTCTAGGTGCCGATGAAACCACAACGTTCTACTGGAAACTGAAAGCATCTAAGATGGGTGAGCTGTGTGTCCAGTGAGAAATACTCAATGCAATACCCAACTGTTTTGAGAAGTGTAGTGGTAGCCAGTAGTGTATTTAGGTTTTGTGCTGCCCTAGGCCTGACTAAATTCGTGCACCCCCTAATTTAAATATGACCCACCCCTTCCTGTCAAGGCCGCACCCCTTTCTGTTTAAGACCCACCCTGAACTTTTCGAGTGGGGATACTAGTTCTGAGGGCCTGGGGGGGCAATGGATTCCCTTAATTTGCATAGATGTTCTCTCACTTCCTGTTTGGCTATGGGGAAGGAAGTGAAGAAAAATCTCTGCAATGGGACAGGGATGGTAAAAAAATAAACTGACAGGGGCTATAACCCTCCCTTACTCTATCCAAAAAGAAAAAAAAGTGTTGCCTATAGTTCTATTTTAAGCACACATTTCTGATAATTTTATGAAGAGGACTAAGAAGATATAACCATGCCAATGGTGCAGCAGAAAACATATAGCACAGTGAGGAAGGATTGTGGTCCAGAATTATAAGACAGTCAAAATTAGAAGCAGCGCAAACCTCCCCACCCACAGTTGCGGAATGCCGGCCGCCCGCATACCGGAAGCAGTGCGGCCACTTTATGGGGCGCTAGACTAATTAACCTCTCAGTCCAGTCCGCCCCGTAAGACTGGCGCTACACTAACAGTGTAGCGCTAGCCGACGGGGACTCTTTCCGTGCTGCCCCCCTGCAAAGTGCTGCCCTAGGCCTGGGCCTTGTTGGCCTAGGCCAGGATACAGCATTGGCGGTAACCCCCGTAGGGTCTGCTGAAAGCTGTGGTCCCACCTGTCACCTCTGCCGGGCCAGCATTCACTCCTCAGTCATTCTTGAGACAATGAACAGATTGGTGCTTTGTTTTGTTGATTTATTGAGGAGAATTTAACTTGGATGGGTAAGGGAATTATGAGATGCCCATAAATAACTTAATGAATCACCTAGGGCCTTTATTTACAATGTACTCCAGTCTCCTCCAGCACATTACGTGCTTGCAGACTGTTACTCTCAGGCCCCGTACACACGACAGAGTTTCTCGGCAGAATTCACCGAGAAACTCGGTCAAAACCTGGATTCTGCCGAGAAACTCTGTCGTCTGTACAGTTTTGGCTCGATGGAGCCGCCGAGGAGCTCGACGAGAAAATAGAGAACATGTTCTCTATTTTCTCGTTGTTCTATGGGAGAAGGCGGCCCGCCGAGCTCCTCGGCGGCTTCATCCCAGAACTCGACGAGGAACTCGACGTGCTTGGCACGTCGAGTTCCTCGGCCGTGTGTACGGGGTCTCACTCTCTCTCCGGCACAACACTTCAATACCCGGGACTTGCTAGCACATGGTTAGGCCCAACTCTAACTCAGTCAGGCCCTGATGGATGCCTTTTGCAGGCAGGCACCGTGAACCCCTTTGATGTAGCAAAGCAATAATAATAATAATATTAATAATAATAATAATAATAATAATAATAATAAAAACAAGTCTGTTTGTGCTAGTTGTCCTATGGTGGACTACTGCTCCATACCTCCCAACTTTTTGAGATGGGAATGAGGGACACCTATAAGCAAAAGTATGTAGGCATAGGACGCACCCCTTGGCACGCCCCCTTAAAGGGGAATTGTACAAAAAAACAAGATTGGTTAAACCCACAAGTGCTTTTTTTACCACTACTATTCCATTATATTGGCTTTTGGAATTTATAAATGCAGCTATTTAGAAAACAGATGAAAGTTTTAGCACTGGGAAACACTTTTTGATAGATAAAAAGTGCATTTTATATACATCTATAGAGATCAGACCAAAATGAGGGACAAATGAGGAGGAATGAGGGACAGAGGGACATTGCTCCAAATCAGGTACAGTCCCTCAGAATCAGGGGCAGTTGGGAGCTATGCTGCTCCCTCAATCCTTCTTCAGGCCCTGGCAGCCCAGGCTGCAGCTGCCTGTCTCCACTACCCATGACATTGCAATCCTCACTGGCTCCACATCCAGCTCTGACTGTTTCCTCTCAGTCCTCTTTGGCATGCCTCTCCAATCCTCCCGATAGCACATGTCACTCACTAGCCCTCCTGGCTGCACACAACCCGGTGGTTCCCTCCTGAAGACTTGCCCAGCAGTACTAGCTCCTGCTATCCTCTATGATCCCTCTCTGGCATGCCTCCTGTTCAGATCCTTCTTTGAAGGCACCCATCCTGCACCCTCAGGGGATGAACTGAGGATGGAGTACTAGGTTGTCTCCTAGTACTCCATCCTCAGTTCTTCCACTGACAACAACTCCCCAGATGGGCTGACCCTGGGTATATTAAGGAGGCCTGCCCCCTGCCAATCCTAGTTGGAAATTGGTCAGGGCTCCCTGAGACACCTCAGACAGCTCCACCTCTTTTCTCCTCCTCTCTTCTAGAATCCTCTAGAAGCCAGAGGGAGGTAACCGAAAGATGATGCTATCTGTAAATCACCAGTCCAGACAGACCAAAGCAAACAGGCATAGCTTCGAGCTAGGCCTGCCTAAATTTACCTGTACTCACCAAAAATCTACCCCTAGCACCTTCTTAGGTATAGTGTGCTACAGAAGTATTTAAAATAAATGATACTCCTTCACCTATGAGTGGAACTGCCACTGCTGACTTTTTTTTTTTTAGAGGAGCAGACTCTGGGGTTGTCATGCTGACCTTGGTTTCACTTCCTGGTGCGTTACTGACCTGAAACAAGTATGGAATGAAGTCTCAATAGTCTGAACTCCTCATTCCACAAACTTGTTCCAGGTCAGTGACCTTAGTACATAATAAAGAAATAACCTAGGAGCCTGTACTTAAACAAGTCAGCAATGGCAGCTTCCAAATGTCCAACTTCAACTACTCTTTATTTGGCTAGAGCCCTGTCTTTTGGTTAGAGTGGTCTGAACTCTGCAGGTTATGTTGCTTAAGGGCCCCATTTAAAGTCTAAGTTTGGGTCTTTTTTTTTTTGATCGGCACAAGGGACCATGCTTACATTTAATGCAAAGTGTCCCTTGGGCTGGTTCTGGCTGTCATAGTTGAAATCTGAAGTCCTCTGCACCCACCATACTCTGCAGCTGTATTTTTTGGGTTCTCCTGGGGGGGGGGGGGTTAATAGGCCCTCAAGAATGATGACTATGCCTAATCTCTCTTACCCCCCTCTTCCATTCATAAAAGCTGTACTTTTTTCTTCCATGAATGAAAAACCCTCTATGAATGGAGGTGATGGATCTTTTATTCATCTGCCTATTCTCCTTTCATAGATAGCTTTTTTTTTTATGGAAGCTTTAGTACAGCTTTTATAAATGGAGGAAGGGGAGCAGAAAGGACAGACATAGTAAGCACTCTTGGCGAGCACCTATGACAGGTCCCCCAACTTGTATTAACTCCTGCAGTACTGGAAGATTATGGCTGTGCGGTATTGGGGGGGCATAGGACTTTGGATTTCAACTATGGTAGCTGGTTGCATTATTTTGCATTGCATTGCATGTATTTGCCCTTGCTATTTTTTTTTTTTTTTTTTGATTGAGGTACACCTAGCTGGGTGATCTTAATAGCTATCTATTTCATTACTTTAGCATGTTTCTTTCTTTCCAGGAAAAGTACTGATCACAGTGAGGACAGAAGCTGTTAAGTCATCGGAACTGTGTCAGAATGAAATACCTTTTGTCCCCACACAAGGCAGCTCTGATACAATTATTAAGACACTTCTTGTACAGGTTAGTATCATGATAATTAACATTTTAGGATGATAGTACCCAGGCCCGCTGATAGAAATCATTGGGCCCCGTACAGCCTACCTGGCGGGGCCCCCTTCAGCTCCACCCCCTGTCCCTCCTTCAGCCCCACCCTGGCTCCGCCCCTGGCCCCTCCCCAGATGCCATATTGTGCAGCAGACAGTGCCACACATTCCATGCCGCCTGCCAATGCTGTAATGTGCTGCAGACAGTGCCACCCATGACGCTAATGCCATAACACATGTGCTGCCTGCTGACAGTGACACCAATGCCATATTGTGCTGTAGACAGTGCTCACTATGCCACCAATGGCATAATGCCATTGGCGGCATGGGTGGCACGGTCTCTGCATGCAGCACATGCGTTATGGCCCATAACGCATGTGCTACCTGCAGACAGTGCCACCCATGCCGCCAATGCCATATTGTGCTGCAGACACTGCCACCCATGCTGCCAATGGCATAATTCTACTGGCAGCATAGGTGGCACTGTCTCTGCAGGCAGCACATGCGTTATGACATTAGCGGCATGGGTGGCACTGTCTGCAGCACATTACGGCATTGGTGGCACTGTCTCCCATGCCGCAATGTGCTGCAGACAGTGCCACCCATGACGCTAATGCCATAATGCATGTGCTACCTGCTGACAGTGCCATATTGTGCTTCAGACACTGCCACCCATGCCGCCATTCTCTGCAGGCAGCACATGCGTTATGGCAGCCTTCAAAATTTCCACTCGCCTACTAGCATTTTGCGAGTGGATTTAAGCTGGGGGCGAGTGATGACAGGGCTACATGACCAATCTCCCTCCGATCTGTGCCTACACTGAGGCCCCGTACACACGACCAGTTTCCTCGGCAGAATTCAGCTTCCGACCGAGTTTCTGGCTGAATTCTGCCGAGAAACCCGGCCGTGTGTACACTTTCGGCCGAGGAAGCCGACGAGGACCTCGGCGAGGAAATAGAGAACATGTTCTCTATTTCCTCGTTGTTCTATGGGAGCTCTCGGCCCGCCGAGGTCCTCGGCGGCTTCAGGGCTGAACTGGCCGAGGAACTCGATGTGTTTGGCACGTCGAGTTCCTCGGCCGTGTGTACGGGGCCTTAGAGTCCCGATGAGATTGGCGGCCGAAGAGGAAAGGTGCATGCTCAGGAAAAGTAGTCTGGTGAGCCACGCACAGGCAGAACAGTACACAGGTGCTCTACTTACAATTCTCATTAAGCCATGGGACCTAACAGTATGACCTCTCTGAGCCTGCCCCCTGCCCCCGACCAATGTAGCTGGAGAGCAGAAAGTAATGAGTGAGGTGGAGGATTGCGAAAATTACCACTCCGGTGCAGCGCTCACTGAAAGTTGCCCTGACATGACAGCGGCAGCCTTCCAGTTTGTGCAGTTTTCTTCTCCTTGTGCTCTATGTAAGTTTAGCCTGAGCACTGTGAACAGACTGGTCTCAATGTGTGCTGTGCGCTGTCAGTGTGCGCTGTGCTATGGTGTCAATGGCTGTGCAGTTGTGTGGATCTCAGCGCTGGATTGTACTCCCTCCCGCTGTGCTGCAGCTCCTCTCCTCACTGCCAGCCTGAATAAAAGGGGGAAGTGGGGACATGCAAGCGTGGAGCCGCACACACAGGCTCCTGATGATGAGATGAATGGGAGAGGGAGAGAGAGGATGGATGGGAGTTGCAGAGGAGACAGCAAGATAATGGGGAAGAGATCCAGTTCTAGTGCCCTGTCCCTCTGATCTGCCCCCAGTGCCCTGTCCCTCTGATCTGCCCCCAGTGCCCTGTCCCTCTGGTCTGACCCCAGTGCCCTGTCCCATTTTGTTAGAGTTGTTGTTGGTAATATTTAATTTTGTAACTTGATTCTGCATAAAACATTTAACAGTGTCATTCCATGAGATAATCAACGAGGGCGTGTTTAGGGGTGCAATTAGGCACAGGGCAGTGTATGAATTAGGTGGGGCAACTGGTGGCGAGTAACTCTTGAGGCCTGGCTAGTAGCTCAGGACTTGAAATTTTGAGCCCTGCGTTATGACATTATCGTCATGGGTGGCACTGTCTGCAGCACATTACGGCATAAGCGATTTGGCGGCATGGGTGGCACTGTCTCTGCAGGCAGAACGTGTTATGGGCAGACAAAGCCACCCATGCCACAATGTATAGGTGCCATTACCACAAACAATGCAAATAGCAGAGTAATGCAGTGTTACTAGAGGTGCCATGCTACAAAAAAACTGTGGTAGTGGATAATGCCGGCCACCCACCCCCCCAAGCAAGCACACACCTGACCTGTGTAATTGTTGACTGGGCCCAAGGAGTCACTTATTCACTTTTTCCTGGTGATCCTGCTGCTGCCTGGAGGGTCCCCCACAAACGATTCAAGTTAGATGATCATCATGGGATGGGATATCCTCTGCCGCCGCTGCTCCCCTTGCTCCCCTGCTCCTCACTGCCATTTCTTCACGCGGAGAGAAGAATCAGAATCACTCCGCGGCGCCAGGAGGTGACGTCACTACAGAGGACGCGCTGGCCGGGACTTGAGCCAGCATGGCATGAGTAGCGGGCGCGGATGAGGTATTCTTCCGCGCCCTAAAATAAGAGAAATAGTCCCTCCCCTGGCGCGGTCGCCATATAAGAATTAACATAGCAATAAAAAAAAAAAAACGTACGGACGGGGGTGTGTGCTGACGGGTGGCTGGCTTTGGTTTTATGGGGTTGGAGGGCGGTTAAACGGCTGTTTGGTCATTTTTGTTTTTGTTCAGGTTGCCGGGCCCCCCTGCTGGCCGGGCCCGGTACAACTGGGCCAGCTGTACTGGCCAATCAGCGGCCCTGACAGTACCTACCCCAGAGCTTTTTTTCTCAGAAAATAGGTGCAGGAACTCAACCACGACCCCGTTCAGATTTCACAAACAGTAGGAGGGTCTTAAAGGTGCATTAAATACCAGGATTGCATTACATACAGAGTGCAGAGTTCAGGGGGGTTACACACAGAGTGCAGAGCTGTCACTTGTAAACACAGAAACCAGACTTTTGTGTTTACAAGTGATTGTGGTGAGCAGGCATCAAAGGGTCTGAGCCAGAGGTGGTGGAACTGAGTTTCCCCAAGTTCCCCCTGAAAAAAAGCCCTGTCTACCCCTACTTGTTAAATCCTTCAATGAGGCAATACCCCTTATAACTATGTAGCGCCTGGCTACTTTGAGAGCCGGTGCTATGTTAAATTTAGGGGGAGGATTCAGAGAAGTAGTTGGCTCTTAATTAGTTTTACTGTTTAAATGTGTGTCTCTGCTCTAGCATGGCTGTGCTGTGGGCTGTCCTTTCATCCGGACTCCTGGCACCCCCAGACGGCAGGTGGCAGCAGTGTGGTCAAGTGTTCTGGGTGCCACTCCTCAGCGGCCAGTCAGGGCTTGCCTCGCTGTGCATGCTGGGGAGGGGTATAAAGGGGGCAGATGCCATTACCTCGAGGTTCTTCCTCGTGTGGCGCCCACCATTGGGGTAGCCATTCCACGACACCCCCGCATATGGCCCTCCTGGCCAAGGTGTGCGTGGCCAGCAGTGTTCCTGGTTCTGGGACCACATTGGCCCGGAGCGATTGATCCACTGTGTGGGCCTGTAACGGACACATGCATGCTGCCGGGACAGTTATGATCTTCGTGCAGGGGGACTACAAGGAACTGCATGGCTTGTCACAAGTGGATGTACCACATTGTATTCTGAGCTCAAAGGGTTAACTGGACAAGGGTCTCTGTCACTGCTGAATGCTAATGTACCCTTCGCATAGCTAATGAACTCTCTTGTGGAGATAACAGCCTCCTGTGAGGTGTATGCTGATGGGGATTATGTGTGAGTGATAATTGTTTTAAAGGTTAATTGAATTCTATTGTCTGATCAAGCTAAGTTGAGGAGCCGAAATGGCTAGCAGCTGATTGGCTCAAGGGAAGGTCATTCTTTCAAAGTGTGTGTATTGAAGTCCCCCCTGGGGGGGGGGGGGGGTGTCATTTGTTTCTGTATAGTTGTAACCAGATTTAAGGAGGAAAAATGTGACATTAAAAGTCAGTCTGCTTGACTCTGCAAACATAGCACTTCTCGTTTCTTGAAAGGGCGTTCGATGGGATATACCGGCGGTACTTGCATATCGCAGCTTGCCAGGGAAAAGGACGTCTCCAACGGCTGAGACCCTCACACCAGTGGGTAGCCGTTACATTGGTTGGTAGCAGTGGGATGGTCCTTTTATCCAAAGAGCAAGTGCTGAATGGAGTCGCAGTATGCCAGGCTGAAAAGATCCACACTGAAAGATTTATTAGAGAGTCGTGGTAGGAGCGCCAGCAACAGACCACGGAGGGAGCTGATAGCTGAACTGCTGGAGCTGGACGAAATGGATGGATCCATGGAAGGAACTGAGCCCCTTGCACCGGTCAGCGAGGAAGATGTAATTACTGGGATTGTACAGCGGAGATTATCCTTGTATCCAGAAACGTCCGTGGAACTAATCAACCAGCTGTTCCGGGAAGCAAGGGAAGAGATACAAACGAAGAGGGGACAAGAACTGGAACTGGTAAGAGCGAGACAGCCCATTACACCTGCAGTTCCTACCCCCCCACCTGCTGCTACAGGAAAGAAAATACCGTTCACTGCATTTAAAGCTTTTGTAGAAAGTGAGGAAGAAATCGATGGATATTTGGCGGATTTTGAGAGGCAGTGCTCACTACACCAGGTACCACCAGACCAATGGGTCACTATTTTGTCGGGGAAATTGTCGGGCAAAGCCAATGAAGCCTTTCGGGCTCTCGCTCCAGAGGATGTTTTACAATATCAGCAAGTTAAAAAGGCGTTGCTAACCCGATATGCCGTAACGCCAGAAGCCTACCGCCGGCGCTTCCGGGAGTCCAAGAAGATGGCTGTGGACTCCCACATGGAATGGGCCAACCAGTTACAAAGGATGGCATCCCTTTGGGTCCAAGGGTGCAAGGCCAACACCGGGGAGGAAGTATTGCAGCTGTTCCTAATGGAACATTTCTTCCAAGACCTGGCCGCAAACATACAAGACTGGGTACGAGATCGCCGTCCCGCTAACTTAAACGAGGCGGCTCGGCTAGCAGATGAGTACGCGGAAACAAGGAAAGTAAGCCAGGGTACTACACGGCTGGCTCATAAGGTAGAACCGCGTACTCCAACCGTCACCCCACGCCTAGAGTTTCGGGCTCCAGTCCCACCACGTCCTCAGGGGCCTAGCAACTACCCCCGGGATTCGCCTAGGGTGACGTGCCATCACTGCAGCGACACGGGACATATTGCTCGTCATTGCCCTTTGAGAGCTACAAATAACAATTGGAGACGCACAACACCCAACACAGAGGTCACTCCATCACGTCCCTCTGCGGCCCACTGCCTGGAGACCGAGGGGGGCCCGGAGGAATGTCTGGGAATTTGGTATGAGGCAGACCCAATACAAGCGGCCTCTCCGGATAACCGTCAGCATCACCGTCAGGAGGTACGGGTGAATGGACAAGTAGCACAAGGCTTAAGAGATTCCGGGACTACTATCACTCTGATTCAAAAACATCTGGTAAAGCCAGAGAACGTGTCCACTCGCACAGTTGCCGTCCGGGTCGCAGGGGGTGCTGTATTTCGCGTACCCACCACCCGGGTGCACTTAGACTGGGGAGCCGGGTCAGGAAAGACCACAGTTGGTATCATGGACAACCTACCTGCCGAGGTGGTGCTGGGCAACGACATTGGCCCTCTGACCTCGGCTTATTTACCTACACCTGCTGCTGCTTGTCCCGTGACCACCCGCGTTGCTGGAATCAACCCGCTTGCTGCTGAGAACCGGGTAAGACTACCTTCCCCGACATGTACTGTAGATCCGGCACAATATCACAGTCTAAAATGGGAATGTGACAAGTTGGCCAGTGAGAAATCAGAGATGCAACGACACTATGTCATGTATTATGAGATGTCCCGTGGCTTGAACATTGAAATGCACAAACAGGCGGAAATTGTCAAAAGATTAAATGGGATTTGCATCCAGGTGGTGCCGTATTTGTCCCAAGAGCATCAGCAACAGGTTTTGGGAGCCATTGAGAGAGCAAAGCAAGTGACTGTTCCAGAACTGAATTCCATTATTCACCTTCACCATCAGCTACCGACCTGGTAAGCCAATGAGAAGGCCGACGGACTGTCCAGGCAAACGGAACTTTTACCCTAACAGCAGACCGCACATCCCCAAGTTGATCCGAAAAGGATCAATCCGGGTCTGCCGGAGTGTTCCACAAAGGGGGAGTAGTGTAACGGACACATGCATGCTGCCGGGACAGTTATGATCTTCGTGCAGGGGGACTACAAGGAACTGCATGGCTTGTCACAAGTGGATGTACCACATTGTATTCTGAGCTCAAAGGGTTAACTGGACAAGGGTCTCTGTCACTGCTGAATGCTAATGTACCCTTCGCATAGCTAATGAACTCTCTTGTGGAGATAACAGCCTCCTGTGAGGTGTATGCTGATGGGGATTATGTGTGAGTGATAATTGTTTTAAAGGTTAATTGAATTCTATTGTCTGATCAAGCTAAGTTGAGGAGCCGAAATGGCTAGCAGCTGATTGGCTCAAGGGAAGGTCATTCTTTCAAAGTGTGTGTATTGAAGTCCCCCCTGGGGGGGGGGGGAGTGTCATTTGTTTCTGTACAGTTGTAACCAGATTTAAGGAGGAAAAATGTGACATTAAAAGTCAGTCTGCTTGACTCTGCAAACGTAGCACGTCTCGTTTCTTGAAAGGGCGTTCGATGGGATATACCGGCGGTACTTGCATATCGCAGCTTGCCAGGGAAAAGGACGTCTCCAACGGCTGAGACCCTCACACCAGTGGGTAGCCGCTACAGGACCCAATAGTCGACTGGGTCCCCAATCTGGAGGGGGTCCCGAGCTGTCCGTCCAATTGGAGGAAGCTGACCGATGAGGAGTCTGTCCGAAGGATACCAAGCACAAGGCTGGTGTTCCAGGAGGGGCCTGTCCATTCATAGGGGGACCACCTGAGTTCTGACAGGCTGGATGTTGGTCGCCTGTTAGCTGCTAATTGTGCAAAACTACCTGAAGGAAATCCGGGTGCTGAATCTACTAAGAGAGGATTCCGGACCATAATTGTCTCCAATCTTATAGGAGGGTCTGTGGCAGAGACTTAATCCTAAGTTCGAGTAACACTCTGGCTGCCAGGCTGGTGAGAGAGGCCTGTCCAGGTGCGCTATACCCACTCCGGCTGGAGTGGCGAAGTGAAGTGTTGCTGGAAGCAGGACTGTTACCCGTGTTCGGTTACACCTGGATCTATTGTCTTCTATTTGCTATCCCTTCACCTTTCTACTGTTTAACTGTTTTTACCCAGCTGGGTAATAAAAGCACAGAAAAGACACCTGTTGTGTGGACATTCCATTTACTACAACTCTCATCAAGTACCTTAGACGGCGGGAGATACAGAGGTAACATGCCACCCAAAACAAACCTGCAGCTCCTTCGGGGTAGTGCTACAACTACATGACAATTAATTCTCATATTTCTTTTAGTTTTATTCTGGTGAAATAAAGGACAGAATACATTTGTAAGGCTGGTTTTACAATTGTTACCTTATGCTATGTACACACATTATTGGTTGCAGCAAAATCTGGAGAGCCTTATCTCCCCTAAAATATATGCAAGAAACTGACTGAAAACATGACCTTTGATTCCATATTATTTGCTTATACAAGATTAGGAAGCAGTGGCGGCAGGTGTTTTTTTCTTTTGGGGGGGGCGGCAAACGGCCACCCCCCTGTCGTTTGGTAGGTTGACAACCCCCCTGGAGGACAGTCGGGACATAAAGCACTTACCCCATCTAGAAAGCAGGTGGGCGGGTGGACAGCATGTCCGGCAGCTTTCTTCCTCCTCCTGTGGTGTGGATCATGGCGGCTTCTGCCGTGCATCCCCCTCCTCCTTCTCGGAGGCGTCCAATAGGATCGACTGACCTTTCAGTCAATAGGGAAACAAGTATCAGACCTGTGCTTCCTGATTGGCGGAGAGGCGATTCAGTGTTCGAAAAGGGAATATTAATTTGCTTTTCTAACTCCGAGACCAATGCTCTGCACCACGAGTCCACCCTATTTTGACTCTAATCAGGTGCTTAAAAAAAACACCCCCCACTGTAATTCATGCGCTCGGGGTGGCCATAGAGGGGGCGACGCCCCGTTATCCCTGATTGGACGGGTCGCCCCTGTTGGGAGGTCACGCTAGAAGTCCTATAGTAAAATGCAGTTGTGCAAGATGCTGTAGACCAGCGGTCGCCAACCAGTCGCCAACCAGTGGTCTGTGAACCACTGGTGGTCCATGGGAAAATTTTGGTGGTCCCCAGAGGTTCTGTCGCAAATCAACATTAGGCTGGATGTATACAGCCCAATGTTGTTTCCAGTGCTGTTCTCAATGCAAGCTGACAGTTAATACTGTAATGCCGCCTACACAGGATCGGAAATTCCGACAAGAAAATCGTGGATTTTTTTCAGACGGAATTTTGCCTCAAACTTGTGTTGCATACACACGGTCACACAAATGTTGTCTGAAACTCCAACCGTCAAGAACACGGTGACGTTCAACACGTACGACGAGCCGAGAAAAATTAAGTTCAAGTTCTTCTGCTTGATTCCGAGCATGCAAGAACTTTTCTTGTCCGAAAAATTGAGAACCAGCTCTCAAATTTTTGCTGTCGGAAATTCCGACAGAAAATGTCCGATGGAGCGTACACACGGTCGGAATTTCCGACCAAAAGCTCACATCGGACTTTTCTTGTCGGAATCTCCGAGGCATTGGCGCACATTGATACCCGATGCTTCCTCTGTAGTTCCGGCTCCTGCGAGCTTGGAGGGAAAAATTATACCACCTTGGGGGAAAACCCATATTATGTTGCCAACATCCCTAGAATTAGAGCAGAAAGTGGAAGTGTACTCCTCAGTACTATGGGACTTTTAGAGGCAAACTACGGTATGTAAGATCAGTATATAAAATAAATACAAAGTTTATTTTTACATAATAAAAACATTGGTGCATACATCACCATCAAGTTACATAAAACATAAAATTTGAGACATGGGCTCATAGATAGCTGATTGCTGATATGGTTGTCTCTTTTCGTTATGGTTGATGCGTTTCAGGAGCAAAATATATCCCTTCTTCAGGGGTTTTTAAACGGGAATATCAGAGATGACAAAGATTCTATGGTATAAAGCAGGAGTCTCCAAACTGCGGCCCGAGGGCCAGATGTGTCCCTTTGCTAGCCTTATTCCGGCCCTTGGGACACATTTCTTCCACTGATATTAGGCACTATTCCTCCCACTGACACCAACAATGGGGCACTATATTATCCAGGGATACCAATGATGGATACTATTCCTCCTACTAATAGGGGGACTACTCCTCCTCCTATTGACCACCAACCCTGAGGCCATATTTATTCTCACTAATGCTGGTCCCAAGACATTTTCTGTCCCTGCTGGCCACAATTCGGCCCTCCTAAAGTCTGAAGGACAATAAAGTGGCCCTTTGTTTGAAAAGTTTGAAGACCCCTGGTATAAAGGAACATGGTTTACTAAAGGCACATAGACTGTGCACTTTGCAAAGTACAATTGCACTCTGCAAAAGCAGTTGCTCCAGACCATAGTACATGAGCAGAAGCTCTGCTGACTTCCATCATGCCATCATGTGCAAGCAGAAATGCTGATTTTTTTTTCCTAGTACGTGATTGGGTATTCTTTGCAAAGTGAACCTTTATCTCGCTTACTAAGCTCCGGAGCAACTGCTCTTGCAGAGTGCAACTTCATTTTGCAAAGTGCACAGTCTATTTGCTTTTAGTAAATCAACCCCAATCATCAATCTGAAGTTTGCTCTTGGTCCCCTTTGTTCTTTTAGCTAAAATGTGTTTATTTGTACTTGCAGCCTGAAGGAGTCCTACAAGAAAAGTCTTACAGTTCACTGCTTTGTAACAAAGATGGTAAGAAATGACTGTGAACTCTATAACTGGGGTACAGGGCTGGACTGGGACAAAAATTTGGCCCTGGACTTCATCCAGACCAGCCCACTTTAATTCAATAAAATGCTGCCCCCAACCCGAAAAAAATCACGCCCACCAAAAGGCCCCTTTATCCATTATTGTATATCATGAGAGGGTGAGAGAGAGAGGGAGGGTTGAGGGAGAGGGTGTGGATTAGAGAGGGGAGTGAGTGTAAGAAAAAGAGAGAGGGTGAGTGTAGGACCCCTTTTTACACTGAGGCGTTTTTTAGGCGCTTTTGGGCTAAAAATAGCGCCTGTAAAGCAACTGAAAAACGCCTCCGCTGCACTCCCATGGTGAAAGCCTGATTGCTTTCACACTGGGGCGCTGCCAGGGTGTTAAAAAAAGTCCTCCAAGCAGCATCTCTGTTTTAAAAAACGGCCCACTGAGCCATCGGCCCACCGGGAAACTCCCTGTAGTCCCTATGGCCAGTCCATCCCTGCTGGGGTATATAGAAAAACAAATATGTAATGCGTTTCTGGGCCCAATAACCATAGCCCACCATAGAAAATTTCCCATGTAAGTGACATTCCTGTGCAAATTTAGGTAAACTGACTATGAGTGAGTAAGCAGGGCCCAAGCATTGGATACCCAGAGGGGAGGAAAGACACACAGAGACCCGAATTTTCAAGGAAGTGTATTAAGGTGGAAGTCACAACAAAACAGTTAGTGCCGGTTCACGCTACAGCGACTTGGGATCCGACTTGTCAGACCTCAAGTTGCCCCAAGTCGCTGGACATAAAAAATTCCATTGAAGTGAATGAGAGCCGTCTTAACCCCCTTGGCGGTAAACCCGAGCGCGACTCGGGGTAGGTTTCCAATGTTAGGATCGGTATCCCCGAGTCACGCTCGGGGTGGACGTGCAGAGTGTGCAGCGGCGCGGCTTACCTTCTCGCTGGATCCACAGGCAAGTTACTTACCTTGTCCCTGGATCCAGCGATGCCACCCCGCTGTGTGAGCGAGCGGGACCTCCTCGCTCGATTCACAGTGTCCCCGTGTGCCGCCGATCTCCGTTCCCTGCGACGTTACGACGCACGGGGGCGGAGAACGGCGCCAAATTCAAAAAAGTAAACAAACAAATTACATACAGTATACTGTAATCTTATAGATTACAGTACTGTATGTAAAAAATACACCCCCCCCTTGTCCCTAGTGGTCTGCCCAGTGTCCTACATGTACTTTTATATAATACAAAATGTTCTTTCTGCCTAAAAATTGTAGATTGTCCAAAAGTGTCCCTTTATGTCAAAAATGGTTTTAGATCAGCTAGAAAACAGCGATAATAAATTATAATCACTTGCAGAATTGTGCGATAGCGATTTGTGGGGAAATTCGTCATAAAAAAAAAAAAATAATGACAGCGACAATTCTGCAACTGAGCAAATTTCAGTGATTTTGAGTTGATTACATTATTGAATAATTTTTATTATAATTATATTATTATTTGTTATAATTATTTATAATTATTTATTATATTATAATTTATAATTTTGTTTTAAAAAAAAAATCATACCCGGGATGCCTACTAGACTCTTGTTTGGTCATATTTAAGTGAGTTATTTCTAAAAATTACAGGCCTACAGTATAAAACGCCAAATTTCCTTGCAAAATAATTGTACCGCTTTTGGTACGTAATTCCAGACAGAATCATACCGCCAGGGAGGTTAATGTACACCTCTGAAGTTGCTCCGACTTCAGAAAAGGTTCCTGTACTACTTCAAGGCGACTTCTAGGCAACTTGTACCCATAGATTTCAATGGAAGTTGCCTCCAAGTTGGATCTCCATCTTAACTGAAGCAACTTTACAGGAAAAGAGAATAGTTTACTCAGGCAAACCCCTCCCTCCCACAGAGCTGATTATTCTGTGAATGGACACAGCCAAAGTCGCCTGTCCTGGAGGCAACTTTAAGTCGTGTTGTTAGTTGCTTGAAGTCGCACTGAAGTCTCCTCCAAATTGCCTTGCAAATTTGCGCTGTAAGTTGGGTTTCCCCTGTGTGATCCGGCACTAACAAAGCCTATGTGATGGCAACATCTATAGAGAACTGTGTAACAGTAGCCTGGAGTGATACACTAATGCTAAAAGCACCTGGCAGCGGAGGCAGCTGAAAGGCGGGCGTACAACTGAAGAGGGAAAGCGCCTAATAGGCAGACAGTTTCTACTCTGTCCCTCCTCCACTGGAGCCTCTCCCTATGATATGTACACTCTCCCTAGCCTAAGGTGACCAGATTTTTTTATTGAAATCCAGAGACATATTTTTTTTTTACTGACTGCAATCAGTGACTCTCTGCCCATCACTGCCGCCGCCCACCTCACAGCCTGCCAAGTCTTACTCTTCGGGCCCCGGCTACTACTGGGTGGGGAGCAGAGGAAGATCACTCCACCAGGGAAGGCAAGGAGATAAGCAGGCAGGTGGCTGGCCGGGACTTGAGCCAAGGCAGAAGAACATGCGAGCGGAGCGGAATAGGCATGCACACAAAACTGAAGAAATACTCCCTCCGCTCCGACCAGCACATGATTATGAGAAAGGAGCACAGAAAATGGAAAAAATACACCCCCCCCTAAGCTAGTAGGAGCGGGGGGGTTTAATTTTGATTTTTTTTTCTGCACTGACAGTTTTTTAAAATTTTCCAGCCCCTGTTAAATCCAATCCGGGGACAAAACCGGGGACAGACTTGGTAAGGGGACAGTGTCCTCAATTCAGGGGCTGTCCCCGGAAACTGGGGATGTCTGGTCACCCTACCCTAGCCAGTGGGTTCCTGTCCCTAACATAACCACACGCAAAATGCTTGCCAACTGCAGTGAGTCAGTACTTTTTATAAGCATTGCCCCATCAAAGATGGCTGCAGAGGTCACCTGGTGAAGCAGTACCCAATTGGACAGCTGTTCTCCTGGTCACACCTATGGAGGCCTCATAGGATCATACTTTCATTCTGTCCTCCACTCTCTTTGCATGGTTGCTGCAGAGCAGCACCACCTATGCTGGGAGGACAAACTACACCTGCCTACAAGTGCCCAGAACATGTACCGAAATCTAGAAACCTAAATAAAGTCCAGGTGCCAGAAAACCCTACAAAGTGAGGGAAATCCTGGTAGTCACCAAACCTAGTGTATCTACTGGAAGATACACCTCTATTCGTGTTCTGATGAATGCTCAAAATTTGAGATTTCTTTTCCCTTTTGGTGATCATGGTCACAGGACTAATAAAAAGAGTGAATCTCTTGAACTGGGACACTCTTATGCCGCGTACACACGACCATTTTTAATGGTCTAGAAAAAACAAAGTTTTTTTCAACCCGATTATTGCTAAGCCTGCCTTGCCTACACACGATCATGAAAAAAAAATGCTCAAGCAAAGCGCGGTGACGTACAACACGTACAACGGCACTATAAAGGGGAAGTTCCATTTGGATGGCGCCACCCTTTGGGCTGCTTTTGCTGATTTTGTGTTGGTAAAAGTTGGATGAGAGACGATTTGCGCTTTTCAGTCTGTTACAGCGTAATGAATGTGCTATCTCCGCTAGTTTTACCAGAACGAGCGATCCCGTCTCATAACTTGCTTCTGAGCATGCGCGTTATTTTCACGTAGTTAAAGCCTACACATGACCATTTTTTATGGCGTTAAAAACAACGTGAAAAACGACACAAAAATTTAGAGCATGTTCTAAATTTTTAATGCCCATTTTTAACGTCGCAAAAAATGCTCTGGAGCCCACACACGATCGTTTCTAATCACATTAAAAAACAAATGTCATTTTTCACATCGTGAAAAACGGTCGTGTGTACGCGGCATTAGTTGGTCGAACCCATTTACACTACAAAAACCTGTAAAGAAGAATTGCAATATTTTGCTTGACGTTGTAATCTCTGATTCCATATTTCTCAAAATCACATCTGTGATATTCCTTCATATTAATACAGTGATACATTTTACAAATGTGCTTTGCCAACTTCAGGAAGCACAATAAGAATAAGTGATAATTCTGCAATAAATAAAACAAAAGAACAGCCTGGTCATGTGACCCATCAAAGTCATATAACTGGCTACCCTTCAATCACACAGATCTCTGATGCCTCAATAAGCCACACCATGCAATGGGACATAAAATGCAGAGTGATGGATGGAAAGATACACAACTTAGACCTATTGAAAGGAACATTTTAAACTTGCATGGCATATCCTCTCAATGGATACAGAAAATTGAGCATTTTCATTTCTCTGAAAAAAGTTTGAATTTTCAGTGAAATCTCACCATTTTGGCAAAGTGTATAGGAGAATAAGAAATTATAAAGGCTCTTGGTGGCTTTTTTGGTGTAATGGGCTTTAACCCTCCTGGCGGTATTCCCGAGTCTGGCTCGGGGTAAGATTTCTGTACCAAAAGCGGTATCCCCGAGCCAGACTCGGGCTCGTCTCGCAGCAGCAAGAGACAAAGTTACTTACCTTGTCCCTAGATCCTGCGATGCATCCCCGCTGTGTGAGCGAGCGGCGTCCTTGCTCGATTCACACAGTGTCCCCGTGTCCCGCCGATCTCCGTTCCCTGCGACATTACGACGCACGGGGGCGGAGAACGGCGCCAAATTCAAAAAAGTAAACAAACACCAAACATACAGTATACTGTATTCTTATAGATTACAGTACTGTATGTAAAAAATACACACCCCCCTTGTCCCTAGTGGTCTGCCCAGTGTCCTGCATGTACTTTTATATAATAAAAACTGTTCTTTCTGCCTGCAAACTGTAGATTGTCCATAGCAACCAAAAGTGTCCCTTTATGTCAAAAATGGTTTTAGAGCAGCTAGAAAACAGCGATAATAAATTATAATCACTTGCAGAATTGTGCGATAGTGATTTGTGGGGAAATTCGTCATAAAAAAATAAAAGTAATGACAGCGACAATTCTGCAACTGAGCAAATTTCAGTGATTTTGAGTTGATTAAAATATTGAATTATTTTTATTATAATTACATTATTTGTTATAATTATTTATAATTATTTATTATATTATAATTTAATAAATTATTTATAATCGCTAAAATCGAATATTCGTGATATTTTATAAAAAAAAAATTTTTTGCAAAATTTCGCTTATGCGAATGCGAAATTGATTGCGAAGTTACGCTAATGCGAAATTGATTGCGAAATTTTTAAACATTCAATTTCACCTGCCCTTTGGAAAACGTGTGGTTTTACGTAATGGACCCTGCAACTAAGGTATTAATAAAATAAATACATTATTATATAGATTTGAGGGTTTACTTTGACCAATTTGTATATTGATTAGTTTAATAAATATTGAATAACCATAGATTTGGAAAATAGAGATCTCTCCTCTAGACTGAACTGTATTGAGTTAGGTAAAGATCAACCGCACACTGGGGCCCCTGATTCTGTTGAGTTAAAAAAAAGCCAAGTAAACCGTTTACGTTGACATCTCTTAAATGTCTTTATGTTAAACAGTTATTATTCTCATTAAAGAGGTGAAATGCAAATGATGACATGGGACAAAAGATGGAAAATTCTTTGAAGATGTGATACACTCCACTCTCTCCTATGACAACTGTGGTAGGAGAACTCTGATTGGCTCTGATGCAAAAGAAGGGCGGAGAAAGTATTCGCGAATATTCGTAATACGAATATTCGCGATTGCGAATATTCGGCAACATAAAAGGATCGCCTCAGCTTAGCTACTCGGCCCAGGGTCTCTAATCATACCAGCAATGCTTTTAGACGTCGATGGAGATCACTAGGATGTGATCTGTTTTAAAAATAAATTTGAAAAAATACGAATATTCGGAATAGCGAATTTTGGCCGCGAAATTCGAGTTATTCGCGAATATTCGAATATGTCATATTCGTAACGAATATTCGCAATGCGAATATTCCTGAGCAACACTAGTGTTCATGTCTAACATCTAATCATACACTATGGTAACTCCTATTTCTGCAAACTCCCCTGCACATAACTGGGTTATTTAAAGTATCATTGGGATCCATTCGACTATGGGAATGTTTATTCCTTAAATTAATCAAAGTCTGGATTTGTAAACTTTGATGCATGTTACATGTATTATGGTATACACACACACACACACACACACACACACAAATCAAGTTTTATTCAAAGCACATACAATCTATATCAGTGGTTTTGAACCACTGGACAATGGCCAACTTCCAGGCCACAGCCTCCCTCCTCCAGTACCTTCAGCCATTCTGCAGATTGCCTAACCTTCCACAATACCTCCCAGTTCTCATATAGCTCCCAAACTCCCATATTTGCCAGTAGTGCCCCTAAACCTCCCCCATGATGCCATTGGCCCCCTGAGAGCTCTCAGCCCTCACAAAGCCCTTAGCATCCCACAGGGCATCCTAACCTTCCACAGTGTCCTGAAAAGCCCCCAGTGACCTTGAGAGACCCCAGTCCCCTTCAGAGTCTCATCCTCTACAAGGCCATTAGTGTTGCTCACGAATATTCGCATTGCGAATATTCGTTACGAATATGGCATATTCGAATATTCGCGAATAACTCGAATTTCGCGGCCAATATTCGCTATTCCGAATATTCACATTTTTTCTAATTTATTTTTAAAACAGATCACATCCTATTGACGTCTAAAAGCATTGCTGGTATGATTAGAGACCCTGGGCCGAGTAGCTAAGCTGAGGCGATCCTTTTATGTTGCCGAATATTTGCAATCGCAAATATTCGATTTCCGAATATTCGCGAATACTTTCTCCGCCCTTCTTTTGCATCAGAGCCAATCAGAGTTGTCAAAATCTCGCAATCAATTTCGCATTCGCATTAGCGAAATTTCGATAAAATATCACCAATATTCGATTTCCGAATATTCGCGAATACTTTCTCCGCCCTTCTTTTGCATCAGAGCCAATCAGAGTTGTCAAAATCTCGTAATCAATTTCGCATTCGCATTAGCGAAATTTCGATAAAATATCACCAATATTCGATTTCCGAATATTCGCGAATACTTTCTCCGCCCTTCTTTTGCATCAGAGCCAATCAGAGTTCTCCTACCACAGTTGTCAAAATTTCGCAATCAATTTCGCATTCGCATTAGCGAAATTTCGCCAATTTTTTTTTTTTATATAAAATATCACGAATATTCGATTTTAGCGAATATTTCACGAATATTCGTCTATATATTCGTGATATATCGCGAAATGGAATATGTCGTATTCCGCTCAACACTAAAGGCCATCAAGTCTGATGCAGAGTGCCCTAATCCCCCCCAGAACCCCCATCCCCACACTGACACCCAATTCCATTCAGAGCCTTCTGGCATATTAATTAATAATTGGCTTTTCCATACTTTTATTGTGTAAGTATGAACTTTTTTTTATTGTTGGAGCATAAAAGAATTTACCGAGACCTGGTCTCAATAGGGTTGAGGACCTGATCTATATGATATCATTGTTGTATTTTGCTTGTTTTGCCTTTATGTGAATCTAACGTCAGTGTGTTTACATCAGGAGAATCAAAGACGGTGAACGTTGTTCTGCAAATTCCAGAGGATATTATAAAAGATTCTGAAAGAGCCGATGTAACTGTTCTGGGTAAGTGAATGTAAACCCTAAACCTATCTTGTGATTTCAGTGCTAAAATGTTGGCGCACTAAGGCCTCGTACACACGATAGGTTAACCAGAGGACAACGGCCCTTTTTTCCCACAAATAGAGATTTCTTTTGGTGGTATTTGATCACCTCTGCGTTTTTTAGTTTTTGCGCTATAAACAAAAATAGAGCGACAATTTTGAAAAAAATGAATATTTTTTACTTTTTGCTATAATAAATATCCCCCAAAAATATATAAAAAAACTTTTTTTTCCTCAGTTTAGGCCAATACGTATTCTACACATTTTTCGTAAAAAAAAAAATCGCAATAAGCGTTTATTGATTGGTTTGCGCAAAAGTTATAGCATTTACAAAATAGGGGGTATTTTTATGGCATGTTTATTAATATTTTTTTTTTACTAGTAATGGCGGCGATCAGTGATTATTATTTTTTTGGTACTGCGACATTATGGCGGACACTTCGGACACTTTTGACACATTCTTGGGACCATTGCCATTTTTATAGCGATCAGTGCTATAAAAATGCATGGATTACTATAAAAATGCCACTGGCAGTGAAGGGTTAACACTAGGGGGCGGGGAAGGGGTTAAGTATGTTCCCTGGGTGTGTTCTAACTGTAGGGGGGGTGGCCTCACTAGGGGAAATGACTGATCGCTGTTCATACATTGTATGAACAGAAGATCAGCATTTCTCTCCCTGACAGGACCGGGAGCTGTGTGTTTACACACACAGCTCCCGGTCCTCGCTCCGTAACGAGCGACCGCGTGTGCCCGGCGGTGATCGCGCCCGCCGGGCACGGGAGTCGGGGGCGAGCGCCTAGTGGCCTGCGCGAGAGCCGACGCATAGCTACGGGCTCTCGTGCAGGGGAGCCGACCTGCCGCCGTAAAACGACGGCGGCTGGTCGGCAACCAGTTAAATACACAAGAGACAGGTAACAAAAATGGTGAAAGGTTTGGGGAAGCGACCTCAGGAACTTAATATGTACAGTCTGGAGGAAAGAAGGGAAAGGAGAGACACGATTGAAACCTTTTTATACATCAAGGTGGTGAATAAGGTTCAGAAGGGCAGTTTTTTCAGTATGAAACCAAAGCAGAACACGGGACACGACCTCAAACTAACTGGGGGAAGTTCAAAACTAATCTTAACCACTTGCTTACTGGGCACATAAACCCCCTTTGTGCCCAGGCGAAATTTCAGCTTCCGGCACTGCGTCGCTTTAACTGACATTTGCGCGGTCGTGCGACGTGGCTCACAAACAAAATTGACGTCCTTTTTTCCCCACAAATACAGCTTTATTTTGGTGGTATTTGATCACCTCTGCGGTTTTTATTTTTTGCGCTATAAACAAAAAAAGAGCGTCAATTTAAAAAAATATATATTTTTTTTACTTGTTGCTATAATAAATCTCCCATTTTTTTTTTTTAAAAAACAATTTTTTTTCTCAGTTAAGGCCGATACGTATTTTTCGACGTATTTTTGTAAAAATAAGCGACTGGTTTGCGCAAAAGTTATAGCGCCTACAAAATGGGGAACAGAATTATGATTTTTTTTCATTATTTTTTTTTTAATAGTAATGGTGGCGGTCTGCAATTTTTATTGGGACTGCAATATTGCGGCGGACGTATCGGACACTTTCGACACAAATTTGGGACCATTCACATTTATACAGCGATCAGTGCTATAAAAATGCACTAATTACTGTATAAATGTGACTGGCAGGGAAGGGGTTAACACTAGGGGGTGAGGAAGGGGTTAAATGTGTAGCCTGGGTGTGTTCTAACTGTGTGGGGGGAGGGGACTGACTGGGGGAGGTGACCGATGCTGTGTCCCTATGTACAAGGGACACAGATCGGTCTCCTCTCCTCTGACAGCACGTGGAGCTCTGTGTTTACACCTCATCATTACACACAGAGCTCCACGTCCCTGCTGTTACCGACTGTGTCACCGACGATCGCGTGTACCCGGTGGACATCGCGGCCGCCAGGTACACGCATCGGGTCCCCAGCGATGCGGCGGCACAGTGGTTACCCGCCGCGCGCCCCCCAGTGGCGCGCGCGGGTAATGCATTTCAAATGACGTCCAAAGACGTCCACTTGGCACCTGAGAACCGCGCTGTTGACGTCTTTTGTCAATAGCGCGGGTCTCAAGTGGTTAAAGTATTATTTTACTGAAAGGATAGTTGATATTTGAAATAAGCTTAGAAAAAAGTTAACAAAAAAAATAAAAATAAATAAATAAATCAAACAAAAAAATGGACAGACTTGACGGACTACTCTGTCTTTTTCTGCCGCCACTTTTCTATGTTTCTTTGATTTGTCTCTTTAATAGGAGATCTGATGGGCACAGCCCTGGAAAACCTGGACCGGCTCCTGGCCATGCCAAATGGGTGCGGAGAGCAGAATATGGTGCGCTTTGCCCCCAACATCTTTATTCTGAAGTATCTGGAGAAGACTCATCAGCTGAACGATGAGATCGAGAGCAAAGCCATCAAATTTCTCAATGGCGGTGAGCTACTCATTACAAATGATAAAATATCCTATCCAAAATTGTCATTTTAACCTTTGCATGGAGATTAACAATACTGGGGTAGATTCACGTAGCATTTACGGCGTCGTATCTCCAGATACGCCGCCGTAATTTGAAATCTGCGTCGGCGTATCGTTACGCCGATTCACAAAGGCGCTAAAAAAATAGGCTTCCTCCGCTGACGTAACTTGAATGCGGCGGCGTAGAATTGTGTGCAATATTACGTTGGCCGCTAGGGGCGCTTCCGTTGTTTTCGGCATAGAATATGCAAATTACCTAGATACGCCGATTCACAAACGTACGTGCGCCCGGCGGTAGTTTTTTACGTTGTTTGCGTAAGGCTTTTTCTGCGTAAGGTTGCTCTTGCTATTAGGAGGCGCAGCCAATGTTAAGTATGGACGTCGTTCCCGCTTCAAAATTTTAATTTTTTACGTCGTTTGCGTAAGTCGTTCGCGAATAGGGCTGGACGTAATTTACGTTCACGTCGAAACCAATACGTCGTTGCGCCGTACTTGGGAGCAATGCACACTGGGATATGTACACGGACGGCGCATGCGCCGTTAGTAAAAAACGTCAATCACGTCAGGTCATCATACGTTTACATAAAACACGCCCCCCTTCCACATTTGAATTACGCGCGCTTACGCCGGCCCCATTTCCGCTACGCCGCCGCAACTTACGGAGCAAGTGCTTTGTGAATACTGCACTTGCTCATGTAAGTTACGGCGGCGTAGCGTAAATACGATACGCTGCGCCGCCGTAAAAAAAAGCGCAGGTACCTGAATCTGCCCCAATGTGTAGAATATCTGCTGACCCCCGCTAGTCCTGATGACTGCCTTTTTTTCCAGAATGATATCCTCATGAATTAGAATATAAGCTGATACCTTTAATGTATAAACTCGGTACTGGATTAAGACCAAACGGGGTCCCAGTAATAGGCCCCTTCATATATTTACCTTGTTCACATATTACAATGTAAGCAGAATATATCAAATCTTTTCACCTCAAGTGATATTAACCACTTAAGCCCCGAACCATTTGGCTGGCCAAAGACCAGAGCACTTTTTGCGATTCAGCACTCAGCATTCAGCTTTAACTGACAATTGCGCGGTCATGCGACATGGCTCCCAAACGAAATTGGCGTCCTGTTTTCCCCACAAATAGAGCTTTCTTTTGGTGGTATTTGATCACATCTGCGGTTTTTATTTTTTGTGCTATAAACAAAAATAGAGCGACGATTTTAAAAAAATCCTATTTTTTACTTTTTGCTATAATAAATATCCCCCAAAAATATATAAAAAAACATTTTTTTTCCTCAGTTTAGGCCGATACGTATTCTTCTACCTATTTTTGGTAAAAAAAATTGCAATAAGCGTTTATTGATTGGTTTGCGCAAAAGTTATATCGTCTACAAAATAGGGGATAGTTTTATGGCATTTTTATTGATTTATTTTTTTTACTAGTAATGGCGGCGATCATCGATTTTTATCGTGACTGCGACATTATGACAGACACTTCGGATACTTTTGACACCATTTTGGGACTATTGTCAATTATAGAGCGATCAGTGCTATAAAAATGCACTGATCACTGTAAAAATGACACTGGCAGCGAAGGGGTTAACCACTAGGGGGCTAGGAAGGGGTTAAGTGTGTCCTAGGGAGTGATTCTAACTTCTAGGGAGTGTGGCTACGAGTGACACGTCACTGATCGCTGTTCCCGATGAGAGGGAACAGAGGATCGGTGACATGTCACTAGGAAGAAAGGGGAGATGTGTTTACACTGACATCTCCCCATTCTTCAGCTCCGTGATCCGAGGCAGCTTGTGCACGCAACCACACAGCAGCAAATTTAAAGGGACGTACCTGTATGCCCATTTGCCTGTCTGTGCCATTTTGACGACGTATATGTGTGTGCGCTGGTCCTTAACCACTTAAGGACCCCTTCACGCTGATACACATCGGCAGAATGGCACGACTGGGCACAAGCACGTACCTGTACATCCTCTTTAAGAGCCCAGCGACCCGGTCCGAAGCTCGATAACTGCGCCCGCGGGACCCACGGACCCGATCGCCGCTGGTGTCCTGCGATCGGTCACAGGAATTGAAGAACGGGTAGAGGTGTGTGTGTAAACAAAAATGATATACATTGCCTAATGAAGAGTGAATCTGCACCTTCTGTTGTAAAGATGGAGCCTCCTTCCTCCCCAAGGAGCATTTAAAACCTAAGTGCTAGGCAAAATTGTGAAGAAAGGAGAGGAAAAAAAAACAAAGTCTCTCCTGAGCGTTACGGAACACTGCTCTCTGGCGGCAGAGTATACGATCTGATTGTGCACCACTTTCTGCCAACGAAGATACTTCTTGACCACAAAGTCCTCATGGGCCCTCATTTAAACTGACTAGGTGCTTTCCCCCCAAAGTCAAACACATTTCAGCAACAGCAGGGAAGGAAAAATAGTTCCTCATGGACTTCTTGAAAAGAGGGGGGGAAAAAAACACAAACCCTGCGGGCAAGTTCTGCCGATTCTCCTTCTTTGTCCTACAAATAGAACCTGGGATCGGACCAGGTAAGGGTTTTTCCCTGGTTATCAAGGGTGGTAATCGAGTAGACCCGCTCATCCTTCCCAGGCCGTTGAATAACCACCCGTTCAGCATAGATGTGCCGGCCATAGCTCCAGGACTTGCCGACAACCTTCAAAACGGTGGGTCAGTATGAACGACAACTTGAAATCCCGGGACGGCCTCTTGGTAACATTCTTTACGATTATCCTCAATCTCTTTCATAGTGGCCTCGGGCACATAGGGGAACTCCCACCCAAAATTAACTGCTACCCTTTTCATTAAAATCCTTTGCAAGCGGGCAAGCTTGGGCCGTGTGCAAGAGTGTCCCAGTCCTGGCATCACCCAGGCATCTGGACAGGGCCGCTTGAAGGAATTTGGGGGCCTCAAGCAAAATGGGGCCCCCAAGCGCACCCCCCCCACACGCAAAGCCTACGTTAGCGCTACACTCATTTTTTACACCCATGTTCTTACCCCCCCCCCTCCCTAGTCCCTATGTTTTTCTATTCTCACCTCCCCTTCTTCACTGTAGGCTGCCACTGTAGCGTGGCTGAGCTCCTCTTCCTCCTGTTCAAAGTCCCATATCAGATAGTGCCCGGGCTAGGCCGGGTACCGCACGGCACAGGAGATTCCGTTTCCTGTGTTCCCGGCCGGACTGAAAGGAAGTGAGCACTCAGTGTGCACTCACTGTCAGACCGGCCGGGAACAGGAAACTGAATCTCCTGTACCACGCGTGGTACCCGGCTGGACTGACAGGACTCAAGGAGGAAGGAAGAGGAGCTCAGAAACGCCACAGCCTGGGAAGGGGAAGTTGGGGGCCCCAAGCAATTGTTTGTTTTGCCTGTCCTGTAGCGACGGGCCTGCATCTGGAGACCTTTTCAAAGTAGGTGTCATAGTTGGAGGCACATCCTTCCCTCCGGTGACGACAGCTGTATCAAATACAACTTCCCAATTTACACTCGGGACCTCCGCCAGCGGCGTTGTATCCCCAGAGTCCATGGGTAAGCATCTCCCTGAATTGCGGGTAGTGGCAGCATGGAAACCTTTACCCCATGTTAGTTCAAGAAACTCTGGCTCAAACCAATGATCATCCCCCGCATCAGAAGATGAATCTAATTCAGAGTCTGCATACTCCTCTGCGGGCAAACTGGTGCGCACATCTTTATTCACATTGTCCCCAGTCTACTTACCAGTTCCCATCGTGGCCTCGACGAGGGCAACATCCTCCTCGGAGTCCGGTCCCGTTATAGGCTGAGGTAGGCCTCGACCGCGGCGTGGGAGGCTTTCACATAGCCCACTTTCTTTGCGGCGGGCCGAGCAGGTACAACCGCCCGCAATACAAGTGGTTCTGTAGCGGCATCCACACTTGGTTCGGGAAGATTCCCATCACTTTTGTCAAAGTCACTCACTGTAGGCGACACAGTAGCAGTAGCGGGCCAAGGAGAAGCTTCCTCCACAGTAACGGCCCCTGTGATCCAGTCCACCCGATAGGCACGGGGCTACTTAGTAGGCTGCTCCACTTTGAAAAGGTATTCACCACACCCTAGACATCGGCCGAAAGGTTGGATTCCAACTGCCAGCCCTCACATCTTGAGCAGGACACACCGAGCGCCTCCACACTTTAGACTTATTTTTCTTTGCTTTATTTACTGAACTTGGTAAAAGAATAAAATAAGTAGTTGAAGAGGTGGAAGGGTAATAGGTTCAGGCGCACAGCTTTTGTCACAACTCTAGCCAGAGTGGGTATTGTGCACCCGGATAGGCCTCTCTCACTAGCCTAGCAGCCAGGGTGGTGCACGGAAAATTTGGTGAAGTCTCTGCCACAGACCTTCTCAAAATGGAGATATGTTCAGTTCAAAATCCACTCAACACAGGATTCAGCACCCGGATCTCTCTCGATCAACTTCTTGTGAACTTAGAACTGACAGGCGACCATCACTCAGCCTCTCAGTAATGGTGCGTCCTTCGATGAAGTTCAAGGCCTCTCCCGAGATACCAGCCTTGTGCTTGGTGCTCTCCAAGATAGGTTTTTCATCGAGTGGCTTCCTCCCTCCAGGACGGACAGCACAGGACCACTCTGCAAGCGTAGACCCAGTCTGACTACCGGGCCTACTTAGTAGATCACAACCCCGGACCAACATGGTCCCGGAGCCAGGAACATGCACCCCCGGCCAGGAGGGCCACTCACGGGGGAGTGGTGGGACGACTGACCAGCGATCGATGACCCCATTCCAATGACATCTGTCCCTTAAGTACCTCTCCCCAGCATGCACAGCGGGACGATATACCCCCACTGATTGGCTGCTGAAGGGGAACACCCAAAACACCTTGACCTGACTGCTGCCACCCTTGACCTGGGGTGGTAACGGCACCCCAGACAACAATAGTGGTCACTCATAGTACAGCCATGGCTGGAACAGAGGCCCAAATTTGGAAAAAATCATACAGTCTGAGTCAACTAACTCTCAGACTGCCCTCTAAATTGAAGGCAGCACCGGCTAAAAAGTAGCAGGCCGCTACACATATATTCCTCTTTAATGGACATGCATGTCTCAAGAACTTTTCATGGGCTGTCTTGGAGTGGTAGCATAGATATACACAGATCAGCTTCAATATTACAACTTGATTCTCTGATGAACTCAGTGGCTGTGCGTCCTTAACGGGCGCATTGGGCACCGCCCCCCTCTCTGATGCACCGTTCTATTACCATAGATAGATTCATGCATTGAATGAATCTATCTATGGTCGCTGCTGCAACCCCCAATTCAGGTGATGGAAACGAACTGAAGGACCTTTTCATCGGTCCAAACCGACCGTGTGTGGGCCCCATCTGTCGGTTATCCTTCGGTCCAAAAATGTAGAACTTGCTTTAAAATTCAACCGATGGACACCTAACCGATAGGTCAAAACTGATGGTTAGTACGCAAAAGCATCGGTTAAAAACCCGCGCATGCTCAGAATCAAGTCGACGCATGCTTGGAAGCATTAAACTTCATTTTTCTCTGCACGTCGTTGTGTTTTACGTCACCGCGTTGGACTCGATCGTTTTTTAAACTGATGGTGTGTAGGCACATCAGACCATCAGTCAGCTTCATCAGTTAACCGATAAGAACGGTCCTTCGGACCGTTCTCATCGGATGGACTGATCGTGTGTACAGGGCTTCACAGTGGCACGGGTGTTTTTTCGATGCACCTGATTCAAGCGAGGTGCACCTGATTAGAGCGAGGTGAACAGCGGGCGCCATGCTGGGCGTTCACTGATCACTCAGCATTGTGCTAGCAAAGCTAAGGAATTCGCTTTGCTAACACTGAACTGCCTCTCAGCCAATCAGGTTGCCGGGTCTGTCACCTGATTGGCTGAAACGTCAGGTGTTGTGATTGGACGCCTGAGAGAGAACGGGGAGAAGACATGGAGGACGTGCAGGACACGGCCGCTGACTCTCTGCACGACAGGTAAGTGCTGGGCAGCATTTGATGGGACACAGTAGTGGCAATTGATGGGCACACTTGCAACATTTAATGGGGCACAGTATGGGCAATTGATGGTCACACTGGCAACATTTGATGGGGCACAGTAGCGGCATTTGATGGTCACACTGGCAACATTTTATGGGGCACAGTAGCAGCAATTGATGGTCACACTGGCAACATTTGATGGGGCACAGTAGCGGCAATTGGTGGGCACACTGGCAACATTTGATGGGGCACAGTAGCGGCAATTGATGGTCACACTGGCAACATTTGATGGGGCACAGTAGCGGCAATTGATGGTCACACTGGCAACATTTGGTGGGGCACAGTAGGGGCAATTGATGGTCACACTGGCAACATTTGATGGGGCACAGTAGCAGCAATTGATGGTCACACTGGCAACATTTGATGGGGCACAGTAGCGGCAATTGGTGGGCACACTGGCAACATTTGATGGGGCACAGTAGTGGCAATTAATGGTCACACTGGCAACATTTGATGGGGCACAGTGGCGGCAATTGATGGTCACACTGGCAACATTTGATGGGGCACAGTAGCGGCAATTGATGGTCACACTGGCAACATTTGGTGGGGCACAGTAGGGGCAATTGATGGTCACACTGGCAACATTTGATGGGGCACAGTAGCAGCAATTGATGGTCACACTGGCAACATTTGATGGGGCACAGTAGCGGCAATTGGTGGGCACACTGGCAACATTTGATGGGGCACAGTAGTGGCAATTAATGGTCACACTGGCAACATTTGATAGGGCACAGTGGCGGCAATTGATGGTCACACTGGCAACATTTGATGGGGCACAGTAGCGGCAATTGATGGTCACACTGGCAACATTTGATGGGACACAGTAGTGGCAATTGATGGTCACACTGGCAACATTTGATGGGGCACAGTGGCGGCAATTGATGGTCACACTGGCAACATTTGATGGGGCACAGTAGCGGCAATTGATGGGCACACAACAAGTAAGTTGGCTATAATTTGTTTAATTTTAGAACTATTGAGGCTTGCAGCAATAAAAAATATAGCAGAGAATGATTGCTTCTGTGTGGTGTTTGCTTAGATTTTTTGCCTTTTATCATAATACTAATGAAAACTAAAATAGTGAATAGCTGTACTGAATGTAATTACTTTGTTTTATATAGGATATCAGAGAGAGCTGACATTCAGACATGAAGACGGGTCATATAGTGCATTTGGATTGAGAGATCCAGAGGGTAACACATGGTGAGCTATTATCTTTATTATGCATTATTTATAATATGTGGTATTATGGATCAAATAATGAAAATTTCTGAATGTGAACTCCAAACAAAAATATGACAAATATGACAAAGTTGAAAATAACGGTCGGAATCTCAGACAAGAAATGTTCGATGTGAGCTTATGGTCGGGAATTCCGACTGTGTGTAGGCTCCATCGGACATTTTCTGTTGGATTTTCCGACAGCAAAAATTTGAGAGCTGTATCTCAAATTTTCCGAAGGCAAAAGTTCTTGTCGGAAATTCCGATTGTCTGTATGAAATATCCGAAGTAAAAGCAACAACAAGAACAGAAGATTTAATAGATGCAAAGATGAAAAATTACTGAAGATCCACTTTAAGTCTTATCAGGAAAAGGATTTTAACCACTTGATCACTGGGCACGTAAACCCACTTAATAACCAGACCAATTTTCAGCTTTCGGTGCTCTCACAATTTTAATTATTCAGTCATACAACATTGTACCCAAATTAAATTTTCGTCCTTTTTTTCACACCAATAGAGCTTTCTTTTGGTGGTATTTAATCACCATTGGGTTTTTTATTTTTTGTGCTATAAGAGAAAAAATGACTGAAAATTCTGTAAAAAAAAATTTTTTTTTGTTTATAAATTATACAATTTAGCAAATTTAGTATTTTTCTTAATTCTTTTGCATAAATGTGAAAGATGAAGTTAAGCCGAGTAAATAGATACCCAACATGTCACCCTTCAAAATTGCACACGCCGGTGGAATGGCGCCAAACTTTGCTACTTAAAAATCCCCATAGGCGACGTTGCAGGGTATTGTGGGGTATTGCAGAGTATTGTGGGGTATTGCAGAGTATTGTGGGGTATTGCAGAGTAGTGTGGGGTATTGCAGAGTAGTGTGGGGTATTGCAGAGTAGTGTGGGGTATTGCAGAGTATTGTGGGGTATTGCAGAGTAGTGTGGGGTATTGCAGAGTAGTGTGGGGTATTGCAGAGTAGTGTGGGGTATTGCAGAGTATTGTGGGGTATTGCAGAGTAGTGTGGGGTATTGCAGAGTAGTGTGGGGTATTGCAGAGTATTGTGGGGTATTGCACAGTATGGGTATTGTGTATTGCACAGTATGGGTATGGGATGGCTGAGCAGGGATGGATGGCTGGCTGGATCTGTGACTGCATGTGTCACAGATCCAGCACACAGCACACAGCCCAGCAGCACGCATCTGCTCTCTCCCCCCCCCCCTCTCCTTTGACAATGTACCGTTCGGTACAGAGAGGGGAGGGAGGAACCGGCGTCATCACATGACGCCGGTTTGTTTACTAGTGATCGCTCTGTCATTGGACGGAGCGATCACGTGGTAAACCGCCGCTATCAGCGGCGATTTACCGTGATCCGTGATGCGCCAGGTCCGGAGGACCCGGCGATCACGGACATTCCCGTGTGCGCGCCCCAGAGGGCGTGCGGGAGCGCGATTCTGGGAGGACGTCCATGGACGTCCTTCCAGAGTTAAGCAACCGCCTTGTAGACGTATATCGTCTATAGGGCGGTTGTTAACTGGTTAAAGGTTTAAGGTCGGATTCACACTTGTGCGGTGCGAATTTCAGCTCTCTTATCTCTGCAGAGAGATAAGACAGCTGTTCAGCAGATCATCTCCGTTTTAGATGCGAATTTGGAGACCTGGGAGAGGGGAGGAGGAGGGGGGGAAGTGTATTGAGCTAAATGAGAGAAATCCTGAAGAGAAATGAACACATCTGCGAATCAGATGCGTCCCCATAGAAGATAATGGGCCTGAATTCGCACCTGAGCCGCACCGCAATGCCTAGAAAACGCACACATTTTTTCGGCAAGCGCAGTGCGAATGCATCGCACATATGTAAACCAGCCTCATTGAAATCAATGTATTTTATAATGTTATGCGAATTGGATGCAGTTTAAGCCACAACCAATTCGCATAGGTGTGAACCCGGCCTAAAGGTATTGTATCATAAGACATTCTTTATCCCAAATCCCTATATAGCCACAGTTTATAACCACAACAAAAAAATCAGAACATTGGGGGTAATCCACAAAGATCCGGCGTAACTTATTTTTTTCCATTTAAGTTACACTGCCTTAAAAATTCTACCTAAGTGCCCGATCCACAAAGCACTTACCTAGAAATTTTTGGCTGTGTAACTTAAATTCCGCCGGCGCAAGGCGTTCCTATTTTCATGGGGACGATTCCCATTTAAATTAGGCGCGCTCCCGCGCCGGCCGTACTGCGCATGCTCGTGACGTCATTTTCCCGACGTGCATAGCGCGAAATTACGTTACGCCGAGCTTTGTGGATTGCGACGGGTCAATAAAGTTGCGTCGGAAAAAAAAAAAGATACGGCGCGATAAAAAAATTCAAAACAAAAAAAAAATCGCGTTGCTGGACAGAAGGGTCTGCTTTTACAAGGTGTAAACAGTTTACACTTTGTAAAAGCAGCCCTAATTTTGCGTTTTCAAACTAAAACTTACGGAGAAAAAACGAAGCTGAAAAGTTTTGTGGATCTCCGTAAGTGCTAATTTGCATACCCGAGGCGGCATTTCGACACGAAATGCCCCCAGCGGCGGATGCGGTACTGCATCCTAAGATCCGGCAGTTAAGTCCCTTACACATGCCGGATCTTCTCCCTAACTATGGAAAACTGATTCTGTGGATCAGTTCCATAGTTAGGAACAGGGATACGACGGAGTAACAGCAGTTACGCCGGCGTATCCCTTTTGAGGATCTGGCGCATTATCTCTATTTCATTATTTATCATTCAACTGGGTGCCATGGCGCAGTTCTAACCCCCCTTTTCTTTCTTGTCCTTTATATTTGTGCCTCGGCA
This sequence comes from Rana temporaria, assembly GCF_905171775.1. NCBI lineage: Eukaryota > Metazoa > Chordata > Amphibia > Anura > Ranidae > Rana > Rana temporaria. Next base: position 15,293,757 of record NC_053496.1, read on the forward strand.
CCAGAACTGCTGCCTCCCTAATTTTCAATTTTATGTGAAATATTAATTTATTTACATTGATTATTTTGCTGGATTAGCGCAATTTTTATTATTGTATCATTCAACTTCATTGCAGGCTGACGGCTTTCGTAGTGAAATCTTTCAGCAATGCTCGCCCATACATCTTCATAGATGAAGGACACTTGAATAAATCGTTCAGCTGGCTACGAGAGCACCGCAAGGAAAGTGGGTGCTTCAGAAATGTGGGGAAACTCTTTCATAGTGAATTGAAGGTACAGTAAAGTTTGTTAGAAATACATGGAAGTAAATAACAATATGTCGTATGCGATAGAATCCTATCAGTTGTTTACTTTCCTCACTGAGTGCCCACTCAGGCCCCATGGGTTATACTGAGGGGAGACAAGTGGCATCTCGCTTGCATTCTCCTACCTGGAAGCATCGGGATTTGTACTGACTGTCGAAGCAGATCAGCCCGATAGGCAGTGCCGGCCTGCCCATAGGGGGTGCATGGGTGCCACCAACCCCCCCCCCCCCATCCATGCATCCGGCTTCCTAATCTGCATGCGGGGAGCCGGACGCATGGATTCCAATGGTTTTTAAGCCCAAGGCTCTAATTGGCTTTAAAAAAGAGTGGGCTCGGGGCGGATGGGTTTGCAGAGCATTGCGCCCCCAAGCCTGCCCACTTGTGTGACAATAGCAAATTATCATTCTCCTCCTAGCCAATCAGGAAGCATTTCCTGAGACCCAATTGGCCAGGGAGTCTTAGGACTCCCGGGTAATCGGGGTCTCAGTCAGGACCCACTTCCTGTTCGGCCTGGAGGAGAAGCGATGGCTCGGAGTGAGGATCTGCAGCCCAGATTCATGTCTGCCTGATCTGCTTCCTTCTTAAAGCGGAGGTTCACCCGTACAATATACTTTTCCCCCTTAGATGGATGCTCGTTTTGTCTAGGGCAATCGGCTAGTTGTTTTAAAATATGATCCGTACTTACGGTTTACAAGATGCATCTTCTCCGTCGCTTCCGGGTATGGGCTGCGGGACTGGGCGTTCCTATTTTGATTGACAGTCTTCCGAGAGGCTTCCGACGGTCGCATCCATCGCGTCACGATTTTCCGAAAGAAGCCGAACGTCGGTGCGCAGGCGCAGTATAGAGCCGCACCGTCGTTCGGCTTCTTTCGGCTACGAGTGACGCGATGGATGCGACCGTCGGAAGCCTCTCGGAAGGCTGTCAATCAAGAAGGAACGCCCGCTCCCGAAGACCCATACCCGGAAGCGGCGGAGAAGATGCATCTCGAAAACGGGTAAGTACTGCTCATATTTTAAAACAACTAGCCGATTCCCCTAGACACAACGAGCAGGAATCTAAGGGGAAAAGGTCAAAAAATAAATAAATGGGTGAACTCCCGCTTTAACCACTTCAAAACCGGGCTTTAAAACCCACTTCAATACCGGGCCTATTCTGGCACTTCTCTCCTACATGTACAAATCATCATTCTTTTGCTAGAAAATTAATCAGAACCCCCAAACATTATATATGTTTTTTTTAGCAGACACCCTAGGGAATAAAATGACGGTCATTGCAACTTTTTATCTTGCACAGTATTTGCGCAATCATTTTTCAAACGCCTTTTTTTTGTTAAAAAAACGGTTTCATGAATTAAAAAATAACAAAACAGTAAAGTTAGCCCAATGTTTTTGTAAAATATGAAAGATGAGGTTACGCCGAGTAAATAGATACCTAACACGTCACGCATTAAAATTGCGCACACTCATGGAATGGCGCCAAACTTCATTACTTAAAAATCTCCATAGGCGACGCTTTAATATTTTTACAGGTTACCAGTTTAGAGTTACAGCTCTAACGCAGGCGGCAACACCTCACATGTGTGGTTTGAACAACGTTTACATACGTGGGCGGGACTTACGTGTGCGTTCGCTTCTGAGCGCAAGCTACCGGGGACAGGAGCGTTTGAATTTTTTTTTTTACTTATTTATTTACTTTTTTACACTTTTTTTAAAAAAAAAAAATTCAATCGCTTTTTTCAAGGAATGTAAACATCCCTTGTAATAGGAATAGTGTGTGACAGGTCCTCTTTAAGGAGAGATGTGGGGTCAATAAGAGCGTTACATCTCTCCTCCAGGCTGGAAAGAATGAGATCGTGAAAAAAAAATCACAGATCTCATTCTTACTAGCCACAATTGCGGTTTGTTTACTTACGGGTACCCGGGCGTGACGTCATCACATCGCGCCCGGGCCTCCGACGGTCATAGAGATGACTCATCATCTCTATGCGCACATCCGGCAGACGGCGATCATCTCTCCGGGCCCCCGATGGGACGGGAGAGCCCGGAGAAGCACCGGATGGCGGCGGGAGGGGGGGATGTCCCCTCCCGCCGCCTATAAGAATGATCAAGCGGCAGAACCGCCGCTATGATTGTTCTTACGGTACGCAGGATCGCCGCCGGAAGAAAATTATATCTGAATAGGTGCAGGCATCATTCAGATATCACCACACAAAGTACAGGACGTCATATGACGTCCACCCGGGATAACAGATCCCCTTTTTGGACGTCATATGACGGCGTGCGGTTTTAAAGTGGTTAAAGGGATTGCAACGGTACATTTTTTTAACCACTTAAGGACCGCCTTCTGAACATATACGTCGGCAGAATGGGTCCGAAGCTCCATGACCGTGACCGCGGGACCCGTGGATCCGATCGCCGCTGGAGTCCCGCGATCGGTCCTCGGAGCTGAAGAACGGGGAGAGCCGTATGTAAACACAGCTTCCCCATTCTTCACTGTGGCGCCGTCATCGATCGTGTGTTCCCTTTTATAGGGAATCACAATTGATGACATCACACCTACAGCCACACCCCCCCTGCAGTTAGAAACACAGATGAGGTCACACTTAACCCCTTCAGCGCCCCCTTGTGGTTAACTCCCAAACTGCAATTGTCATTTTCACAGTAATCAGTGCACTTTTAATGCATTTTTTGCTGTGAAAATGACAATGGTCCCAAAAATGTGTCAAAATTGTCCGAAGTGTCCGCCATAAAGTCGCAGTCACGAAAACAAATCGCTGATCGCCACCATTAGTAGTAAAAAAAAAAAATTAATAAAAATGCAATAAAACTATCGCTTATTTTGTAAACGCTATAAATTTTGTGCAAACCAGCAAAAGCTGGCTAGGTCCTTTAGCTGCCTAAAGGTCCGGGTCTTAAGTGGTTAAATAACAAACATACAAACATGTTATACTTACCTCCACTGTGCAGTTCGTTTTGCACACAGTAGCCCCGATCCACGTCTTCTGGGGTTCCTCGGCGGCTGTCGCGGCTCCTCCCTGCAGCAACTACACACAGACATGCGAACGAGCTCGCATGGTGTGTAGCTGTTGCGGGCGCGCTCCCGTGATACAGTGGTGGCCATAGTATCACTCGGCCCCGCCCCCTGGCGTGCCGCGTCATTGGATGTGATTGACAGCAGCGCCAGCCAATGGCTGCGCTGCTTTCCATCCATCCACTGCAGCCAATAAACGGCCGGGCTTCGGCTCGAGGAGGATGACGGGGCGAGCGCGGGACAACTCCTTTAATGAATTTTTAGATTTGTTTATATTGTGAATATCAATGTTGTAATCTCTATGTTCCAGGGAGGAGTGGAAGATGACATTTCTCTATCAGCCTATGTAGCAATCTCATTGATGGAGTCTGGTGTATCTGTAGAGGTAAGAGATGGCATCATGGGAATATTATGGTTGATATCATATTGAAACATTAGAGAGGACAATGGGGCTCATCTTCTAGTCATATCTACCATAACATGCGTGAGGCCCTATGGTTCTTCCACACTGCCCCCCTGAGGTTTGGCTACAGCACAGGTGCGGCGCAGGGTACCCGTGCTTTCCCATAAACTTCTATCATATCCTGAATTTTTGGTGCATTTTCTGATGCAGCATGCAGGTCTGCTTTGAAAAAATACTCCAAAAATCAGGACATAATAGAAGTCTATGGGAAGCTGGAGGTAACCTGCTTGCAGGGCCGCCATCAGGGGGGTAAAGGCAGTACACCTGTAAGGGGCCTGGAGGTCCCCAGGGGCCGGATGGCAACCCCCTTTAAAAAAAAAAAAGTCCCGGAGGTCCCCAGGGGCCGGGAGGCCCACAAGGCCCCAGATGTTAACCCCCCCTTTTTTTTATTTATTTTATAAAAAAAAAAAAAAAAAACATTATTATACTTTTATTTTATTTTTTATTAAAGGGACAATTTTTTTTTTTTTTTTTTTTTTTAGGGGTCCGGAGATCCCCAGGGCCCCAGATGACAACCCCCTTTTTTTAATAAAAAAAAATATTTTTTTTAGATATTTTTTTTCTTTCTTTTATTTTGTATTTTTATTAAAGGGCCCAGAGGTCCGCAAGATCCCCAGGGCCCCCCTTTTTTTTTTTTATAAAAAAATAAAATCTTTTTTTTAGATATTTTTTCTTTCTTTTATTTTTTATTTTTATTATTAAAGGGCCCGGAGGTCCGCAAGGCCCCAGATGGTTACCCCCCTTTTTTTTTATATATATTCTTTATTTCTTCTTTTTTTTTGTAAAGGCCCCCCCCCCCCCGCTTCTCAATTCAGCTGTGTAAGGGGCCCCATAATTCCTGATGGCGGCCCCCTGCCTGCTTGAAAATCATGGTTATACTGCACCGCACCCACGCACCACACCTCTCCCCGTTCTTCAGCTCCGGGGACCGATCGCGGGACTCCAGCGGCGATCGGGTCCGCGGGTCCCGCGGCACGGAGCTTCGGACCGGGTCGCGGGCGCGTGCCCGCGACCCACGGCTGGGCACTTAAAGAGGACGTACCTGTACGTGCTTGTGCCCAGCCGTGACATTCTGCCGACGTATATGTGCAGGAGGCGGTCCTTAAGTGGTTAAGCTGCTGCTGGGAAGAAGCTGGATGCATTGCTTAAAAGCAGAAAGTAAGAGTCTTGAGGAGGGTGAGGGTCACATGAAATGGCCTGGAGGGCCGGATTCGGCCCGCGGGCCTTGTGTTTGACACCTGTGCTCATTAGACTAAAGGAGGCCTGGGACCTCGCTACAAGTGGTTGATCGCAGTGACCATTGCATCTAATAAATGTATCAGTTTCTCAGGTATAATTCTAAATGATAGCCATTGACAATACTTGAGGTTGAACTACTTTTTAAACTTACATTTTTAGGACTATGGAGATGGTTGTTTCATTTTTTTATCAAGTCAGGACATTTCTGTTGGCACGCACATGAGTTTAGCTTGGATCAGCTATCTGTACAGCCATGCAGCATCTTCATAGCTTGGTATACATTTGGATGATTCGATTATTCTTAAAAAAATATGTCAGGAAATGAACTAAACCAAGCTGGCCATTCGAATAAAAAAATAACATAATAAAATTGTTTTCTGATCCAGGACCCTCTGATCAGGGACGCGGTGTCCTGTCTGCAGAAGGAAGCTGTGAATGTGACCAATGTGTACACCTTGGCTCTTCTTGCCTACACCTTTACTTTGTGCGGAGAAATGGAGTCCAGGAAAATAGTATTCGACAAACTGGATGAAAAGGCTGTGAGAGGAGGTGAGTACTGACGGAGTATTTCTACCATGGACTTGCTTTCTCCTGTACTTGATGTAAATAAATAAATACATTTGGAGAAGCTCATAAGAAAAGGAACGTTCATAGTAACCAGTAATTGATAAATGTGAACTCCGGAAACATATTAACCACTTCAGCCACGGACCTTTAGGCAGCTAAATGCCCAGGCCAGGTTTTGCGATTCGGCACTGCGTCGTTTTAACAGACAATTGCGCTGTCGTGCGACGTGGCTCCCAAACAAAATTGGCGTCCTTTTTTCCCCACAAATAGAGCTTTCTTTTGGAGGTATTTGATCACCTCTGCGGTTTTTATTTTTTGCGCTATAAACAAAAATAGAGCGACAATTTTGAAAAAAATTCAATATTTTTTACTTTTTGCTATAATAAATATCCCCCAAAAACATATATAATTTTTTTTTTCCACAGTTTAGGCCGATACGTATTCTTCTACCTATTTTTGGTAAAAAAAATCGCAATAAGCGTTTATCGATTGGTTTGCGCAAAATTTATAGCGTTTACAAAATAGGGGATAGTTTTATTGCATTTTTATTAATTTTTTTTTTTTACTACTATTGGCGGCGATCCGCGATTTTTTTCGTGACTGCGACATTATAGCGGACAATTTTGACACATTTTTGGGACCATTGTCATTTTCACAGCAAAAAATGCATTTAAATTGCATTGTTTATTGTGAAAATGACAGTTGCAGTTTGGGAGTTAACCACAGGGGGTGCTGTAGGATTTAGTGTTCACCTAGTGTGTGTTTACAACTGTAGGGGGGTGTGGCTGTAGGACTGACGTCATCGATCGAGTCTCCCTTATCACTCGATCGATACGCCGCCACAGTGAAGCACGGGGAAGCCGTGTTTACATACGGCTCTCCCTGTTCTTCAGCTCCGGGGAGCGATCGTCCCGGATCGCTCCCCGAGGGAATCCGCCCGCCGCACGCAGCGGAGGGGGTCCCGATCGGACCCCCCACCCGCTAGAAGGCAAGGACGTTTATATACGTCCTTCTGCCTGTACGTGCCATTCTGTGGACGTAAATAGTCGTGCGGCGGGCCACGGACCATTTCGCTGGCCAAAGACCAGAGCATTTTTTGAGATTCGGTACTGCGTCACTTTAACTGACAATTGCGCGGTCGTGCGACGTGGCTCCCAAAACAAAATTGACGTCCTTTCCCCCCCCCACAAATAGAGCTTTCTTTTGGTGGTATTTGATCACCTCTACGTTTTTTATTTTTTGCGCTATAAACAAAAAAAGAGCAACAATTTTGAAAAAAAAAAACAATGGCCCAGATTCACAAAGGAGATACGACGGCGTATCTCCAGATACGCCGTCGTATCTCTGAGTTGTGCCGTCGTATCTATGCGCCTGATTCTTAGAATCAGTTACGCATAGATTTCTATTAGATCCGACCGGCGTAAGTCTCTTACGTCGTTGGATCGTAACTGCATATTTACGCTGCCCGCTAGGGGCGTGTACGCTGATTTACGCCTAGAAATATGTAAATCAGCTAGATACGCGAATTCACGAGCGTACGCCCAGCCGACGCAGTAAAGTTACTCCGTTTACGTTAGGCTTTTCCCGGCGTAAAGTTACCCCTGCTATATGAGGCGTACATGCGGCGTACCAATGTTAAGTATGGACGTCATTCCCGCGTCAAATTTTGAATACGTCGTTTGCGTAAGTCGTCCGTGAATGGAGCTGGACGTAATTTACGTTCACGTCAAAACCAATACGTCCTTGCGGCGTATTTGGAGCAATGCACACTGGGATATGTCCACGGACGGCGCATGCGCCGTTCGTGAAAAACGTCAATCACGTCGGGTCATGGTTATTTTACATAAAACACGCCCCCCTGTTCCACATTTGAATTAGGCGGGCTTACGCCAGCCGATTTACGCTACGCCGCCGCAACGGAGCAAGTGCTTTGAGAATACTGCACTTGCCCGTCCAAGTTGCGGAGGTGTAACGTAAATCGCATACGTTACGCCCGCCTATAGATACGCCGCTGTACGAGAATCTGGCCCAATATTTTTGACTTTTTGCTATAATATCCCCAAAAAATCTATTAAAAAAAAAACATTTTTTTCCATAGTTTAGGCCGATACATATTCTTCCTCTATATTTTTGGTAAAAAAAATTGCAATAAGCGTATATTGATTGGTTTGCGCAAAAGTTATAGCGTCTACAAAAAAGGGGAAAGATTAATTGCATTTTTATTATCTTCATTTTTTTTTTTACTAGTATTGGCGGCGATCAGCGATTTTTATCGTGACTGCGACATTATGGCGGACGCATCGGACACTTTTGACACATTTTTGGGACCATTGTCATTTTTACAGCGATCAGTGCTATAAATATGCACTGATACTGTGAAAATGACACTGGCAGTGAAGGGGTTAACCACTAGGTGGCGCCAAAGGGGTTAAGTGTGTCCTAGGGATGTGTTCTAACTGTTAGGGGGCGTGGCTACGAGTGACACGTCACTGATCGCTGTTCCCGATGAGAGGGAACAGACGATCAGAGACAGTGTCACTAGGCAGGGAGATGAATGTTTACACTGGCCTCTCCCCGCTCTGCAGCTCTGTGACCCGATCGCGGGACACCGGCAGACATCGAGTCCGCGGGTCCCACGGGCAGGGTCACGGAGCTCACAGCAGGGGAATTTCAAAGTGACGTAAATATACGTTACTTTGCCCAGCCGTGCCATTCTGCCGACGTATATGTACAGGATTCGATCGGGAACCGGTTTAAAACAGCAATAAATGAAGGTTTGCATTAAATGCATTTTTAGGTTCAACTAGTGCAAGTATTTGAATTTGACTCAGTATCAGCCTGCCATAATTCCCTGTACAGCAGAGCTTTCGCGAGTAGAGGAGAGCCGATCGGCGGCTCTCCTGACAGGGGGGGGTTTGCGCTGATTGTTTATCAGCGCAGCCCCCCCTCGGATGCCCACACTGGACCACCAGGGAAGCCCACACTGGACCACCAGGGAAGGGGCAGGAAAAATAAAAATAATTTAGAAAGATTCCAATCAGTGCCCAATCAGTGCCCACAAATGGGCACTGACTGGCAACATGGGCACAAGTGATGCCCAGCAACGCCATCAGTGCCACCCCTCAGTGTCCATCAGTGCCACCCCTCAGTGTCCATCAGTGCCACCCCTCAGTGTCCATCAGTGCCACCCCTCAGTGCCCATCCATGCCTAGTGCCCACCCATGCCCAGTGCCCACCTATCAGTGCCCATCTGTGCCACCCATGAGTGCCCATCAGTGTCGCCTATGAGTGCCCAGTGCCGCCTATGAGTGCCCATCAGTGCCACCTATGAGTGTCCATCAGTGCCGCATACCAGCGCCGCCTATCAGTGCCGCCTATCAGTGTCCATCAGTGCTGCCCATCAGTGCCGCCTATCAGTGCCCATCAGTGCCGCCTATCACTGCTAATCAGTGCCGCCATATCAGTGCCCGTAATCGAAGAAAAAAACTTACTTATACACAAAAAATAACAGAAAAAATTAAAACTTTATTTTTTTTTCAAAATTTTCTGTCTTTTTTTAGTTGTTGCGCAAAAAATAAAAATCGCAGAGGTGATCAAATACCATTAAAAGAAAGCTCTATCTGTGGGAACAAAATGATAAAAAAATTGTTTGGGTACAGTGTAGCATGACCGCGCAATTGTCATTCAAAGTGCGACAGCGCTGAAAGCTGAAAATTGGCTTGGGCAGGAAGGTGCGTAAGTGCCTGGTATGGAAGTGGTTAAAGGCAAACAATAGCAGTCAGAGAAGGTTTTGTAACCTACCTGATCACTTTCTCTCTCCAGAACAGTTGTGTGAGAGAGTCCAAGACTGCTACATAGAAATGATACGGTTGTCCAATATAGCCAAATACAACTTGGTTTGGGAGACTGTTCATTTGCATATATTTATTTTAAATTAGTGTAAGCTTTTTTTTACTCTTTTATAGAAGGACAGCTACACTGGGAACGAGAGTCTACTCCTTCCTCTGATGCCCCACACTGGCACAGAGCTGCAACTGCAGAGGTGGAGATGGCCGCCTACGTCTTACTTGCTGTGCTGTCTCAACCTGAGCCTGATCTGGGAAAAGCTGCAGAGATTGTCAACTGGCTATGCAAACACCAGAACCCCTATGGAGGCTTCTCATCTACACAGGTAACAAAAAAAGCGTGTCCATGATGTGGTAAAAAAAAAAGGGGGGAAATTACCGCGCTAAGGATATAATAAATTCTTGGGTGCGGAACCGCTATCCCTCCCCCCCCCCGGCCGGCAGCTGCATGGTCTTAAGTCCAATTCTTGCCTGCCCACCTTTCCACATCAATTCACGAAATAATGTCTCCAGTCGTTTAAACGCACCCAAGAATTTATTTTCTTGCATCTCAATTACAACATATTGCAGGCTGCGAGAGCTTGGTCTGCGGAGAAGACCGCTTTAAAATAATGTTGACAGGGGCCCCGCACAGAGGATTAATAGAAGCCATGGAGGCAAATTCATTTGCGTATAAATGCCCGACTACTGTTTTGCTTAACAAGGTGTGGAAGACAGTAAAAACATTGTTGGGTTATTGTGGTATATCTGAATTTGCCCCCCTATGGCACAATAAAAACTTACCAGAAATCGAGGGGGTAGAGAAATGTGGTATCTGGGAAAGACAGGGGATTACAAGACTGCTCCATTTGTATAAAGGGGATACAATAAAGACGTTCTCAGATTTAAAACTAGAATTTAACATCCCAAATAACACCTTTTTTAAATACCTCCAGATTAGACATGCCATTCAGACCCAGTTCAAGTCCCTCCCATTAATCATGGCTAAGACCCCTGTCATTAATAAACTAGCCAAAAAAACCTCAACAAAAGGGTTGATATCTGAATTATACAATAATCTGAGTGACAGGACTATAAGTCAAAAGGGCAACTTAAAGAGTAAAGAAAGATGGGAACGAGACTTGGGGTTAACCACTTAAGCCCCGGACCATATTGCTGCCTAAAGACCCAAGGGGTTTTTACAGTTCGGGACTGTGTCGCTTTAACAGACAATTGCGCGGTCGTGCGACGTGGCTCCCAAACAAAATTGGCGTCCTTTTTTCCCCACAAATAGAGCTTTCTTTTGGTGGTATTTGATCACCTCTGCGGTTTTTATTTTTTGCGCTATAAACAAAAATAGAGCGACAATTTTGAAAAAAATTCAATATTTTTTACTTTTTGCTGTAATAAATATCCCCCAAAAACATATATAAAAACATTTTTTTTCCTCAGTTTAGGCCGATACGTATTCTTCTACCTATTTTTAGTAAAAAAAATCGCAATAAGCGTTTATCGATTGGTTTGCGCAAAATTTATAGCGTTTACAAAATAGGGGATAGTTTTATTGCATTTTTATTAATTTTTTTTTTTTTACTACTAATGGCGGCGATCAGCGATTTTTTTCGTGACTGCGACATTATGGCGGACACTTCGGACAATTTTGACACATTTTTGGGACCATTGTCATTTTCACAGCAAAAAATGCATTTAAATTGCATTCTTTATTGTGAAAATGACAGTTGCAGTTTGGGAGTTAACCACAGGGGGCGCTGTAGGAGTTAGGGTGCACCTAGTATGTGTTTACAACTGTTGGGGGGTGTGGCTGTAGGAATGACATCATCGATCGTGTCTTCCCTATAAAGGGAATGACGCGATCGATGCGCCGACACAGTGAAGCACGGGGAAGCCGTGTTTACACACGGCTCTCCTCGTTCTTCAGCTCCGGGGAGCGATCGCGACGGAGCGGCTATAAACAAATAGCCGCGCCGTGGTCCCGGATCGCTCCCCGAGCGGACCCGACCTCCGCATGTAGCGGGGGGGTCCCGATCGGACCCCCCACCCGCTAATAGGCGAGGACGTACATGTACGCCCATGTGCCTGTACGTGCCATATTGTGGACGTATATGTACATGCGGGGGTCGGGAACTGGTTAATAACCCAAGAGAGATGGGACAGAATCTTGGCAAATGGAGTATTAGTGTCTATTGCCCCTGCGCAGAGACTGTCTCACCTCTTTCTGGTGCACAGAGTATATTACACCCCAAAAAAAATGCACCAATTTGGCTGGAAATTGGACGACCATTGCCCTAGATGTAACGCTACAGGTGACCTCGTCCATATGTTCTGGAGATGTCCAAAACTTTTTAGATATTGGACTGAGGTCATCAATAAGCTCAATGGTGTTTTTGGAACCTCATTGGTGCTAGGGGCTAGAACCTGCCTCTTGGGAGACATGGAAGACGATAGTCTTCCTCAGGGGACATTAGAGGGGGTGCTAAGAGGCCTATTTCAGGCACGTAAATTAATCGCTCAGCGATGGCAGGCACAGGATCCCCCATGTGTCAGGCATTGGATTGAAACAATAAACAGACTAATAGAGTGTGAGAGAGTGTTATTTATTAAACAAGGAAATCACAGAAAATTAGAAAAAGTGTGGGGACCTTGGATGAAACATATAGGCCTCCCGATGTAAAAGTAAAAAGCTTGTTGAAACTGGATATCTCCCCACTTTAACTGAAGACGGGAAACTTTAAATAATTAAAATTAACAAACAAGCCATATAGGACTCGCTCTCCCCTACTCCTTTTTTTTTTTTTTTTTTTGTTCCTTTCTGACTCTTTTCTGCTGTTTTCTTCTTTTCTGCTTGTGGAACAAGACGATACAGGCGCACCCCAAGGGGGGGGGGGGTGGGGGGAAGGGGATAGGAGTGGGGTGGGGGGAGGGGATTGTGGTTAAGATATTATACATATAGGCAACAGGATAAATGTCACTTTGAATGCACGTAACTATGTAATTTCTTATGTAGAAGTGATGATCCTTGTTTGTAATATGTTTTATTTTTTTGTAAAGAAAGGAAAAGCTACAAAATAAAAAAAAGTATTCAATTAAAAAAAAAAAGGATATAATAAAACTAAAATAACATAAGCTGCAACAACAAAGTGTTATACACACCAGAAATACAAAGGAAAAAGGTTAGAGTTGCGCTGTGTGAAAAATAATAGACCTAAGATAATAATAAATGATGAAAGACCATATGTGAAAATAGCGAGTCCTTGCATATATAAAAATACTAGTCCAATTGTGAAGCAAAGTTCAAATTACTGGAAAAAATCCAAAAAATTGAAAAGTTATATTTGTGTGAAAACAAATCCTGCGTCCTGGACGTTGGGAACAATTCCCGATGATAAAAAGTTCAGCAAAACAGTGCAAATTCAATTACCACCACCAATGGAAACACCTTTAAAGAATGGAGGCTTACCAAAAGGCAAACATAACCAGCTTTCGGCTGTAAACCCCAGCCAGAGCCTTTAAGTGAAACCGCAGCAGATACAAATGGACTGAAGATCCTCCAGGTAGGTCACCAACAGTTGGGTATAACTAAAAATATAAGGATCTAACATAGTGAAGTACGGCAAACAACGAGTGCAAATAATACAATCGTGATTTAGATAGATAAACACCACCACCAGAACACCTAATAGGATGGAGGCTTACCAGAAGGCAAGTGTAACCAACTTGTGGCTATAAACCCTAGCCAGGGCCTTTGCATGAACCAGCAGCTGACTTGGGTGCCCTATGGATCCTCCAGATATCCCGTCATTGATAGTATACCAAAAAGGAATAATGGGCCCACATAGTGAAGTACGTAGAAATATTGCCAAGTTTAATAAATAAGTTACTTACAGAAAAATAGATGGATAAAAGCAAGGATATTGTAAAGCCGGCCGGCTTACTCGAACGCCCGTTCCGCTCGCATTGTCACGTCATACGTCAGCACGTCACCTTCCCCCAATGGCCAACTAAGGGTAGAGCTCCCTAATGTAGAAGAGTCAAGTGGCTCCAAAATCCCCAGACAGTCTCAGGGCTAATCAAAAAACTCCTGCATAAAACACACAATTGTTTTGGCTTGTAGCCAGGGCAGGGTGGTCGTCACATCCTCCATGTTTCCCTCCTCGTTGGGTGCCAAGCAAGAGTCAAATGAGAGGCCTACCCCGAGATGGGTTCTTCTGAGTTATGTGAAGTATGGTAGCTGCGCTGTGGGGGAGGGAATGGGAAGGGGAAGTGAAAGGGAATGGGAAATAAAGGGATTGTGGGTGAACTAAACAGTGAAAGAAAAGGGGTATCTGATGATACTAAAATGAACACTACAGATGAAAGTGAACAAACACCTAGAATCCTGTAAAGGTTTAACAGTGAAAATACATAGTAACATTGCTACTACATATACAAACACCAAAACTAGTATAAAATAAGTGGAAAAAAGTGCAAAACTGTCAAAAATCACACATGTGATAAAGTCCTGTCCATAAATAAAGGTCAGATCTAGAAATCCAGTAATTCCAAAACGGAACAGTGTCTAGATGAAACACCTCCACCCAAGATGCAACGTGCAAAAATGAAATCTTCAGTGATGACACCTCTGAGTGTGCTAGCAGCTCACCTCACGGCTGTTTGTCCAAACAGTTAACAAAGATACTGATCGCAGTTGGATGAATAGGCTGGTGAACACCTCCTCCTGACTCCTAAGACAGCTCTCAGCGACCAATTTGTGTCATGGTCCCTGACTGGACCGGGAGATGTGTGTTTACACGCACAGCTCCCGGTCCCCGCTCTGTAACGAGCGATCGCGGGTTTCCCCGGCGGTGGGCACGTGCGCCCCTAGTGCGCCTCTAGCACCCGCTTCGAGAGCTGACGTTATACGACGTGCTCTCGCGCAGGAGAGCCAACCTGCCACCATAGAACTGCGGCGGCTGGTCGGCATGTAGTTAAAAACTTCGCAAAAATTTAGAGCATGTTCTAAATTTTAATGACCATTTTTAACATCGTGAAAAATGCTCTGGAGTCCACACACGATCGTTTTTAATGACATTAAAAAAAAAATTGCATTTTTCACATCACGAAAAACGGTCGTGTGTACGCGGCATCACAGTTACAAGCATAACTCCCACAGGCAGCGGCATGATGGGACCTGTAGTAACAGCTGGAGGGCTACCAGTTTAAGACCCCTGCTCTAAATACTTACTTGAGCCCAATATCGATCCAGCGGTGCTCTCCTTTCTCTCTCTATCCTCACAAAACATGGAGGCAGCATTGGCTCCTGCTTCTATCAATCAAATCCGGTGAGGAGGGAGAGGAGTGTGGAGATGAGCCGGGCTGTGTGTATGTCTATAGAGCAGCTTGCTATGGGGGCACTGGAAAGGGAGCGTCGGCAAGGGACCACAGAAGAGGCGGCTCGGGGCTACTCTGTGCAAAACCATTGCACAGAGCAGGTAAGTATAACGGCCCAGATTCACAAAGCACTTACGCCGACGTATAACAAGATACGCTGACGTAAGTGCAAATGTGCGCCGTCGTATCTGTACACCGGACCCACAAACTAAGATGCGCCTAAAAACAGGCTTCATCCCGCCAACGTAACTTGCCTACGCCGGCGTAGGGTGGGCGCACATTTAGGCTGGACGCATGGTGGCGCTCCCATTGATTAGCCATTCAAATATGCAAATGAGTGAAATACGGCGATTCACGAACATATGTGCGCCCGACGCAGTGAGCGTAAGTTGTACGTCCGGCGTAAAGTTATTCCCCATAAAGGAGGTGTAACCCAGCAGCAGACATACAAAGGTCTGCACCAGGGAACACAAGCCGGCGTATTTTACGTTGGACGTGTCTGGCTGGGCGTAGGTTACGTTCACGCCGTACGCAGTGATCCGGCGTAGTTTAGGCAGTTATTCCGAGGTAGTTGTGAGCATGCGCAGGGGGATGAGTCCACGTCTCGGCGCATGCGCAGTTCGTGATACGTATCTGCTTGGCGCACGGCCCATCATTTACATGGGGTCACGCCTCCTTTGCATGGCTCACGCCCACTTCCACCTACGCCGGCGTATGCCTTCGAAACCCAGCGCAGCGTTGGGAGCACTGGCTTGGTGAATTCCATGCTTGCCTCTCTGCGCTGCGTTGGGGTAGCGTACATTGTTTGCGCTACGGCGGCGTAATGTGCGCCCGCTCTCTGTGAATCTGGGCCTACATCTTTATTTATTTAAAAAAATTAACCTCTAGAATCACTAATATTGCATACTTTTGTTAGTTTTGTTATTTTGTTACTTTTGTTAGTTTAAAGTGTTTCCGTGGCTAAAGGAAAATGTAATTCTTCTTCTGTTAGAAAAAGCCCTTTCCCATTTTGTAACAATTATGAGATCCAGTATTTGATATGCTGTACACTGATACTTGAAAATTAAATCTTGTTTTGTAGCTGAGCCAAACAGAATTGAACTTTTTATAAAAAAAAAAAAAAATCTAGAGAGTTAATAAAGACAACCAGATATTGTTTCAAAAAACTGAAATATACAGTACATTGAAATGATTGTAAAGGTTCAGTTTAAAAAAACAAACCTGCCCCCTCTTCCGGGGTCCCTCAGCGGCGCTCCTGACTCCTCCTCTTCTCAAGTGTCCCGCTGGAGAAGCGCTCTCAGACAGGACACCCGGACGGGTGCGCTCCCATGTCCTGTTGCGTCTGTTGACACAGACAGCAGGACTCGGCTCCGCCCCCAGCCCCCATGTCATTGGATTTTATTGACAGCAGCGGGAGCCATTAACTGTGCTGCTATCAATCTATCCAATCAGAACACGAGACACGGTGCTGGTGTGCTTGTTCCCTTCGCGGGAATTACAGGGCTCAGCTATGTATAAAGGGGGGGCGCTGCTGCAGTAAAGAAGGGTTTTCACCTTAAAGGGGTTGTAAAGGTTCATGTTTTTTCACCTTAATGAATCCTATGCATTAAGGTGAAAAAACATCCGATAGTACCGCTGTTTACATTCCTTGTAATAGGAATAAAAGTGACCCATTTTTTTTTTGAGTAAAAATTTATAAAATAAATAAAAATAAATAAGAAAAAAAAATTGTTTTAAAGCTTCCCGACGAGCTCGTGTGCAGAAGCGAACGTATACGTGAGTAGCGCCCGCATATGAAAACGGTGTTCAAACCACACAAGTGAAGTATCACCGCGGTTGGTAGAGCGAGAGCAATAATTCTAGCCCTAGACCTCCTCTGTAACTCAAAAGATGCAACCTGTAGAATTTTTTTAAATGTCGCCTATGGAGATTTTTAAGGTAAAAAGTTTGACGCCATTCCACGAGCGGGCGCAATTTTGAAGCGTGACATGTTGGGTATCAATTTACTCAGCGTAACATTATCTTTCACAAAATAAAAAAAGAAATTGGGCTAACTTTACAGTTGTCTTATTTTTTAATTAAAAAAAGTGTTTTTTTTTTTCAAAAAAAGTGCGCTCGTAAGACCGCTGCGCAAATACGGTGTGACAAAAAGTATTGCAATGACCGCCATTTTATTCTCTTGGGTGTTAGAAAAAAAAAATATATATATATATATAATGTTTGGGGGTTTTAAGTAATTTTCTAGCAAAAAAAAACTGTTTTAATCTTGTAAACACCAAATCTGAAAAACAGGCAAGGTCCTTAAAGTGGAGTTCCGGCCACAATTTCACTTTTTAAATATAAATACCCCTGTAATACACAAGCTTAATGTATTCTAGTAAAGTTAGTCTGTAAACTAAGGTCCGTTTTGTTAGGTTGTTACTTTATAAAATAGAAATTGACTGGGGCCATCTTAAGTGTGGGCATCATGAAGCCAGACTGTATAACTTCCTGGATTTCAGCCTTGCAGATCTTGCACATGCTCAGTGCTGCACAAGCAGTGTAATAGGTTTCAGATCAGGTTTCAGCACCTGTACTGTCCAAGTCACATGATTCTTCGAGACTGGGGAGTGCACAGGATCCTGGAAAGTTACACCCACTACATTCCCAGGAGTCTGTGCGGTGTAGGTTAGGAAGCTTAAGCACCTAGGTGCAGGAAGAGGGAAGATTAACTATTCTGCCTAGCAACAACACATTGAAGGCATCTAAAAAAAAAAATTCTTAAAGGACAATTTTTTTTAAAACTACTGATGTAATGTTATATTTATGGGTGGAACTCCACTTTAAGTGGTTAAGGTGAAAAACGGCGAGGGTTTACAACCCCAAGGCTGTCTTAATGAGAGGGCACACCTGGGCACTGCCCAGGGGCCCCAGCTGCACGGGGGGCCCCTATTTTTCCCCAAAGCAGCTGGTCCTTGAGCCCAGGCTGCCCCAAAACTGGGGGCCCCATGATGGTACTGAGAGTGATAGATACACAGGGGAGACCGTCTGCCTCCTACCTACTTGATGTCTGTTTACCTGCACTGTCATCATTGTAGGGGCCCCAGAGCATTACTTTGCCCAGGGGCCCATTATGCTATTAAGATGGCTCTGTACAACCCCTTTAACCACTTGCTTACTGGGCACATAAACCCCCTTCGTGCCCAGGCGAAATTTCAGCTTCCGGCACTGCGTTGATTTAACTGACATTTGCGCGGTCGTGCGACGTGGCTCCCAAACAAAATTGGCGTCCTTTTTTCCCCACAAATAGAGCTTTATTTTGGTGGTATTTGATCACCTCTGCAGTTTTTATTTTTTGCGCTATAAACAAAAAAAGAGCGGCAGTTTAAAAAAATATATATATTTTTTTTTACTTGTTGCTATAATAAATATCCCAATTTAAAAAAAAAAAACTATTTTTTTTCTCAGTTAAGGCCGATACGTATTTTTCAACGTATTTTTGTAAAAAAAAAAAAAAAAACGCAAAAATAAGCGACAAAATGGGGAACAGAATTATGATTTTTTTTTGTTATTTTTTTTTTTACTAGTAATGGCGGCGATCTGCGATTTTTATTGGGACTGCGATATTGCGGCAGACGTATCGGACACTTTTGACACAAATTTGGGACCATTCACATTTATACAGCGATCAGTGCTATAAAAATGCACTAATTACTGTATAAATGTGACTGGCAGGGAAGGGGTTAACACTAGGGGGTGAGGAAGGGGTTAAATGTGTATCCTGGGTGTGTTCTAACTGTGTGGGGGGAGGGGGGTGACTGGGGGAGGTAACCGATGCTGTGTCCCTATGTACAAGGGAAACAGATCGGTCTCCTCTCCTCTGACAGCACGTTTAGCTCTGTGTTTACACACAGAGCTCCACTTCCCTGCTGTGTTCCTGACGATCGCGTGTACCCGGCGGACATCGCGGCCGCCAGGTACACGCATCGGCTCTTCAGCGATGCGCCGGGACAGTGTTTACCCGCTGCGCACCCCCCAGAGGCGCGCGCGCGGGTAATGCACTTTAAAAGACGTCCACTTGGCACTTGAGAGCCGCGCTGTTGACGTCTTTTGTCAATAGCGCGGGTCTCAAGTGGTTAATATTGGTGAACTGTTCTATTGTAATATCCTTTGTAGATAACGTCTAGGCATTTTCTCTTATAGGACACAGTCGTGACTCTTCAGGCTATGGCCAAGTATGCAGAGGCTACATACAGTGACAAGGTAGATAAAACGGTGACCGTTGCTGCCATGAAGACAGGATTTTTGGAGAAGTTCCATGTAGACAACAATAACCGACTTCTCGTCCAGAGGAGGAAACTACCAACCATCCCCGGAGACTACACGGTGACTGCTACAGGAAGTGGTTGTGTCTTTGTACAGGTACGTGGGAAATCCCATATATTTCTTCTGTTCCATCCATTCTCCAATCATCTCATCCCGTTATCCTTTCCTTGTAGACGGTTCTTAGATTCAACATCCCAGTGGTAAGAAATGAGGCCACCTTTGCAGTCAGTGTTGAAGTAACACCAAAAAAATGTGTGCAAGATCCAGTGAAAAAAATTGGACTTCTCATAACTGCTCAGTAAGTCAAACTTTGTTTATATTCAGCATCATATAAGATTTCATAATTAAAGCGGAGGTTCACCCTAAAAACATGTATAGAACATTACATTCTGCATACTTCCAACATTTACAGTATGCTGTTTTTTTTTTTTTTATTGCTGTACATACCGTATTATTGCTATTTTCCACCCGGCTTCCGGGTGCTCACTCCCGCGGGAGTAGGCGTTCCTATGCAGAGGCGCAGTGTCATGTGGGACTTCGCCCAGATGATTGACGTCTTAAGAAAAACTTCCCCCCGGCGGATAAGGCGCGTCACGAGTTTCCGAAAGTAGCCAAACTGCGAGTCGGCTCTATACAGCGCCTGCGCAGTCAGCTCTACACGGCTCCTAGTCGGTGCGCAGGCGCCGTATAGAGCCGACTCGCAGTTCGGCTACTTTCGGAAACTCGTGACGCGCCTTATCCGCCGGGGGGGAGTTTTTCTAATGACGTCAATCATCTGGGCGAAGTCCCACATGACACTGCGCCTCTGCATTAGGGTGACCACATTTCCAAACTACCATTCAGGGACACCCCCCCTTCCCAAAAATCAGCTTGTGCTGTAACGAATCACAGCACAGTGATTGGACACAAGAGGCAGGATTTATGATTTCTCCAATCACAAGCAGGGGGCGGGAATTGTGCTCCTCCAGGCATTCCCGGCCAGGGCAAGTACTGTCAGTGAGTAAAGCAGTGATTTGGCGGCCATTTTTGGGGGCATCAGATTGGCCCGGAGGGAAGCTGTGTCAGTTTCATTCCAGGACACTGTATTGTCCTGGAATGAAGGTGCCCGGGACAGACCAGCAAAATGCGGGACTGTCCCAGGCAATCCGGGACACATGGTCACCCTACTCTGCATAGGAACGCCTACTCCCGTGGGAGTGAGCACCCGGAAGCCGGGTGGAAAATAGCAATAATACAGTATGTACAGCAAAAAAAAACAAAAAAAAACAGCATACTGTAAAAGTATGCAGAATGTAATGTTATATACATGTTTTTAGGGTGAACATTCTTTTAGGCCGGGTATTCCCAGCATGGGGTGCGAATCAGGTCTGAATTTTTTCCTGAATTTGCACCTGAACCTGACCCAAAGACACACAGGACCCTTTTAAAATGAGGAACGTGGCCCTGTGTGAACCGGCTTTATTGCGAGCCGAGCACACTTGCATGTCATATGAATTGGATGCGGGTAAACCTGTATCCAATTCTCATCGAGGGACACTATTTCTTTTTTTAATAGAGGACTTGTCAAAAACTGTCACATTCTGGGCCTGTTGTGGGGAGTGCCGGGCCTTCCTCTTTGAGGTGTTCCCAGTTAGGGAGGCTCCATGTAACTACCTAGTACCCTACCAAGACACAATGCACTATGAACCAAGGTCACCACTGTGGCCATGTCATTTGCAAAGCAACACCAGGTCTCTCCAGACCTGGTGGAGAAGGAGGTCGATAGTACTCACCAGGGCTCCCCCATGGACTATGGGGTTGAGCGTTTTTTCCCAGTGCCAGCGGGGTCAAGCTCTGTCGAAAGCCTGCATCAGAGGTACCATCCATGGAGGCGATTGAAGCACCACCACCTACAGCAGCACACCAGGCAGGGGAATATGGTTCTCTTGGGCCATCAGTGGTATACCTGCCAAGGAACCACTACAGTCGGTGGTGGTGTGTTGGTATTCAGCCCCTTGTGAGGAGCTTGAGGAGTGGCTTGGGGCTTTGTGGGAAATCCCTAAAGGTACTGCAGTGGCGGCGGAGCTGGAAGAATCTGTGACTCGGGTTGCTCCACCTGCAACATATTCACCAGTCCCCACTGCTGTTTTGCCTGAGAGGAAGCGCTAACACAACGTCCCCATGGAAGCCGTGACACCCTCCTTACCATCGAGTCAATGGAGGAGGAAGGGGGAAGACCAGCAATGCCACAAAGACCCCCCCCCCCCCACAATGCCCACCATCTTACTTGCTCCTAGGACAGGGCTGCCACCTCATGCAGTTGTCGTGGCTCCAGTGGTGGATGATCAGGGACATTAGGGAACTTTATGGACATGAGTTTCCCTATGTCCTGGAAGATTTGTTTCATATCTTAGAGGCACAGTGGCATGAGATGCCTAAACACCATCGGGTTCTTGCAGAAGGGACAGCCACCTGTACAG
This sequence comes from Rana temporaria, assembly GCF_905171775.1. Classification (NCBI taxonomy): domain Eukaryota; kingdom Metazoa; phylum Chordata; class Amphibia; order Anura; family Ranidae; genus Rana; species Rana temporaria. The sequence goes on from NC_053496.1 coordinate 15,315,337, forward strand.
AGTATATCAGGAGTGGAACTATGGACATCATATTTACATAGACACAGGGCTTTTTTCCAGGGGGAACTTGGGGGAACTCAGTTCCACCACCTCTGTCTCAGACCCTTTGGTGCCTGCTCACCACAATCACTTGTAAACACAGAAGTCTGTTTTCTGTGTTTACAAGTGACAGCTTTGTAACCCCCTAAACTCTGCACTCTGTATGTAATGCAATTCTGGTATTTAATGCCCCTGTAAGACCCTTCTACTGTTTGTGAAATCTGAACGGGTCGTGGTTGAGTTCCTGCACCTATTTTCTGAGAAAAAAAGCTCTGCATAGACAAGGTGGTGGTGGCCAGTCCCAATTCTGAGGACATCCATTATTATGTAGTTAGGCGGGTCCGGGGTACAGAGGAGTGGAGAGAGTACCTGGACCCCAAATACTACATCTAGTTTGGCCTTCAAAATTATTTGATTTTGTTGTTTGTTTTATCAGAATGCACTTTCATTACTGCATATTGGGCCAGATCCACAAAGAGCCGGCGTAACGTAAAAATTCCCATTTAAGTTACACTGCCTTAAAATTTCTACCTAAGTGCCCGATCCACAAAGCACTTACCTAGAAATTTTGGGCTGTGTAACTTAAATTCCGCCGGCGCAAGGCGTTCCTTTTCAAATGGGGGCGATTCCCATTTAAATTAGGCACGCTCCCGCGCCGGCCGTACTGCGCATGCTCGTGACGTCATTTTCCCGACGTGCATAGCGCAAAATTACGTTACGCCGAGCTTTGTGGATCGCGCCGGGTCAATAAAGTTGCGTCGTAAAAAAAAAAAGATACGGCGGAAAAAAAAAAAATTAAAACAAAAAAAAAACGCGTCGCTGGACAGAAGGGTCTGCTTTTACAAGGTGTAAACAGTTTACACTTTGTAAAAGCAGCCCTAATTTTACACATGCAACTTAATACTTACAGAGAAAAAACAAAGCAGAAAAGCTTTGTGGATCTCCGTAAGTGCTAATTTGCATACCCAAAGCGGCATTTCGACGCAAAATGCCCCCAGCGGTGGATGCGGTACTGCATCCTAAGATCCGGCAGTGTAAGTCCCTTACACATGCCGGATCTTCTGTCTATCTCTTGGAAACTGATTCTGTGGATCAGTTCCAAAGATAGAAACAGGGATACGACGGAGTATCCCTTTTGAGGATCTGGCCCATTGTGTGTGTGATTTGCTCCTATTAAGGTACGGCCTCAATAGTAACAAATCGCACACACAATATGCAAGTACAAGTAGCGGAGGTGTGCACAATAGCAGCGAGCAGCAGGATGCAGCCTTATGGTGGACTGTGTGGGGGAAGCCAGCGGAGTGTTAGGCCACAGAGAGTAGGGAAACCGGCCATGGCTTTGCCCTAGCTGCCTAGTTCGCCTAGTGGTAGGAGGCACTCGTGACGAGAATAAGGCCCCATACACACGAGAGGATTTATCCGCGGATACGGTCCAGCGGACCGTATCCGCGGATAAATCCTCTCGAGGATTTGCGCGGATTTCCATCCGATGGAGTGTACTCACCATCGAATCGAAATCCGCGCCGAAATCCTCTGGCGATGACGTGTCGCGCCGTCGCCGCGATTATGACGCGGCGACGTGCGCGATGCAGTCATATAAGGAATTCCACGCATGCGTCAAATCATTACGACGCATGCGGGGGATCCCTTTGGACGGATTGATCCGGTGAGTCTGTACAGACCAGCGGATCAATCCGTTGGGATGGATTCCAGCGGATAGATTTGAAGACATGTCATCAAATATTTATCTGCTGGAAATCCATCGCATGGGAGAAAAATCCGCGGAAACAGATTGTACACACCATAGAATCTATCCGCTGAAACCGATCCGCTGAGATTTTTCAGCGGATAGATTCTATCGTGTGTATGGGGCCTAACAGTGTAGCGCAAGCCGGCGGGGACTCTTTCCATGCTGCCCCCCTGCAACGTGCTGCCCTAGGCCTGGGCCTTGTTGGCCTAGGCCTGGATACAGCCCTGGATGTATGCGACCGTCGGAAGCCTGTCGAAAGCCTGTCAATCAAATAGGAACGCCCAGTCCAGCGGATCCATCCGTTGGGATGGATTCTAGCGGATAGATTTGATAGCATGTCATCAAATATTTATCCGCTGGAAATCCATCCCAGGGGATAAATATCCGCGGAAACAGATCCGCTGGAGTGTACACACCATAGGATCTATCCGCTGAAACCCATTCGCTGGGATTTTTCAGCGGATGGATTCTATCGTGTGTATGGGGCCTTAGGCCCCGTACACACGACAGAGGAACTCGACGTGCTTGGCACGTCGAGTTCCTCGTTGAGTTTTGGGATGAAGCCGCCGAGGAGCTCGGCGGGCCGGCTTCTCCCATAGAAGAACGAGGACAACGAGAAAATAGAGAACATGTTCTCTATTTTCTCGCCGAGTTCCTCGGCGGCTCCATCGAGCCAAAAGTGTACACACGACAGAGATTCTCGGCAGAATCCGGGTTTTGACCGAGTTTCTCGGCGAATTCTGCCGAGAAACTCTGTCGTGTGTACGAGGCCTTAGAGTAACCAAATCCTGGAGCTGCACTAATCGAAGATTACAAAAAAAAGAGAAAGATGACAGAACATACAGCTATAAAGCTCTGCAGGATAATCAACAAAAGAATAATAGAAATGATGATGACTCCATAACTGTAATTTATGGGATGTGTTGGGGGTCTCATACTGAACAATAAAATCATGCTACAACTTTTTAAAAAATATTTGCAGATACACAGGTGCTCGAAAGACCTCCAACATGGCTATTATAGAGGTGAAGATGTTGTCTGGCTACATTCCTGTGAAGAGCTCACTAAGAGAGGTACTGTATGTCATTTCCCTTTGTGTTTGGATTTTATGGGTTTTTATTATATTTAGGGGCAAGAGAATTCAATACAATAAATACTGTAAAGATTGTCGTATACCATTATGCAATTTCGGTCTGATTTCAACATCTGAGTGTTGATAGTTTTAAGCCGCGTACACACGATCGGTTAAACCGATGAGAATGGTCTAATGGACCGTTTCCATCGGTCCAAACCGATCGTGTGTGGGCCCCATCGGTTATTTAACCATCGGTTAAAAAAAAGCCAACTTGTTTTAAATTTAACCGATGGATTCCTAACCGATAGAAAAAAAACGATCCTTAGTAGGCACAACCATCGGTTAAAAATCCACGCATGCTCAGAATCAAGTCAACGCATGCTTGGAAGCACTGAACGTTTTTTTCAGCACGTCGTTGTGTTTTACGTCACCGCGTTCTTTTTTTTTTTTTTTTTTGAAATTTTTTATTTATAACGGAGAGACCGGCCTTCACGGCCCACAATACAGAATCATTAATTAACAGCATGTACAGCAGGGCGAAACAATACATACATCCCAATGTAACATAGCAGAGCCCTCTTCGGGGCCCTTCCCGGAGTCATATTTGCCCATTTTCCCCCCGTGTGTCATCTCATTTCCACATGAAGAGGTTAGTATAGGGGGTGGAGAACTTAGACCATTGTGTGCCCATGTGTCCGTGGCATGTGGTTATAACTACGGGGGATCTGCATGACTCCGCCCTGGGGATCCGTTCCTGGTAATCCAGGCCGCATCAGCCCGGCCTCCCTTCCATTTCTTATTTATAGAGCTGAAAAGAAGCAGAGATAAGAGAAACATAATAGTACAGAGATAGGGAGAGGAAGAATATCAGGGGAGGCACAGAGGGGGGGGGGGGGGGGGGGGGTGTGGCCAGTGTCTGCTGGGGTGCAGCTGCAGCTACATCATCTGTTCGCTCCCCTCGGAGGGACTGGCCCTCAGTGGAGTATTTAAAAATGTTCCAGAGCTGCCAGGTGTCTTTGTAGGTTTCCTGTCTGTACGTCACCGCGTTCTGACACGATTGGTTTTTTAACCAGCGGTGTGTAGACGCGACTGACCATCAGTCAAAGAGATACGACGGCGTATCTCCTGATACGCCGTCGTATCTCTGTGAGCCGCCCGTCCTAACTATGCGACTGATTCATAGAATCAGTTACACATAGCTAGCCCTAAGATCCGACAGGGGGAATTGAATTACACTGTCGGATCTTAAGGATGCAATTCTAGGCCGGCCGCTAGGTGGCGAGGCCATTGCGGCCGGCGTAGAATATGCAAATGAATACTTACGGCGATCCCCGAACGTCCGAACGGCCCGTCGATCGTTTCCGTCGAGTTACGTCGCGTAAAATTAGGGCTTAGCCCTAGTTGTCCTAAGCCATGTTAAGTATGGCCGTCGTTCCCGCGTCGAAATTTAAAAATCAACGTCGTTTGCGTAAGACGTCTGTGAATGGCGCTGGATGCCATTTACGTTAACGTCTAAGCAAATGACGTCGGTGCGACGTCATTTAGCGCAATGCACGTCGGGTAATTTACCCGACGAAGCATGCGCAGTACGCTCGGCGCGGGAACGCGCCTAATTTAAATGGTGCCCTCCCCATTTGAATTGGGCCTGGCTTGCGCCGAGCGCATTTACGATACACCGCCGCAAGTTTACAGGTAAGTGTTCTGAGAATCAGGCACTTACGCTGTAAACCTGCGGCGGTGTAACGTAAATCACATACGTTACGCTGCCCAGGAGCAACGTAATTGTATGTGAATCTGGCCCCTTGGCACCAACTTGAAAAAATTTAAGCAAAACCACAGAAAAGTATTAAAAATTTTCCTATCATGAGTGATTTTTTTTTGTTATTCAGTGGCTACATGCCTTTAAGCTTGTGCGAAAATATTACTTCCTCTGGAGAAGTCAGTTCCCTCTTCTAGGAGTATATCATTATTTGCTATGCTGGCCTAACTACTCCTTTCACCTCCTTGTTAGGGATGAGCCAAACACCCCCCCGTTCGGGTCGCACCAGAACCTGCGAAGAGACCAAAAGTTTGTGTGAACTTTAGAACCCCATTAAAGTCTATGGGACTCGAACATGAAAAATCCAAAGTGCTCATTTTAAAGGCTTATATGCAAGTTATTGTCATAAAAAGTGTTTGGGGACCCGGGTCCTGCCCCAGGGGACATGTATCAATGCAAAAAAAAAAGTTTTAAAAAAACTGGGGTAGATTCAGGTACATTTGCGCTTTTTTTGCGGAGGCGCAGGGCAACGTTTTTGCCCTGCGCCCCCGCAAATTTACTGCGCTGCCCTTGACTCACGGAGCAGTAGCTCCGTAAATTGCGTGGGCGCGCCGGCAGAATGCCCGGCGTAAGCGCTCGCAATTTAAATGATCCCGTAGGGGGCGGGAATCATTTAAATTAGGCGCGTTCCCGCGCCGATCGTAGAGCGCCTGCTCCGTCGGGAAACTTTCCCGACGTGCATTGCGGCAAATGACGTCGCAAGGACGTAATTTGCTTCAAAGTGAACGTGAATGGCGTCCAGCGCCATTCACGAATCACTTACGCAAACGACGTAAATTTGAAATTTCGCGACGCGGGAACGACGGGTATACGTAACATTGGCTGCCCCTGCTAATAGCAGGGGCAGCCTTACGCGAAAATCGCCGTACGGAAACTACGTAAACTGCGTACGCAGGGCTCGCGTAACGTTGTGAATCGGCGTTAGTATGCAATTTGCATACTATACGCTGAGCACAACGGGAACGCCACCTAGCGGCCATCGCAAGAATGCAGCCTAAGATATGCGGGCATAAAAGCCTTATGCCGCGCATATCTTAGGCTGCAGTCGGCGTAACGAGGTTCCTGAATCAGGAGCATTCGTTACGCCGGGGCAAGTAAGCAATTGCGCTGTGTAACTATGGTTACACAGGCGCAATTGCTTCTTGAATCCAGGCCACTGTTTTTTTTTTCCGGGAGCAGGGATTTGAATAATGCTTAAAGTGAAACAATAAAAGTGGAATATTCCTTTAAATTTCGTATCTGGGGGGTGTCTATAGGATGCCTGTAAAGTGGCACATTTTTTAGAACAATACCACAGCAAAATGACATTTCTAAAGGAAAAAAAGTAATTTAAAACTGATCGCGGCTATAATGAATTGTTGGGTCTCGGCAATACAGATAAAACTCATTGAAAAAAAACGGCATGGGTTTCCCCCATCCCCCCCCCCCCCAGTCCATTACCAGGCCCTTTAGGTCTGGTATGAATATTAATGGGAACCCCGAACCAAAATTTAAAAAATAAAAATTCAATACCAGGCCCTTCAGGTCTGGATTTTAAGGGGAACTCTCCACCAAAATAAAAAAAAATGGCGTGGGGTTCCCCCCAAAAATCCATACCAGACCCTTATCTGAGCACGCAGCCTGGCAGGTTGCAGGAAAAGAGGGGGGGGTCAAGAGAGCGCAGGAACTGTTCTAAACACGGGAAAGATTTGCCACTTTACAGACATGCTATAGACACCCCCCAGGTATGAAGTTAAAATAAATATTTCACTTTTATTGTTTCACTTTAAACATTATTCAAATCCCTGCTCCCGGAAAAAAAAAAAGTTTTTTTAAAACTTTTTTTTTGCATTGATACATGTCCCCTGGGGCAGGACCCGGGTCCCCAAACACTTTTTATGACAATACCAAATGCATATAAGCCTTTAAAATTAGCACTTTTGATTTTTCATGTTAATCTCCCATAGACTTTTAAACGGTGTTCCACAGCTTTCGAATTTGCCACGAACACCGCAAATTGTTTACATATTCAGTGAACATCGGGCTCATCCTTACTGACCGGTGTCTTTGGGTACCTTTTAAAGAGAAAGTAAACTTCCTCTACTGACTTTTACCTATAGGTAAGCCTATAATAAGGCTTACATATACAGTATGTAAATATCTCCTAAACGTGCGCCATTTACATTACATGCAGCCAGTGACATGACTGGCACAGGTTCTCTGAAGGAATGGACACCCGTTCCGTTCCTTCTGAACCCTGTGCCGTGAACGGCGCCTTCTGCGCGCATGCGAACCCGGAAGCAAGACTTGTGAAGATGGAAGCGGCTGCAGTGTTTCAAGGTAAGTTTCACATAATGTGCTAGTATGTGATGCTTACTAGCACATTATGACTTTACGTTGCAGGAAAAAAAAAAACATCCAGCGGTATACAACCACTTTAATACAATCGTGTGTGTATTGTACTGTGGAGTCCTAATACCTTCTAATACATACAGCGTTTTCTCTTCACAGATGGAGGCAAAACATGGGATCCAAAGAAGTGAGGTTGACAATGACTTGGTGACATTGTATCTGAATGAGGTTTGGGATTACTGTATTTAGATTTTTTGTGTCTATATGCATAAACACATAGGGGCAGATTCATCAAGAGATACGACCGCGGATCTCCTGATCCGCCGTCGTATCTCTGAGATCCGCCGTCGTATCTGTGAGAGCCGACGATCGGATCTATGAGGCTGATTCATAGAATCAGATTCCTCATAGATCTCCCTTAGATCCGACTGGTGTAAGTGACTTACACCAGTCGAATCTTAGGCTGCAATCTACCGCCGGCCGCTAGGTGTCGTCGCTTTTTTTTACGCGTCGGATATGCAAATGAATAGAACCGCCGATTCAAGTCCGTACGCCCGCCCGTCGCTTTTTTTTAACGTCGTTTGCGTTTGGCTTTTTCCGGCGGATAGCTACCCCTGCTATATGAGAGGTAGCTAATGTTAAGTATGGCCGTCGTTCCCACGCGAGATTCAAATTTTTACGTCGTTTGCGTTAGGCCCTGTACACACGAGAGGATCCATCCGCTGGAATTGATCCGCGGACCGGCTCCAGTGGATAGATCCCCTGGTGTGTACAATCCAGCGGATCTGTTTCCGCAGATTTTTATCCCCTGGGATGGATTTCCAGCGGATAAAAATTTGAAGACATGCTTTAAAATCTATCCGCTTGAATCCATCCCAACGGATTGATCTGCTGGTCTGTACAGACTCACCGGATCAATCCGTCCGAATGGATCCCCCGCATGCGTCGTAATGATTCGACGCATGCGTGGAATTCCTTATATGACAGCGTCGCGCACGTCGCCGCGTCATCATCGCGGCGACGGCGCGACACGTCATCGCGATGGGATTTCAGCGCGGATTTCGATCCGATGGTGAGTACACTCCATCGGATCCAAATCCGCGGAAATCCTCGAGAGGATTTATCCGCGGAAACGGTCCGGTGGACCGTATCCGCGGATAAATCCTCTCGTGTGTACTAGGCCTAAGTTGATCGCGAATACGGATGGCCGCAATTGACGTACCCGCCGAAAACATTGACGTCCTAGCGACGTCATTTGGAGCATGCGCACTGGGAAATTTCGCCGCCGGCGCATGCGCAGTTAAATCGGCGCGGGAACGCGCCTGATTTAAATTGTACACTCCCCCTTGCCGCGGAATTTGCATTCCCGCCGGGGGAGTTACGATCCGACGGTGCAATTTTCGAGGTAAGTGCTTGATGAATACTGCACTAGCCTCGCTAAATTGCACCGGCGGATCGTAAAACACGTAGATCGAGCGGATCTAAAGATCTGCTGATCTACATGAATCTGGGCCATATAGTATAACTAAAGGCTTAACAGGTATATAAACAAACACTATGAGATACAGAAGGGAGTTCAGAGGTTCCACCCACAAATAGCAGCACTGAATAATATGCTAACAATATTTTAAATGTAATGCACAAAATCTATTAAAATACAAACCATAAAATTGGATGCTACACAGTTTCATATGTAAACAGATGTAAAAATGTGAATGCCAACACCTCACATTATACAAAAAAATTAGGCTAACTTTGCAAGAAGAAAAGTTGCAGTGACCGCCATTTTATTCCCTAGGGTGTCTGCTAAAAAAAATATATATATAATGTTTGGGGGTTCCGATTAATTTTCAAGCAACATTTTTTTGATTTTTACATGAAGTAGAAAAGTACCAGAATAGGCCCGGTGGAGAAGTGGCTAATGGACTTTCATTCGGCACATTGATTCTCATTTAAGCACCTGGTTGCACCCTCATGATTTTGGAACTTTTTGGAAATACGTTTTTGTGTATTTTTTGTTTACATCACAGTTTTTATATAATACATTCAAGTTAGGAGTATTATTCAATTAGATTATATCACTTATTTTTCTCAATACATGGTCACACATGCTGAGATTATTTAAAGGAACAGCGCACCATTCGTTTTTTGTTTAGTGTTTATGGGCCAAATCCACAAAAGGGATGCGACGGCGTAATTGCTGTTACTCCGTCGTATCCCTGTTTCTAACTATGGAACTGATCCACAGAATCAGTTTTCCATAGTTAGGCAGAAGATCCGGCATTTGTAAGGGACTTACACTGCCGGATCTTAGGATGCAGTACCGCATCCGCCGCTGGGGGCATTTTGTGTCGAAATGCCGCCTCGGGTATGCAAATTAGCACTTACGGAGATCCACTAAGCTTTTCAGCTTCGTTTTTTCTCTGTAAGTTTTAGTTTGCATACGCAAAATTAGGGCTGCTTTTACATGGTGTAAAGTTAGTACACCATGTAAAAGCAGACCCTTCTGTCCAGCGACGCGATTTTTTTTTAAATTTGAATTTATTTTTTTCCGCCATATCTTTTTTTTTTCCCGACGCAACTTTATTGACCCGTCGCAATCCACAAAGCTTGGCGTAACGTAATTTCGCGCTATGCACGTCGGGAAAATGACGTCACGAGCATGCGCAGTACGGCCGGCGCGGGAGCGCGCCTAATTTAAATGGGAATCGCCCCCATGAAAATAGGAACGCCTTGCGCCAGCGGAATTTAAGTTACACAGCCCAAAATTTCTAGGTAAGTGCTTTGTGGATCGGGCACTTAGGTAGAAATTTTAAGGCAGTGTAACTTAAATGGAAAAATTTACGTTACGCACGATCTTTGTGGATTTGGCCCACTATTCCTGTCCAGGATTTGGGTTGCAGCAGTTCTCAGACCAGCGCAGAGATACATTTTTTGTTTATTTGAAGTCCTCCAACACACCTATTTGTTGTGGAAGGGACAGAAACAATGGCCCGGATTCAAAGAGATCTGCGCATTATTTACGGAGGCGCAGTGCAACGATTTTGCCCTGCGCCCCCGCAAATTTGCTCTGCTGCCCTTGATTCCGTGAATTGCGTGGGCGCGCCGGCAAAATTGCCTGGCGCTAGAGCACGCAATTTAAATGATCCCGTAGGGGGCGGGAATCATTTAAATTAGGCGCGCTCCCGCGCCGAGCGTAGAGCGCATGCTCCGTCGGGAAACTTACCCGACGTGCATTGCGGCAAATGACGTCGCAAGGACGTCATTTGCTTTCAAGTGAACGTGAATGGCGTCCAGCGCCATTCACGAATCACTTACGCAAACGACGTGAAATTAAAATTTCGCGACGCGGGAACGACGGTTATACTTTAGCATTGGCTGCCCCTACTATTAGAAGGGGCAGCCTTACGCTAAACACGCCGTACGGAAACGACGTAACTTGCGTACGCAGGGCTCGCGCAACATTGTGAATCGGTGTTAGTATGCAATTTGCATACTATACACTGAGCACAATGGGAGCGCCCCCTAGCGGTCATCGCAAGAATGCAGCCTAAAATATGCGTGGCATAAGAGCCTTATGCCACGCAGATTTTAGGCTGCAGTCGGCGTAGCGATGTTCCTGAATCAGGAGCATTCGTAACGCCGGAGCAAGTAAGCAATTGCGCTGTGTAACCTATGGTTACACAGGCGCAATTGCTTCTTGAATCCGGGCCAGTGACTCCATTTTCAGCAAATGTTATTCGAAGTTATATTGTCATCTTGTTATTAGAAGTCATTTTGTCATCTATTGTTTGGATATATTCAGCCCTGATTTGTGTCTTTTTGTCTCCTTAGATAGGACATGATTCTGTACTTATCAACATCCAGATAGAACAGGACATCGAGGTTAAAGGCCTGAAGCCTGGTACTGTGAGAGTGTATGATTATTATGAGACAGGTAAGATGTCAGATTAGCATTAGACTCTGTCATTAACTGAAACATTTCCAGTTTTCGATTTTCATACAAACAGTTGTACAAAAAAAGTCTAGTCAACACACTCAAAAATGCCTACGAAAGACTTCAAAAGTGATTTTTACATTCAGCTTTGGAATGAACATCATTTCCCATTCGAAAACCACATACTACATGGACGTTGTTAGAAATTTGTTAATTTAAGGCAGGGGTCTCCAAACTTTTCAACACGAGGGCCACATTGTAGATTTTACAAGTTTTCGGGGGCCGAAAAAAAAAATCAGTTATGTATAAAATATCAACGGTGTCCCCATCAGCGGTGTCGCGGTGTCTCCATCAGCGGTTTCCCCATCAACAGCATCCCTATCAGCAGTGTCCCCATCATTGCTGATGGGAACGCCGCTGATGGGGACACCGGTGTCCCTATCAGCAGTGTCCCCATCAGCGGCGTCCCCATAATTGTTGATGGGGACACTGCTGATGGGCACACCAATGATAAGGACACCACTGAGTGGAATGCCGGTGTCCCCATCAGTGGTGTCCCCATCAACAGCATCCCCATCATTGCTGATGGGGACAGCTACCGTCACCGATGCGCGGCACCTTCCCGCCCGCTGTTTGAAGTTGCGATCCCACGAGTGACGTCACAGGCGCGGCACCTCCCCTCTTCCCGCCCGCTGTTTGAAGTAAAGAGCCTTCCATGAGGGACGTCACAGGCGCGGCACCTCCCCTCTTCCCGCCCGCTGTTTGAAGTAAAGAGCCTTCCACGAGTAACGTCACAGGCGCGCCACCTCCCCTCTTCCCGCCCGCTGTTTGAATTAACGATCCTTCCACGAGTGTAGCAGTGGGCAGGAAGAGGGGAGGTGCCGTGCCTGTGACGTCACTCGTGGGATCGCAACTTCAAACAGCGGGCGGGAAGAGGGGAGGTGCCGCGCGGCGCCTCGGCTTCTCTTGTTTAAAAAAAAAAAAACGGCGTGGCAGCATGGGCGGCTTTGTTTACACTGCGGACGGCGGGCCGGATAAAACACCAAGGCGGGCCGGATGTGGCCCGCGGGCCGGGGTTTGGAGACCCCTGATTTAAGCCATAATTTCCATTTTGCTACTTCAAATTTTTCTTGTCACTAGGACCAAAAACAAACATTGCTTCTACCTCATTTAATGATTAGAAAACTGAATCAATGTTCTAAAAACAAAGATTTTGTAATGAAATTCCACTAGTGTATGACCAGCTTAACCACTTAAGACCCGGACCATTATGCAGGTTAAGGACCTTGCCCCTTTTTGCGATTCGGCACTGCGTCGCTTTAACTGACAATTGCGCGGTCGTGCGATGTGGCTCCCAAACAAAATTGGCGTCCTTTTTTTCCCACAAATAGTTTTCTTTTGGTGGTATTTGATCACCTCTGCGGTTTTTATTTTTTGCGCTATAAACAAAAATAGAGCGACAATTTTGAAAAAAATTCAATACTTTTTGCTATAATTTTTTTTTTACTAGTAATGGCAGCCATCAGCGATTTTTATCATGACTGCGACATTATGGCGGACACATCGGACACTTTTGACAAATTTTTGGTACCATTGTCATTTTCACAGCGAAAAGTGCTTTAAAAATGCACTGATTACTGTGAAAATGACAATGGCACCACTAGGGGGCGCTAAGGGGTTAAGTGTGCCGTAAGGGAGTGATTCTTACTGTAGGGGGCGTGGCTGTAGGTGTGACGTCACTGATCGTCGTTCCCTATAACAGACCACACAGAAGAACGGGGAAGGTGTTTTTACACTCACCTCTCCCCGTTCTTCAGCTCCTGTGACCGATCGCGGGACACCTGCTGCGATCGGGTCCGTGGGTCCCACGGGTGCGGCCACGAAGCCTCGGACCGGGTCGCAAACGCGCAACCGGCGGCACGCTCGCGACCCCGCGGCTGGGCTCTTAAAGGCAACGTACAGGTACGTGCTTGTGCCCAGCTGTGCCCTTCTGCTGATGTATATCGGCGTGAAGGGGTCCTTAAGTGGTTAAAGGTTCGTTTTTTTTTTCTAAATAGGTTCCTTTAAGCTAGTGCATTGTTGGTTTACTAACCTTTTCTTCGATTTTCCCTGCTAAATTTTTGTTTTCTTTGTCTGAATTTCTCACTTCCTGTTCCTCCTCAATAAGCTGTTCTGGCTCTTGAAGTCATTCCTCATAATTGAGATCCTCCAGTCCCCTTATTAATTTAGTTGCCCTTCTCTGGACTCTCTCCAGTTCCAGCACATCCTTTCTGAGGATTGGTGACCAGAACTGGATAGAATACTCCAGATGCGGCAGAACCAGAGTTTTATAAATTGGCGAAATTATACATTTGAATGAAAACACTGGCTCACAGTGTCTTACCTGTTGCTGTGTTTTTAGGTCATGAAGCCTTTGCAGAATACAACTCTCCCTGCAGCTCTGGTAAGTGCAATTATTCTGGTTTTAGTTTTTCATACATCACCCAGAATCCCATGTGCTGAGATTTCTGGAGAAAAGAGCTCAGTCATTCTCACTAGAATGTGACGCTGACATGGTGACCTCAGCACCGTTAACTATTTTAGGCTGGAAGATTACTTAAAACCCCCAAAACATTAAGGGCCCTTTCACACGGGACGGATCCGTGATGATCCGCCCCGTGAACCTCCGCTTGCTCAGCGGGGATCGCTCTGTTGATCCCCGCTGAGCCGGCGGATGACAGGGCGGTCCCCGCACACTGTGCAGGGACCGCCCTGTCTTTTCTCCGCTCTCCCCTATGGGGGGATCGGATCAGGGGAGGGCTGGCAGGCTTAGGCCTGGGGGGCAGGTTCAGTCAATTAGCCCATTGAACCGCTGTATCATCTCACCATCCATGGCCCATCTGTTTTTTTAATGCAGCATTACCAGTGCAGTCAACTCCAGTGCCCATCAATGCAGCCTGATAACTGGGGCAGGTTACATGGGGTATATATGGGGGGGTGGGGGGGTCAGCTATGGGTGTCAGGATCTCTCACCACTGTGATCTCAGCAGGTCCTTGCACGCCACGACCTCCTGGGGGGGTAATGCTCCTGGTCCCCGCTTCTAAGAATCCGGTCTCCGGGAGTTGTAGTTTCCTCTGCGCTGCTCTGTTTTCCACCCACCGGGAGCTTGAGCTTGGACTACAACTCCCGGGAATGCAACAGCTAGTGGTCAGCCACCGTGGCCATGCTCCGGGCCCAACTTCCTAGACCAGAATAAAAAAGAAAATGGTAGTGGGCAACTGCTGCCGGCCATACAGTAAGTCAGGGTGGCCTGGGAGGCAATTGCCACCCTGCCCCCTGGCCCAGCCCTCCCCTGGATCGGATGAACACGGAACATCTGTCCGTGTTCACCCGATCCGATCCGCAGAGGGTTTTCCTCCATCTGCAGAATCGGAGGATTGCGGAAGTGGGCGAGATCGGGTGTCAGCTGATGTTCATCCGCTGACATCCGCGATCTCATAGGGACCAATGTATGTCCCTTTTTCATCCGCACACAGATGGATGAAAAATCGGACATACGGTCCGCAGGTGTTAAAGGGGCCTATAAATTCTCTGAAATAAGTGGTGACAGTTACTTTGTTAATGTCACAAGATAATTTTGCTACTGATATATTTTTTTTTTTGCGCATGTAGGAGTAATTGGGTGTCTTTACAGTCTCCTAAATCACTTTTACTAAAAAGCCGGCAGCTGGCAGCTGAAGCAGCAGGGTATTTGTTTACATGGTGGTTCTTTACATGCCAACACTGCTGGCAACATAGTGACCTTATTGGCAGGTTAAGGGTTAGAGCCGGTTCACACTGGGGCGACTCATCAGGCGACTCAGCCGTCTGACAAGTCGCGTCCCATTGTATTCAATAGAACCGTTCTAAAAGGAACGACGCAAAAGAAAAAACGCCACTGGTTATAGCCACGATGAGTCCAGGGGGCAGGGCCTTTTTGAGGAGTTATAACCATATAGGCCCGGATTCTCGTACGAGTTACGCCGGCGTATCTCCAGATACGCCATCGTAACTCTGAGTCCGAGCCGTCGTATCTATGCGCCTGATTCAAAGAATCAGATACGCCAAAATTTCACTAAGATACGACCAGCGTGTCAGTTCGTGACAGGCTAGTGCAATACAAAATAGTGCATAGGGCGTACTTTACCCCCCACAGGCTGCACAAAATGAACCCCACACACTCACAGGAGTGCTGGCGCTGTGGCACCTCCCCAGGCGATTTTTCACATATTTTCTGGCAGTGCCCAGAGGTGGTGCATTATTGGGAGGCGGTGTTGGAACTGACCAACAAAATTGCTGGGACTCACTTGCCCTTGACTATGGAGGTATGCCTTCTGGGCATCATAGACAACGTTGTCCGAACCTCAGCCAAACGCACACTAGTGAGCGTACTGCTCTTTTATGCCCGTAAAAATGTGGCCATGCATTGGAAAAAACCCTCACCCCCATCCCTGGTACAGTGGCGGCGCCTGGTAAACACCAGCCTTCCCCTATATAAAGACACATATGCCAATCGCGGATGTCCGCAGAAATATGAAAAGATATGGCGGGTCTGGGTGGAGGAGCCAGAGACTGCTGGATAAGACATTCTTTCATTCCTTTTTTCTTTTTTTTTTCTTTTTGGTGGATGAGACTCTCCCCTTCCCCCCCCCCCCCACCACCTCCTTCCTTGAATATGTCGGTTGATACGAACCTCAGTATGTTACCATGTCTAGTTTGCAAGGGTTACTGTCTTTCTGATGTATCAGCTGCATCTCATGAAGAATTGTATGACGTTGAGCTGTCCATGTCTTGTTTTGTCTAACTGTACTATGTCTTGTGTTTGAAAATTCTTCAATAAAAATATTTTTCAAAAAAAAAAGATACGACCAGCGTAAGTCTCTTACGCCGTCGGATCTTAACTGCATATTTACGTTGGCCGCTAGGGGCGTGTACGCTGATTTACGCCTAGAAATATGTAAATCAGCTAAATACGCGAATTCACGAACGTACGCCCGGCCGACGCAGTACAGATACGCCGTTTACGTTAGGCTTTTCCCGGTGTAAAGTTACCCCTGCTATATGAGGCGTACCAATGTTAAGTATGGACGTCGGAACAGCGTCTAATTTTTCATATTTTACGTCGTTCGCGAATAGGGCTGTGCGTCATTTACGTTCACGTCTAAAGCATTGGCTTCTTGCGGGTTAATTTGGAGCATGCGCACTGGGATACTTTTACGGACGGCGCATGGATACGTTACGCCCGCACAAAGATACACGCTTCTACGTGAATCCGGGCCATAGTATACGGCTGACTTATAACTATTAATAAGTGTGCTTTTGACAATGTTTTAGGGCATAACCATGTTCGTCTCTTTCATTATTTTTATTTCCAGATACTAAAGGAAATGCAAGCTAAAAACAGGAAAACCGAACTGAACTGGAATGCTCCAGAAGGGATCAAGGCTTATTTCATGTTGAGGTTGTGTTCTGCAAAAATAAATTTATGATACAAAACGTCACATTGTTTCTGTTCCATTATTTGATGATTATTACTGTCAAGTCAATAGGTAGTTTTCTGCTATTCCTGTCCAGTGTTTTCTCAGTTATGGTCTACTGTCCGTTGATGTAGAATGTGACGCTGACATGGTGACCTCAGCACCGTTAACTAATTTAGGCTGGAAGATTACTTAAAACCCCCAAAACTTTAAGGGCCCTTTCACACGGGCGGATCAGTAATGATCCGCCCCGTGAACCTCGGCTTGCTCAGCGGGAATCGCTCTGTTGATCCCCGCTGAGCCGGCGGATGACAGGGCGGACTGTCTTTTCTCCGCTCTCCCTATGGGGGGATCGGATGAACACGGACCATCTGTCTGTTCACCCGATCCGCAGACGCAGGGTTTTCCTCCGTCGGCAGAATCGGAGCATTGCGGAAGCGGGCGAGATCGGGTGTCAGCGGATGTTCATTCCCTGACACCCGCGATCTCATAGGGACCAATGTATGTCCCTTTTTCATCCGTACACGGATGGATGAAAAAGCGGACATACAGTCCGCAGGTGTGAAAGGGGCCTATACATTTTTTTTTTTGAGCATGTAGGAGTAATTGGATGTCTTTACAGTCTCCTAAATCACTTTTACTAAAAAGCCGGCAGCTGAAGCAGCAGGGTATTTGTTTACATGGTGGTCCTTTACATGCCAACACTGCTGGCAACATATAGCCGGATACAGGTAGACTTACGACAATGTATCAGTAGATACGCCGTCGTAAGTCCGAATGAACGCCATCGTATATTCAAGCGTATTCTGGAAACCAGATACGCTTAAATTTGGCCAAGATACGACCAACGTAAGTCTCCTAGGCCGTCGTATCTTATGTGCATATTTACGCTGGCCGCTAGGGGCGTGTACATGGATTTACGCGTTGAATATGTAAATGAGCAAGATACTCCGATTCACGAACGTACGTACAACTGGATTGGTGCTGAGGAGTTTTAGACAAAGTATCACTGCCCTCTATTGGCTCTCTGTACATCAGAGAACCAGAAAACAACAGAAAAAAACGAAACAAAACTGCAGGTACATCATATGATTGGTTTTTATCTATTTTTAATCATTTTTAAAAGGAATCAGTTAACTATTATGTCTCTATACCCTGTAAACCAGGCATCCTCAAACTACGGCTCTCCAGCTGTTGCGGAACTACACATCCCATGAGGCATTGTAAAACTCTGACATTCACAGACATGACTAGGCATGATGGGAATTGTAGTTCCTGAACAACTGGAGGGCCATAGTTTGAAGACCCCTGCTGTAAACAGTCATTTCAGCTTTTCCTTTAGTGACCCTTTAAGGACCTTAAATTATACAGGTTGCATCTTTTGAGCTACAGAGGCGTTAGGGCTAGAATTATTGCTCTCGATCTAACGATCGCGGTGATACCTCACATGTGTGGTTTGAACACCGTTTTCATATGCGGGCGCTACTCACGTATGCGTTCGCTTCTGCGCGAGCTCGTCGGGACGGGGCGCTTTAAAAAAAAAAATATTTTTGTTTTCTTATTTTATTAATTTTTACACCAAAAAATAAATAAAAAAATCACTTTTATTAAACATCCCTTGTAATAGAAAAAAAGCATGACAGGTCCTCTTAAATATGAGATCTGATGTCAAAAAGACCTCACACCTCATATTTAGACTTAAATGCAAAAAAATAAAAATACATTGTCATTTGAAAAAATTACCACTTACCTCATCCTTCCATTTTGCTTTTAAATGTCCTTATTTCTTCTGAGAAATCCTCACTTCCTGTTCTTCTGTCTGTAACTCCACACAGTAATGCAAGGCTTTCTCCCTGGTGTGGAGTGTCGTGCTCGCCCCCTCCCTGGGACTACAGGAGAATCAGGACGCCCACTAACACACAGCTTCTTTCTCTATCTGCAACGTAGAGAGCGTCCTGACTCTCTTGTAGTCCAAGGGAGGGGGCGAACACTCCACACCAGGGAGAAAGCCTCGCATTACTGTGTGGAGTTACAGACAGAAGAACAGGAAGTGAGGATTTCTCAGAAGAAATAAGGACATTTAAAAGCAAAATGGAAGGATAAGGTAAGTGAAGGAGGACGGCACTAAGATAAAGGAAGCTATTTAGGAAAAATGTTTTTACCTTTACAACCCCTTTAAGTGGTTAAACCATTGTAGGGGTTTTCAACATCAAAAACGGGAAATTACAAATAATGCCAAGTCACATACTGTAGTTACATAGTTATTCTGGCTGGAAAAAAAGACACAAGTTCATCTAGTTCAAACAATATAAGCAAACAACAAAAAAATAAATAAAAAAAATAAATACACTGCTTTAAAAAAAATTAAAGGAAATTTTTTTATTAGATTATAGCATCAAGTCAATTAAGCTCCTGGGATATTGGTGTTATATGCTTTGGTGTTAATGAAACTAACAACAGGTGCACTAGATGGGCAACAATGAGACGACCTCCAAAACAGGAATGGTTTTACAGGTGGAGGCCCATAACATTTTTCTTTTCTGACTGTTTTTCACAAGTTTTCCTTTTGACTAGGGTCGGTGTCACTACTGGTAGCACAAAGAAACACATGGACCCTATAGAGTTTTCAGAGGCAGTTGCAATTGTCAGTTAAAGCGACGCAGTGCCGAATCTCAAAAAGTGGCCTGGTCTTTGGCCAGCCAAATGGTCCGGGTCTTAAAGCGGGGTTCCACCCGCAATGTTTTTTTTTTTTTAAGTCAGCAGCTACAAACACTGTAGCCGCTGACTTTTAATAAGGACAGTTACCTGTCCTAGGTGCCCGTGATGTCGGCCCCCCGAGGCCGATCCCTCGATCGTTGTAGCTCCCGGCGCCGCCATGCTCACTAAGGGAAACAGGCAGTGGAGCCTTGCAGCTTTACTGCCCGTTTCCTACTGCGCATGCAGCACGCACCATTCCCCAGAAGATAACGCGAGGATGAAGACCAGCCGCGGACTAGGAAGAGGCAGATTAGGAAGATCCGCATAGCAACTGCAATATTTTTTTTTTTTTTTAATTTTGGTGAAATTCTTTTTTTTTTTTACGGGTGGACCTCCACTTTAAGTGGTTAAAGTAATGCAGTGCTGCATCACAAAAAATGGCCTGGTCATGGAGGGGGGTGGATCTTCCGGAGCTGAAATGGTTAAATAAAGGATAAAAACGAAAATTGGGAGCTTACACTTTGGTGAAATTCTTTACCCAGGTTTCCCTCTTTCTCCTGACTGAATTCAATGGGGGGTTATTTACTAAAACTGTATGGTGTAAAATCTGGTGCAGCCGTGCACAGAAACCAACCAGCTGACGGGTTATAATTTTTCTCGTTCAATAATTTTATTGTAGGTATATCAAAAATGTACAGCAATACAACTGCACCTAGTCCTCCCACACAGGGGCTACGACTGGCAACATAGAGAACATAAGTGTACATACACAACATAAGCAAAGGAGGAAGGGCCTCCTTCTTAAACAAGCATTTCCAACTTAAACAAAGCACATATATGTATTTCTTGCTCTTACATCATGGGACACAGAGCCTTAAATACTTAATGGGTTATGTAGTCACCATAGGTGATTGGACACTGGTTAACCCAATTAGAATTGAGTTCCTCCCCAATAAAACCCCTCTCAAATGGAGAATGCCTCAGTTTTTTCGCCAGTGTTTAAGGAGGTTGGTCACGTTCAACATGTGCTAAGAAGAAAAATGCTCTTTTGATGGTCTGGCTGCGGAGACCTAGGAGCTATAACCGGATCCATTCCTCAGGCCGATATCAAAAGCCTAAGATGGGTGGTACCCAGGCCTTGTGTAATGAAGAAACAAGGTTTGCCTGTAATGTCTCTCTGCGGAGGTCTGGGCTATGGGATCCATACTTTGGTGTACTAATGCAACTGTGGCACGAAAAGTTTCTGTGCAGGTCCCTTTGGTTAAAGCATTGGGAGGCTGAGGTTTCTTGCAAGAAATACTTTGCAGCATTTCCCTTTGGGGAAGGTCGTCTGTTTGGGGATGAGCTGGATAAATACATCCAAAAGTTTACCAGAGGCAAATCTACTCTGTTGCTGGTTAAAAAGAAGAGTAAACGTCCTTCATTTAAGCATTCACTTTTCTCCAGCCCCTGGAACCTCATTCTCCAGGCTGTAGCGACGGCCTCCCCAATCTAACACTAGGGGAGAGGCCCAGAGCCAAGCCCAAGGGCAGAAAAGGACTTGGGGTCCAAAGTCTAAGCAGAACCCCAAAATTTCCCTATGAAGGGATGCCCCCGCTCGGCCGAGTGGGGGGAAGGCTGCTGCAATTTGCAAATGCCTGGCGGAACAAAGTTCAGGACAAGTGGGTCATCTCCACAGTATCCTCAGGCTACAAGCTAGAATTTTAGAGAACTTCCACCACCCTGTTTTCTGAGATCAAGAGTTGCTAAAGATCCAGAAAAAAATAAGGCCTTTGCTGTTGGACTTGGAACACCTGCTGTCCCAATGGGTAATCATGGAGTTAGCCCCAGAGGATCAGGAATCAGGGTTTTACTCCTAGATATGAAAGGCCTGAATCAAAGGCAAAGCCATAGGAGACTTAGTGAAAAAGGCAAAGAGAAGGCCTTCCATCCATCTATGCATGAGATTATTGGGGAAGATGGTAGCCTCATTCGAGGCTGTTCCTTACATCCACTTTCACTCAAGGCCATTACAGGGCAGAATTCTGTCAGCTTGGAACAAAGATGTTCAGGCCCTGGACCTTCCTATGATCTTATCTCCACAGGTTCACCAGAGCCTCAATTGGTGGTTGCTCCCCCGAAATCTGTCAGAAGGAAAATCCTTCACTCTGGTTACCTGGAATTTGGTAACCACAGACACCAGCCTTCTTGGCTGGGGGGTCAGTTCTAGGAGAAGCATCTGCCCAGGGGAAGTGGTCCGGAGCCGAAAAGCTCCTACCCATCAACATTCTGAAGATTCGGGCAATTCATCTGGCCCTCAGAGTTTGGTCTTACAGACTGCAGGGTTGGCCTGTTCGGATTCAGTCCAACAATGCTATAGCCACGGCCTATATCAATCACCAAGGAGGCACCAGAAATCTGGATGCCCAAAGAGAGGTGAATGACATCCTGGCCTCAGCAGAAAGGCATATCCTTGCATGTCTGCAGTCGTCATTCCAGGGGTAAAAAATTGGCAGGCGGATTTTTTAACCGGCCAGCAGCTGAGTCCAGGAGAATGGTCTCTATACCCCGATATATTTCAATCATATGTCAGAAATGGGGTACCCCAGATGTGGACCTGTTGGCTTCCCGATTCAATGCAAAGCTGGACAAGGGTCAGATGCCCTGACACTCTCATGCGATCGTTATTCTCTGATTATGCATTCCCTCCAATTCCGTTTCTCCCACAATTCCTTCAGTAGGAAAGCCGGTGATTTTGATCACCCCGGCTTGGCCCAGGAGACCCTGGCACATAGAATTCATAAGGATGGCAGTAGGTAGATCTTGGGTTCTCCCACTACGCTCCGACCTACTATCGCAGGGTCCAATATTCCATCTTGACTTACAAAGTCTAAATTGACGGATTGGCTGTTGAGACCCACATTCTGAGGAAACGTGGGCTCTCAGGTCCAGTCCTTATCCACTCTGGTTAATGCTAGAAAGCCGGCCTCCAGGCTCATCTGGAAGGCATATGTTTCCTGGTGTGAACCCAGAAAATGGAATCCTAGGAAGTATGCCATTAATAGGATTCTTGTCTTTCTTCAGCTGGGCTTAAAGGGGTTGTAAAGGTAATTTTTCCCCCCTAAACAGCTTCCTTTACCTTAGTGCAGTCCTCCTTCACTTACCTCATCTTTCCGTTTTGCTTTTAAATGTCTTTATTTCTTCTGAGAAATCCTCATTTCCTGTTCTTCTGTCTGTAACTACACACAATAATGCAAGGCTTTCTCCCTGGTGTGGAGAAAGCCTCTTGAGGGGGCGAGCAGGCAAGTCAGGACACTCTCTACTTTGCAGATAGAGAAAGGAGCTGTGTGTTAGTGGGCGTCCTGACACTCCTGCTCGCCCCCTCAAGAGGCTTTCTCCACACCAGGGAGAGGAGCTTTCTTCACACTCCTCTCCTATACATAGTGCCCACTGTCATATTCTCGACACTTCTCTCCTCTACATAATGCCCACCGTCATACCCTCCCCACTCCTCTCCTGTACATACTGCTCACTGTCATACCCTCCACACTCCTCTCCTGTACATACTGCTCACTGTCATACCCTCCACACTCCTCTCCTGTACATACTGCTCACTGTCATACCCTCCACACTCCTCTCCTGTACATACTGCTCACTGTCATACCCTCCACACTCCTCTCCTGTACATACTGCTCACTGTCATACCCTCCACACTCCTCTCCTGTACATAGTGTCAACTGTCATAACCTCCACACTTCTCTCCTATACATAGTGCCCACCGTCATACCCTACACACTCCTCTCCTGTACATACTGCTCACTGTCATACCCCCCACACTCTTCTCCTGTGCATACTGCCCATTACCATACCATCCACACTCCTCTCCTGTACATACTGCACACTGTGATACCCTCCACACTCCTCTCCTGGAAATACTGCACACTGTCATACCCTCCACGCTCCTCTCCTGTACATACTGTATGTACATTATGGCAGACACATTGGACACTTTTGACACTATTTTGGGACCATTCACATTTATACAGCGATTAGAGCTACAAATGGCCACTGATTATTGTATAAATGACACTGGCAGGGAAGAGGTTAAAAACTAGGGGGCGATCAAGGGGTTAAGTGTGTCCTAGGGATGTGTTCTAACTGTAGGGGGGTGGTCTCACTACAACATGACAGAGATCACTGCTCCCGATGACAGGGGACGGCAATGATTACATTGGCAGCTGGAGCGGAGTACATAGCATTGATGAGATGTAGGAATGGGCCTGTGAAGCCTGTGAAGCCAAACTTTGACAGGACCAAGCTCAACCAACGAAAGCTGACATTGTCAAATGCCTTTTCGGCATTAAGTGTGACTATAGCAGCCTCATCAGATGGATTGGCTCTAGCGATTTCTAGCACTGTCAGGACTTTTAGGATATTGAACGTGGCAGACCTCCCTTGGGTAAAACGCAGTTGAGAAGGGTAGATAAGAAATGGCATTGGTGCAAGCCTGTTCGCTATGATTTTGGATAGAAGTTTGCAATCTAAATTGAACGGGGAAATCGGGCGGTAAGAACCTGGGTCAGTGAGATCTTTACCCTTTTTTGGGATGAGTTTGATGTAGGCTTGGAGTCCCAGAGTCCTGAGGGTAAGTATTGGTTCCCATCTAATATCTTTTGATAGATCAACTTCAAAGTAAGGGCCATGGTTTCCAAAGAAAGCTTATAAAATTCAGAGGTGTACCTGTCCGAGCCTGGTGTTTTGCTCAGGGAAAATTATTTAATTGCATGGGTGATTTCCTCAAGAGATATTGGGGCATTGAGCTGTGTCAGGAGTGTACCATCTATAATGGGAAGTGGGACTTTGTCCAGAAAGGACAAGGCTGTAGATTCATCAGTAGTGTTGAGCAGAATACGCCATATTCGATTTTGCGATATATCACGAATATATAGACGAATATTTGTGAAATATTCGCTAAAATCTAATATTCGTGATATTTTATCAAAAACATTTTTTTGCGAAATTTCGCTAATGCGAATGCGAAATTGATTGCGAAATTCTGAAACATTCAATTTCACCTGCCCTTTGGAAAAAGTGTGGTTTTACGTAATGGACCCTGCAACTAACAACAAGGTATTAATAAAATAAATACATTATATATAGATTTGAGGGTTTACTTTGACCAATTTGTATATTGATTCGTTTAATAAATATTGAATAACCATAGATTTGGAAAATACAGATCTCTCCTCTAGACTGACCTGTATTGAGTTAGGTAAAGATCAACCGCACACTGGCGCCCCTGATTCTGATGAGTTAAAAAAAAGCCAAGTAAACCGTTTAACATAAAGACATTTAAGAGATGTCAACGTAAACAGTTATTATTCTCATTAAAGAGGTGAAATGCAAATGATGACACGGGACAAAAGATGGAAAATTCTTTGAAGATGTGATACACTGGAAAAACGCACAGAAACACTCCACTCTCTCTAGCCACCTTGTGAATCTGCACTGAAATACTGCTGGGAGTGATCTTATATACTGGTCGTGCAGGCAGGTTCCTATTGGTTGCTATGGAGGTTGCTAACCTCTGACAACTGTGGTAGGAGAACTCTGATTGGCTCTGATGCAAAAGAAGGGCGGAGAAAGTATTCGCGAATAATCGTAATACGAATATTCGCGATAGCGAATATTCGTCAACATAAAAGGATCGCCTCAGCTTAGCTACTCGGCCCAGGGTCTCTAATCATACCAGCAATGTTTTTAGACGTCGATGGAGATCACTAGGATGTGATCTGTTTTAAAAATAAATTTGAAAAAATGTGAATATTCGTAATAGCGAATTTTGGCCGCGATATTCGAGTTATTCGCGAATAATCGAATATGCAATATTCGTAACGAATATTCGCAATACGAATATTCGTGAGCAACACTATTCATCAGTAGGGTCGGGCCGTATATAGATGCATAGATTTTTCCTAAGATGAGATTTATGTCCTTGGGTGTGGTGGCGCGATGACCAGAGTTGTCTTTTAGGGCAGCTATGTGTGTAGGGGCGTGGGGACCTTTACACAGACTGGCCAGGTGTTTGCCTGTTTTGTTCCCGTATTTGTGGTAGTGAAGGTCGAGCATAGATTGATGCAATCTTTCTTGTGCCTCTGCCCAAAGATCAAAATGTTCTTTGGTCCTATGTTCCTGTGAATTGTTTTGTGCCAGGTTGGCCCGTGCTATGTGTAGGGCTTTGCTCACATTTCTATATTATCTAGAGATTTTTTTCTTAAAGCCAGTGGCATAGGAAATAATCCTACCCTGTATTACCGCCTTCCCAGTTTTCCAGAATAGATTGGGGTTATCGCAGTGTTCAGAGTTGGAAGATGTATATATGCATTCCAAGTGTCATCAATAATCTGTTGTAAGTCCTTATTGTGTGCTAGGTACTGTAGGTGACCGCGATATTGTGTCAATCTCGCTCCCTTTCTTGGCAAGATTGACCACCTACGAGCCCCGTCGCGGGAGCCATCGCTGAGCCGGCTCGCCACGATAGGGAAAAAGCCGTCATAGAAGCGACGGGGATCCGACTTGGATTCCCGCCAATTCTAGCCGCAGCGTTTGGTATGAATCATGAGGGGGAACTCCACGCCAAATTTTAAATAAAAAAACCGGCATGGGTTCCCAACAGGGGCATACCAGGCCCTTAGGTCTGGTATGGATTGCAAGGAGACCCCCCCTACGCCGAAAAAACGTTTGTATGTTGGGAAGCGTGAGGTCCTTACAGAGTCCTGGGTGACTAAGCCTGACAAATTGACAAAGATCAGTGCGTGATCTGAAATGGCTATGTCGTGTATATAGGGGTCAGTAGCATGTGTAAGAAGGAGGGAATTCAGAAGGGTATAATCTATTCTCGACAGCGAGTTGTAGGGGAGGGGAGGGAGAAAAAGGTATATTATCTTCCCTCCGGATGCGTTAATCTCCAGAGATGAAGACCATCAGCAAACGATTACCGGCTGCTTTATCTTCCTGTGTATCTAAGACTAAGTTGAAGTCCCCAGATACCAACAAAGGGAGGTGGAGATGCGAAGCTAGGCCGGATGTGAGATTTTGAAAAAATTGTTTGGATGGGGAGTTTGGGACCTATACATTGTTTATTGCCCATTCCCGGGCAGACGTTTTAAGTGTCGATGTGAGTATTCGGCCCTCACTATCCACTTGGAACAAGGACACTTCACAGAGGGAACGCACAGCGCGACTCGCGCATGTGCAGTAGGGAACCAGGAAGTGAAGCCGCAACCGTCGTTTTTCCTGATGAGATTCCTGGCAAGAATCTCTTGCTGACCGAGTGTACAGACACACCATTCAAAAGAACCGCCGTTCTTTTGAATGGCACGAACGCGGTGACGTCATCGACTACGACGAGCGTGCGCTCGTCAAATTCGATGCTGCCGCCGCCATCTTGCTTCACCCTACCTATGCCTTGGAAGCTACCGTGCATGCGTCAAAGTCATTTCGAGCGCTCGTCACATTCAAAGCCGTTGCCGCCATCTTTCTTCACCCTACCTATGCCTTGGAAGCTACCAAGGCATAGGTAGTCATTTCGAGCATGCGCGGGTTTCCATGGAGAGGTAAGTATACAGACGCTCGGGTTCTCTATTTTTTCCGTCTAGATTCTGGGCAGTTTTCTTGACGAGAAACCTCAAAGCCTCGTACACACGCTCGGTATACTTGGCACTGCCAGCAGTTTTCTTGCTGGTTCTTGCCGAGAAAACCGTGCATGTGTACGAGGCTTTAGCGCAGTTTCTTTTTTTTCTTTTTTGCAGTATTTGTAGCTGCTGACTTTTACAGTAATATATATATTGTGACAGGAAGTCAGGTAAATCTGTGGGTGTTGTCACAGACGGAACATACATTTCTGCCTTGTTTAGACAATACACCAATCGTTATTAGGCGTCGGCTAAAAAATGTAGCCAGGAACGCTAAGGGCCGTTGGAAGACTCCAGCTGTTCAGAGTGAGGCAATTAAGGCCTCTATAAGAAGTCCAGAGGGTTACCACTAATTGCTGCATGCTGAGGCTTTCTGAGTGAGAGAGAGCCAGTAGCTGAATGTCTTCTGAGGAGGTGAGGAGGAAATTGATTTTTCTGGGTGATAAAAATCAAAAGACTATTATTTTTCTGCTGTATGCCTAGCACTGTCTACCCAGCAGTAGGCTGTGTTAGACTCCATAGATAGGTTCCTGTGTGGAAGGTAGACGCCCAGAGTGGCTAGGGTTTATTTTATGTTTGATTTTGTTTATGCTGTTTGGATGCTTGCAATTGTTTTCCAGCAAGATGGAAAAATAAACCAAAAACGTTGTTTTCAACCGTCTTCGACTGCCAGTCTGTATAAATTCAGTGTGTGGTGAACCCATCCAAGGGGTCACACACCCCGCTACCGAGCTAATATATATATATATAATCATTTTTTTTGGTAGAGCTCCGCTTTAATGATACAATACTGGATTTGTGTTATCTTCTCATGCACACAGATTTTATAGGTTAAAAGGCCTTAACAGCCCCCTTAATGGGGCCCCTTCTACCACAAGGCCCCCCTAGCAGCTGTTGCTATGGCTAATGTTATGCCACTGTTTACCTGGCACCAATGCAATCCCGGAAATCAGTGTTTGTGATATGGTTTGTGGCATGTGGAAATTGTTTTCATTTCTTTCACATCTATCAAACCTTCAGCTGACCAATCGGAACTCAGCAAATATTTGGCTTGTAAGCTCCAGCGAATGCTTTCTAGAACAGCCAATTGCAGAAATTTAGAGGTGTGT
Organism: Rana temporaria; assembly: GCF_905171775.1. NCBI lineage: Eukaryota > Metazoa > Chordata > Amphibia > Anura > Ranidae > Rana > Rana temporaria. The sequence continues at coordinate 15,343,263 of NC_053496.1, forward strand.
ATGATTTATTGTGTCGCCAATTTATTTTGTATCATAAAGACTGACTGATCTCTCATGCAGTGAAGAAGCTGGCTTGTAGTATGTCACCCCGTTGTGTACCCGTGTGTGTAATATTACTGCTGATCTCTGGACTGCTGGAAGCTAAACTGTGAGTGTACAATGATTTGTGTGTTCACTGTATGGGCTTAAACCTTTTTTATTTTTTTTATTTATTTTTTACAAAACAAAGACCGAATTTTTCTGTGCCGGTTCACACTACAGCGACATGAAAGTCGGCACGACTTTGCAAGGCAACTTTGAGGCAAGTTCAAGTCGCCTCCAGGACAGGCAACTTTGCCAGTGGCCAATCAAACAACAATCAGCTCTGTGGGAGGGAGGGGTTTGCCTGAGAAAACTCTTTTCTCTTCCTGTAAAGTTGCTTCATTTAATTCCCTGATCCGACTTTGGAGGCGACTTTCATTGAAATCTATGGGTACAAGTTGCCTAGAAGTCGCCTTGAAGTAGTACAGGAACCTTTTCTGAAGTCGGAGCGACTTCAGTTGTGTACATTAACCACTTAAAGGGTCACTAAAGGAAATTTTTATTTTGCTGAAATGACTGTTTACAGGGTATAGAGACATAAAAGTTAACTGATTCCTTTTAAAAATGATTAAAAATAGATAAAAATCAATCATATAATGTGCCTTTAGTTTCACTTTCGCTTTTAAACTGGTTTCATGTTTATGTGAAGTAAAGAGACCCACAGAACAAAAACAAACAAATCCAGGGCAGTGTTTTGTTTTTAAAATGAATCTGATTGGTTCTGAGGAGTTTTAGACACACAGCTTGGACCACAGTGAGAAGCTCCCATGAGTTTTTTCATAAGGAGCCAGACAAGCAGGAAGTGTGGAGATGACAGAATTACAGCAACTTCAAAGCAAAAACTAACAATGAGGACATGAAACCAGTACTGCAGTAAGGTAAAGGAAGCTATTTAGCTAACAAAAAATGTTTCCTTTAGTGATCCTTTAAGACCTGGACCAAAATGCAGCTAAAGGACCTTGCCCCTTTTTGCGATTCGGCACTGCGTCGCTTTAACTGACAATTGCGTGGTCGAGCGACGTGGCTCCCAAACAAAATTGACGTCCTTTTTTTCCCTACAAATAGAGCTTTCTTTTGGTGGTATTTGATCACCTCTGCGGTTTTTATTTTTTGTGCTACAAACAAAAATAGAGCGACAATTTAAAAAAAAATGCAATATTTTTTACTTTTTGCTATAATATCCCCCAAAAATATATAAAAAAAATTTTTTCCTCAGTTTAGGCCGATACGTATTCTTCTACCTATTTTTGATAAAAAAAATCGCAATAAGCGTTTATCGGTTGGTTTGCGCAAAATTTATAGCGTTTACAAAATAGGGGATAGTTTTATTGCATTTTTATAAAAAAACATTTTTTACTAGTAATGGCGGCGATTAACAATTTTTTTGGTGACTGCAACATTATGGCGGACACTTTGGACAATTTTGACACATTTTTGGGACCATTGTCATTTTCACAGCAAAAAATGCATATAAATTGCATTGTTTATTGTGAAAATTACAGTTGCAGTTTGGGAGTTAACCACAAGGGGCGTTGATGGGGTTATGTGTGACCTCAAGTGTGTTTACAACTGTAGGGGTGGTGTGGCTGTAGGTGTGACGTTACACACGGCTCTCCCCGTTCTTCAGCTGCGGGGACTGATCGCGGGACTCCAGCGGCGATCGGGTCCGTGAGTCCCACAATCACGGTCACGGAGCTTCGGACCGGGTCGCGGGAGCGCAAAAGCGGGCACGCGCCCGCGACCCCGTGCCTGGGCTTAAAGAGCAACGTTCCTATACGTTAATGTGCCCAGCCGTGCCATTCTGCCGACGTATATTGGCGTGAAGGGGATCTTAAGTGGTTAAGACGGCTCCATTCACTTCCATTGTATTTCTCATGTCGCACGATTTGGGGCGACACAAGTCGGATCCCAAGTCACAGTAGTGTGACCGGGCACTTAGACCCCTTTCACACTGAGGAGTTTTTCAGGCGGTACAGCGCTAAAAATAGCGCCTAAATACCGCCTGAAAAACTCCTGCCCAGCCTTCTCAGTGTGAAAGCCCGAGCCCGAGGGCTCCCAGGCCACCCAGGGCTCAAGTCCTGCGGGAACGCGTGGGAATGGAGTTCCTGCACTTTTTTCACAGCAGGAACTCAGTTCCCTTTGCAGGACTAGAGCAGCCAAGCCAATCCTTCACTAAGCGGCGATGCCCAGCTCGAGTCACTGTCAGGGGCAGGCGAACCTTAGTAATCCTTTATGTTACTGGCCGCTTCCTGTATATGGATTCATCGGGTAGTGTGCGGGTATTCCGTCACTTCCCCCATGCCGCAATGTCTCCTGGGAGCTTTTGTCATTGTTCCCAGGAGACATTGCGGCATCGAGGAAGTGATGGAATACCCGCACACTCAGGGCCGCCATCAGGAATTATGGGGCCCCTTACACAGCTTCAGTCATGGGCCCCCTGGAGCAGAGAACCGGGGGGGGGGGGTGCTGCTGTCTGAAATTGAAATTGAGAAGCGGAGGGGGGCCCTTTACAAATTATTAATAAAAATGTAAAAAAATATATATATATATATATATATATATATAAAATGAATAAATAAACATTTATAAAAAAAAGGGGGGGTTGCCATCCAGGGCCCTGGGGACCTCTGGGCCCTTTAATAAAAAAAAAAAAACATTTATAAAAAAAAAAGGAGGGATTTGCCACATGGGGCCCTGGAAACCTCATGAGCCCTTTAATATATATATATACCCCCGTACCCCTAAGAAAAAAAAAAATTGGCCCTTTAATAAAAAAATATATATATTTTTTATAAAAAATCTATTAAAAAAGGGGGGGTTGCCATGCGGGGCCCTGGGGGCCTTCGGACCCCTGGGGACCTCCGGACCTCTAAAAAACAAAAATGTCCCTTTAATAAAAAATAAAATAAAAATATATTAAAAATATATATATATATTTTTTATTAAAAAAAAATAAAAAAAATGGGAGTTGCCTCCGGACCCCTAAAAAAAGATTTTTTTTTTTTTTAAAGGGGGTTGCCATCCGGGCCCCTGCTGGCCCGGGGCCCACTACAACAGGGCCAGTTGTACTGGCTTATCAGCGGCCCTGCGCACACTACCTGATGAATCCATACACAGGAAGCGGCCAGTAACATAATGGATTACTAAGGTACAGTGGATCGAAAAGAAAAAAAAACATGCGGTTTAGTAATTATGCATATGAGCGTATCATTTTTATAAATTTTTTTGGTGGGGGAGTGGATCTTGGGTGGGAGTTCCCACACTTTTTTCCCCAGGACTTGACCCCTGGTGCCACCATTGATTTCGAAATTCGACCAACCAAACCTTCAATTTCACCCCCTGTTGCTACAGAATTTTTTTTTCGTGGCTGGAATTCTTCTTTTCTTTCTGGGAATTTTCTTTTCTTTCTGGAAATTTTCTTTTCTTGCACATGCGCATTTCTTTTTTAATTACATTACACGATTCTCCCATCATTAATTAGAAAATCGCTTGTTTTTTAAAAAAATTGTCCGATTATTAAAATTCAATGGCCGCACGAAAATCATCTGTTGCTTCAAGCCACTAATGGTGCGAAATACGAACGAAAATTCTGAGATAAGATTTTCGAAAGACCCGTGTATGGCCTGCCTTAAAGGGGTTGTAAAGGTTCATTTTTTTATTTTATAAATAGGTTCCATTAATCTAGTGCATTGTTGGTTCACTTACCTTTTCCTTCGATTTCCCTTCTAAATGATGTTTTTCTTTGTCTGAATTTCTCACTTCCTGTTCTTCCTCAGTAAGCTTGCCCCCAGCATCCGAGCCGTTCTGGCTGGGGGGTTAGTCAGCGGAAGGAAGTGTAAAGAATTGTAAAAATAAAACACACACATCGTGGAGAAAGTCCTTTATTTAATAAATAAATAAATAAATAAATAAATAAATCCAGCGGTGGTAATCCACTCTGGGTCTCCGCTCCAACGTTGTCAGTATCCTGCGACGGGTGATCTCTTCTCCGCCGGGGTCCAGCGATGAGAAGATCTCTTCATCCAGGTCCGGGATCCAGCGCACGCATCGCCGCCTGTCTCAACCGGAGACAGCCCGGCGAATGACGCGGCTTCAGCCAGTGACAGCTCTTATGTAGGTGAGGGCGGGGCCACCCGTCACGTGACCTCGTCCCCCTCTGACGCAAGGGAGAGCCCAGGCTTTCCCAGTGACGTGACGGGTGCGTCAGAGGGGGCGGAGTCACGTGACGGGTGGCCCCACCCTCACCTACATAAGAGCTGTCACTGGCTGAAGCCACGTCATTCGCTGGACTGTCTCCGGTGTAGACAGGCGGTGATGCGTGCGCTGGCTCTCGGACCTGGATGAAGAGATCTTCTCATTGCTGGACCCTGGAGAGAAGATCACCGGTCGCAAGGATACTGACAGCGTTGGAGCGGAGACCGAGAGTTGATTACCACCACTGAATTTGTATTTTATATTTTTTTTTTACAATTCCTTACACTTCCTTAGTGCAATGGTAGAGGTACAATGTACCCCATTACCAATTCACAAAAATTATCTTTCGTTATGATTTTTTTTTCATTGATACATGTCCCCCCAGGGCAAAACCAGCACCTCCATACCCATTGTTTTCCCAATAACTTGCATATAAGCCTTCAAAATGGGCACTTTTCCCATTTCAATTTTTCCAGGTCGGGTACCATAGACTTTAATGTTTGGCTCCGAACGTTTGCGATGTTCGAAAGGTCTGTAGTAAACTAAACTGGGGAGGGGGGGGGGGGTGTTTAGCCGATCTCTAGCTGCTACTATGTATGAAGTGACTGGCAATATCACAGGCTGATGTATGATTACTGTAGTTAAAGCAGAGGTCCGGCTAAAAAAATTATTAAAGCAGATCTCCCACGCAAAATCGTTTTTTTTTAAATGGTCTATTTAAATGTGTAATAGCACTGCTGTGCTAAACTCACGTTTCCGGTGTCCCACCGCCGCTCCGCTGTAATATTGTCCCCAATAAATACTTATATTCTGTGTTTCCTGCCGTTGCCATCTTAGCTATGGGCGTTAGATTCCCATAGGCAGGCACTTCCTATTTGCGGTGGATGCTGTCCCAGCATCCACTGCTCGATCTCGCGCATGTGCACTGGCAAAGGTGACCGGCGGCGTGAGCGCCTCTGTTGTCATCGCAACGGCAGGCGTATGAATGAAAAGTTCCCGCCCCGTTGTGATGATAACACAGCCTCGAGTAACACAAGCACAGCCTAAAAGACCGGAAGTTTAAAACGCCCGCCCCTTCCTTTGTTTACATCCGCGTCACTTCCTGCAAAACGAAGTCGCGCGATGTTTGCTAACAGAGCGGAATATTATAATTAGGGAGCTCTGACACAGGCTCCCAGCAGACACAGCGCGGCACAGGAAACTGGAGAAAACATGTCGAAAACCCGAGGGGGGGCAGACCGGAAGCCTGGCTGATTAATAAGGTACACGAACACTATATTAAATGAAAATAGCCAATTCCTCATTATTTAGGAGCAGTAGGAATATTGAGCTGCAGTTGAATTGAGGGTGGAGATCCTCTTTAAGTCAGCAGCTACAAACACTGTAGCTGCTGACTTTTAAGAAAGACACTTGTGGTGACCGGGGAGGGTGAGTCCCACGGCCACACACATGCGCTTGATGGTTATTGGTTCTTGGGGCTAGGAGCCCAGGGTCAGGTGGTATTAACCCTTAGTGAGGGCCAGATGGTATTAACCCTCTCTGTCACGTGACGCCACTGTAGTCTTGGTATACCCCGGGAAACTACAGCTCCGGGGGCCTCCGTATCCCCGCTAGTTAGGATGGTAATAACACAGTCCACAACAGGGGGTTAAAACAACAAAGGCTTTACTGGCATGAAGGCAGGTGTCAAAATCTTCACAGCTTTAAACAGAGTGTCAAAATGTTCTGCAGGCAGTCTCTGGATCACACAGCTGATAATGCTTGAGCTTAGTTGATCATATACTGTATATACTCGGCTGCAAAAGCCGGATAGTAATTCAGGGCCTATGCTTAACTAGGCTGAAAAAAAGATACACTTACTGAAGTGTCTGTAGACTTGAGGCTTTTTGCCGGAATAACGGATTGATCTGATAAATGAGCTGAAGTACTGGTTCTGTAATGTTTAGGGATACTCCACTCTTTGCTGTATTTTCTCCTGGAGGCTTCGGGCCTGCACTGCCTCTCCTCTGACTTTGTGTTGCTCTGCTCTGCCAGGAACTGTGTGAAGCATTAGACTGGCTTAAACAGGAAGTACAATCCCTTATAAGGGCCTGTTTAGACTGAAGCCTATTGGTTGAGAGCTGTGGATCATAGAGACTGACCTGTAGTATAACACAACACAATAAGGTACTGTCTAGCATTCAGTCCTCCCGACTCTAATACACATGAACATGAGATGGTAATACACTCTGACTGAACATGAGATGGCTGGCTAAACCCCTTAAAGCTATACACACCTAATAAACGTATTATCAACCATAACAGTATAAATCACATCATAACTAGCTGAGTCCCTGCAGGGGAGACCCTGTGATAGACGTGAAACTAAAATGAAAATTTTATGTTATGATTAGAAATATTAAAGTGTATTTCGGTAATATTTCTTTAGTATATTGCTTATTTTCCTTGATAAGTTCTATCAGAGATTGTTTTAAAGGGATTTGATGTTTTGTGAAAAGCAGAACTGTTTTCCAAATTAAGAAGCAGAGGACTTTTCAAATGAAGCTTCCCCATCCCCCATTGTAATTCACTCTTCCCTGCATTCCTGATCATTTCAAGAGGAAATTGTGACTTTGCTACATCCTGCCTTTTGGAGATGGAAAAGGAATTTGTAGCCTGGACTGTTTTTCCCTTAAAAGGCAACGTGCTGGTTTCCTGTGTATGGATTTGTAAATGGGCGATTTGCTGGAACTATTTCCCAACGAATATCCTTCCTCCTGTCCTGGACATGCCCCTTTCCAGCCCACCTCACTACATCCTTGCAGTTCTGATCGAGAGACCCCTATCATTTATGATGGAACAAAGACTTTGCCATGTGGATTAACAGAATGGGAGGGTAACTGGGTGGAGTAAAGGGTTATTGGGAGGGATTGATGGGTGTGTATTCTGTGACGACATAAGGAGAATAAAGCTAAGAATGAGAAGATTGCCATCAGCATTCTGCTCACATTTTACCCCCTGCATCTCTGTGTCTGTCTGTTTTGTGCTACAGCTCCAGCCCCCAGAAGCTGAGTGAGTGTGTGTTCGTTTGTCTTTGCTTATTTCCACAGATTATATCAGTGAATCATTACAAATCTAAATCAATTGACGCTCAACGTGCTTCTTTTGGACTTCAAGGACAGACTTTGTGGACGCACAAGAAACTGGCTGAGAATTGAGGGACCGTCTACCATTGAAAGGGGCGTCATGAACCCCTAAACACGGTAAGTGCGAGTTTTTTTTTGGCTCCCTTACACCGTGTTACAGGCTGGACGGCCTCTGTTCCCATCTAGTTTGTCTACAAATTCCGAGCCTTTGAAACAGACGGTATAATTCTGGTCCAGAAGCGAACCCCGGTTTGTGTTGATTCACTGCTATTAATTTTTTTTGGTGTCTTGCTGCCTGTGAGTAGAAGGGTGCGAGTAGCTTGAGTAGAAGGGTGTGAGCTTGTGGGTTGTTTGACTGTGTGTGAAATCGGCCTACTAAGTTAAGGTACTGGTCGTACATCGTCTCGGATTAAGCCGATGTGATAAAGGGGTGTGCACGGGGAGTGCATGCTGGCTGGGTTGAGCCTGGGACAGCTCTAAGGAAGTTGGCTGCGAAGATATGGGTTTGTTTTATTTTATGCTTGTGTAAAAATATTCCAAACCTCCTTGTTTAGATTAATTGGGGAACTGGGATTCTGGGGTTTATTTGAGTATGTCTGTGGTGAGATATTGAGTCAGCTTTTCCACATTTTGTCCTTGCTTTGAATAACGCGGGGATTTTTGTTTACTCAACTTCCCTGTGCTAGGAAAGGTGGGGGCTGAGCTGGAGGAGGTCGTTTTTGTGTGGCTTCTGCTAGCTGGCTATTTGTGTACATTTGTGTGTCTTAAATTGCTTTTTCCCTTACACTTCTGCCTTTTGTTACAGCTGGCTTGCAATAGCTAGCTTACTTAACCCTTTATCTGGACAAAGGCTGCTAAATTCTGTGTCTGGCTTCTTGTTCTGCTAACTGTGCTAATTTGTGACCTGAAACCTTTTGCTTTTCATCACAGCTGGATACCAATTAAGGGTTTTCTGCCTAGCAGTCTTAACTCTTTGCAGTCTGAACAGGAAACTTTTTCATTTCTGTGCCTTTCCTAGTTAATTTTTTTTGCTGGGATGATCCTTTTGTCTTTCTCAGTATGTATGTGTTTTTATTATGCTGGATAACTGTGTTTGACTGAATAGAATACCTGGCTTTCTTGTTGTATGTATTGACTGCTGTTGGCACTGACTTTTGTTTTTCATCTACAGAAGTCTGACGTTTTTCTTTATAACTTCTGACTCCCCTTCTTCTTCGTCTTCCATTTTGCTTTTCTTTGGCTTTAGATTTTTCCCGCCTTTTCTGAAAAGCTCCTCCCCCCTCTGCCATCTTTTTCTTAGCTCCTCCCTTTCTTCTCCCTTTTTCATAACCACCCCCCCCCCCTCCGCAATCTTCTTCTTAGATCCTCCCGTCTTCTCCAAATCTTTGCCGCTCTTTTTTCATAGCTCCTCCCCTCTCCACCATTTTCTTCTTAGATCCTCCCGTCCAACCCTTTCTTTGCTGCCTACTACACAGCCCTCTAACTTCCTCTCCCTCTATGTAGCATGCCAATTGTACTGACTGTGCTAGAAGTGATTTGATTGCGTCTAATGGTACATTGTGTCTGTAACATATAACTTATGGTGTCTTTCTTTGCATGCACTTTTCGTTTGGGTTCTCAACTCTGTGCTGGAATCGAACTCTTTCTTTCTTATTTCTTTCTCCTTTCTTCAACCCTTTTTTTTCTTCTTCCCATTGAAATTCATTGATCCCTTTTCCCAATTCCTTGTTGGCAAGTGGTGAATGAATTCTTCTTATTATTATTTTTGCTGTTTTTTTTTTATATTTCTGGGATGCCTCCCTGATATAATATATACTCCTGCCCCCTCCCTGGTGGGGGGATAGAACTGGGTGTGTGAGGAATGTGGGAGGTCCAGACCCCTGCATCCTGCCCGCCCTGAGCTCTGCCACATTTGCAAGTTGGAGGATAGCCCCCCTCTTCCCCCCCAGGGACGACAACCTAGGAGACAGTTTTTTGTAACACAGAGTTTTTTTTTAAACAAAAGGTTGACTTGGGATATTGCAACTGTTTCTGTACAATTAAAATTGGTCTGAATATGCCTGTTACATTGTACGCTGATTTATCAGATAATTCGATTTAACTAGAAATAATGGGATATTTCTCCTGAGGTTTAAAAAATATGGAACAGACATTTGATGCACATAATAAGCAATTGTTAAGTCTTTATTTTACAGTTAAAATCTTCTACAGAGAATTAATTTAGGTGAATTATTTCGTCCCGTTTTTTTTTTTTATCCTTTTAATCGGATAGATTGAATGCGTGTTCTGTGGGGACCTGTCCCATCTGGGTTGCCCACTTACACTGACGATGCCATGCACTGTATTTTGACTTGATACATAGAGGTTTTTGCCAGTTTTGAAATTTATAATGTGATACCCAGGGCCTGTTATTGTCTTTTCGTTTCCCTCATGTTCTGCCCACGATGCCTGCTGGAAGCATGGGCCCCGCCCGACTGCTTGAGGCCGTGCCCCTTCTTTCCCCTCACGTTCTGCCCAACTGTATGCCCCGCTGGAGGAAGCATGGGCCTGCCCGGATGCTCTTCCCTGCTGAAGGCTTTGCCTCGTTCTGAACGCATATGGTGTCGCCTCCTGCCCGCTGCCCATACTGGATTCTGTGCCCTCCGGCCCACGGGCCTTCTTCTTCATGCCCTCCTTAGTCTGTCCAGGGGGGGGTAACTACAATGCCACTTCGCTGGACAGACACGTAAGGGAGGAGAATGATGTAGATGGGAGTGGCAGACCTACCTGAAGGTAGAATCCGCTCATATGCTGTCATGTGTGCCCCGACCTCAATGCCTTGACCTCATGGGGTGCCCAAAAGCGGTAGAGAGAGTGTGTAAATCCTGGCGTTCATGACTACAGAAGCTGTGTTCACAAGTCACAAATGAGGGATGAGGAGATTCTGGGTATCACATTGGAACAGTAGAACATTTTACATAGTACATTTAAATGGTTTTATTCCACATGCTGTGCCATGCCATCCTCAGGGTTAAGTGGGTAAGTGGCCCCAAGGGGGGAGCATTCAATACATTATCCCTTTCTGAAATCTTGTTTGAGACAGTCTCTAGATTAGATTGTTATGAGCTATGATTATGTGACCGCTTTTGAAAATAGGTAACTAATATTCGTGTACGAGTTTTTCTCACATTCCTGATGTAGGTACCGATAATTACCAATATCCCCTGGGTGATGATTAAGAGGTTCCTTCGAAAATATTCTCTGGAAGATGAGTGATATTATGGACTGTGCCCAAACCTGAATGAAATTATATATCTTTTTTTCAAATACATGGGATTGTGACCACTGGGGTTTGTGGGTTGGAATATCTCAAAGGGGGGTCCCGGTTACATAGGGTAATTAGTTAATTCATGTCAGAGTGTAAAGAAGTTCTTTAATGAGATAATTAAGTTTAATTCTGCCTGTAAATGTTTATGAATATGTTTACCCCAACAACTGAAAATGTATTATGACATGTCAAAACATGCATGGGATTAGAACAAAGGTTTAATGGGAAAATTGTTGATTGAGATTGTGTGAAGAATTGTATACAATTCAGTCTATGGTAAACAACATGGTATTTTTTGTTTAACTGAAATCCTACAGATCTGGTTGTAAGAATTAATAAGTAGAGGTTTGAGCAATGTTTACAACAGATTCTAAACTTGGGTTTGGTTTATTATAAGGTTCCCCAGAGAAAAATATTAAAATATGAAAGTTATGTTCAATCTAACAACTTTATAAAAAATATTATTATAAAAATTGTAAAAATAAAATTAAAAAATAAACAAGTGTTAAAAGTTATTATAAAATGACATTTCTGATAAAATATAGATTGTGAGTAATTATGAGTGACTTTATCAGTAGAAAACAATGGTCGGTTCATGCGCAGGGACTGGTCAGTGGATTTCATGAGATTTGTCCTCTAAGCGATCTTTTGTCGCTATTGGAAGTTAAGGAATGTCATGTTATAATGTGGTGTACATGATTTTTGGCAGATGTACAAACCAAATATGTTTTAAAATTTTTGAAAAAGAGTTAAAAATGAGAAAAACGATGCAATTCGATTGGATTGTATATGGTCTAAAACTTGTACAATCTGCTCCAAGCATGGGGGGGACAGATGTTTTCCCTTAGAGGTCATTAACAGCAGATCAGGTTACAGGCTGTGGTGGTTTACAGGAGTGAGTGCTAGCTTGAAATCCGACTCCCAGTCTAAGCATCCTCAGCTGCTGTGCTTTACAATGGCTCTTTTGCAAGTTTGAAGGGAAAAACAAATAAATATCAGAGTTTATGTTAAGTAAACTATGGAAGCGTATTATGAGGGTAAATCTTTCTTTAATAATAAAAGGTAATTTGTACACAATCATTAGAAGATCTGCCCTTAATAATAAAATATTCTCTTTCTTTCTTTCTTTTTCTCTCTCTCTCTCTTTCTGTGGGTTTTTGCACCATTTGGTTTGAAGAATACCTTACTTAAAGGGTGTTATTTTAAAGAGAATGAAATATGGTGTTAATCTGCATAGCTTAAAAAAGGTCAGATAAAATAGTGAAAAATAAAGTAATAAATAAATAAAGTTTCTTTAGGAAATAAAATATTTAGGACAGAGCCCAATATAAAATTAAAATGCTAATGAAGGGAAATATAGTAATTTGGTGGGAACGGATGCTTTTATGAAATTTAACTTAGTAATGTAAATGTAGATTGGATCAATTATGGTTGCTATGGTCAATAGAGGTTTGTTAACTATAAACAAGAATGCATTCCAGTATATTACTGAACACCTAGAGGCCGCTTCACAAATGACTTTGTATAAAATTATGGCCTTATACAGGATATTAGGTGAACAAGGGGGGCATTTAGAATGTCACCTGCGGACAATATTTTGGGTGATAACACATTTGTACTCAAATAGGTATAGCAATTCTGTTTATATTGGTTATGATAATGTTTTGTTATATGGACCGTGTCCTCCATTACCGTCCTTGTCTGTTAAGAAATAACAAAGAGAATGAACTGATAAAATATTCATTTCAAGGGGGGGCTGTGATAGACGTGAAACTAAAATGAAAATTTTATGTTATGATTAGAAATATTAAAGTGTATTTCGGTAATATTTCTTTAGTATATTGCTTATTTTCCTTGATAAGTTCTATCAGAGATTGTTTTAAAGGGATTTGATGTTTTGTGAAAAGCAGAACTGTTTTCCAAATTAAGAAGCAGAGGACTTTTCAAATGAAGCTTCCCCATCCCCCATTGTAATTCACTCTTCCCTGCATTCCTGATCATTTCAAGAGGAAATTGTGACTTTGCTACATCCTGCCTTTTGGAGATGGAAAAGGAATTTGTAGCCTGGACTGTTTTTCCCTTAAAAGGCAACGTGCTGGTTTCCTGTGTATGGATTTGTAAATGGGCGATTTGCTGGAACTATTTCCCAACGAATATCCTTCCTCCTGTCCTGGACATGCCCCTTTCCAGCCCACCTCACTACATCCTTGCAGTTCTGATCGAGAGACCCCTATCATTTATGATGGAACAAAGACTTTGCCATGTGGATTAACAGAATGGGAGGGTAACTGGGTGGAGTAAAGGGTTATTGGGAGGGATTGATGGGTGTGTATTCTGTGACGACATAAGGAGAATAAAGCTAAGAATGAGAAGATTGCCATCAGCATTCTGCTCACATTTTACCCCCTGCATCTCTGTGTCTGTCTGTTTTGTGCTACAGCTCCAGCCCCCAGAAGCTGAGTGAGTGTGTGTTCGTTTGTCTTTGCTTATTTCCACAGATTATATCAGTGAATCATTACAAATCTAAATCAACCCCACAAGCCGAGGGCCTCAATCTGACAGGGCCTACAGCAAATACCTGCACTGGGACACCACAAACCCCACCACTAAACAGAAGTCGTCCTCGACGATGAAGGCACTGACGGATTGAGGAATGAGGTGACCTTGGGGCCACTAGAAGTCCTGAGGCATTTGTACACCAATGTCCGTTCCAGGTTCTTTGGAAAAAGAAACATATACGAACAGGATCATATGATAAGTCCTGAGGCATTATACACATAAATGTCCCTTGCAGGCTTATTAGATAAGTGAGATCATTATTTTGTACAGGGTAAGTGGTTATCTGGGTCCCAGACAGAATACATATCTGTTAAACGTTATCACTCAGTTTTGAACAGTATATTATTGTTAGATCACACTTTTAAGACTGAGTAGGTTTTGGATTGGGCTGCCGGAGGCTTTCTACCCAATGCCTTGGCTACTGGGGCCCTTAGGCTATTAGCTCTTCTCCCCAGAACACACTTTAATATTTGCTAGACATTTTTATTCTATGCCTGAAGTACACAATTAGACATTTCTTAGAGGATACCCCTTTTCTTTTTGTAGTGCTTAAGTGAGGGATAGGAGACTTACTGGCCAGGTATGTTCCTATACACTAAATAAGGTAAGTAGGCAACTAGTGACATATTAGTTAGTAATGATGTATACTTGAGATGTATACTAACTGAGGTGTATGTAGTCTATCTACATATATTGTAGGTATAATTAATGGATTAATCCCTATATCTTGCTGGGGGATATCCGAAATTAGGTCTGGCGGATCTACGCAACACCATTTCTGAGTTTTCTGGAGCACTGTTTTCTCCTTGAACACTTGCTTCTTCTGGACTGACAGCTGCACCTTCATCTTGGACAATGGGGGCCAGTGATGGCTCTTGACTTATGGAGCTTCTTCCCACATTAGAAGGTTCTGATGGGACTGCAGCAGGTGAGCGGATGGCTGGAGTAAACTCTGGAGCTTCTGGTGCCAAGACTGAGGTTGATGGAATGGAACTGATTGGCACATAACCAAAGAAGACGTTTTGGTCAGAAGGGAAGAGAGGATCATCTTCGAACATCAGGAGTGGCCTCTCAGGCTCAACTAGCTTGGTGGGCCGCACTTGTGCTGGCTGAACTGGAGGTGGAAGACTTGGTGGTGCAGAAGGAGGCACCAACACAGGCAGGTTCCCTTTGTGACACAGCTTGATCCGGTTTCGGTGGACAACTTGTGGTTCATATCCGGCTTTTTGAACTGAGTAGACATCAGAGTCCGGGTAAGGGATGGAAATCACTGTGTATGGTTCAGTTTCCCAAAGGGAGTCCAACTTATGGGTTCTAGGATGCTTCTTCAGCCAGACTTTATCACCAACTTGCAACGGCTGGGCAGAGGTGTTATACCTGAAGGGTTTCACATGTACTGGCACTTTAAGGCTGGCTCCACCCAGCAGTGATGACAAGGGTCAAGGGGCATAGTAGCCATCTTAGAGAGACCACATGTAGAAAGCAGAGATAACCTGTAATGTCCTGAGATGCATGTTCTGGGGTACAGCATGTACTGAATAAACATCCATTGTTCCAGACCAGAGTCTTGTGTCCCTCTCAACACAGAGGATATAACAAGAGGCATGGTGGTTGTAGTCCTGTTGCTGCCTATAGTGTGCCTCGCCCATCTTTTTGTTGACTATCTCTCTCGCTTTCTGAATCCTTTTCTGATGTTCCGAGACCCACTCCGAAGAGGCCTGGGGGGAGTGGTTGAAAGGTGCTTGAAGTCCAAAGACCCTGTCTTTAGGCAGTTGACCGTGTCGGCCCATCATGAGGTAAAATGGAGTATAACCAGTGGAACAGTGGATGGTATTGTTGTAGATTTCCAACAATTCAGGCATTAGTTGAGGCCACTCTTCAGGTCGGGATACAGAAGCCGCTCTCAGCATGTGGATAAACACCTGGTTGATTCTCTCACAGAGTCCATTCCCTTGCGGATGATAGGCAGTGGTCCTGAGTTTCTTACAAGCATGGAACTGGCACAATTCTTGAAACAGTTGAGCCTCAAAGGCCGGACCTCGGTCGGACAAGACAGTTTCAGGACATCCAAGTATCTGTACCCAATGGGTGTAGAACTTCTGGGCTGTCGTCTTGGCTGTTAAGTCTTTGACTGGCACAACCACTACCCACTTGGAATAGTGATCCACCATGGTGAGAGCATATGAATACCCGGACCGGGTAGGTGACAGCTTGACATGATCCAAGGCGACCAATTGGTTGGGCCTCTCGCTCTGAATGGAATGGAGAGGTGCTCGCGCATTCTTGCGACCATTCTTGGTGATATTGCAGACTGCACACTCACTGCACCACTTTTCAACGTCGCTCCTCATTCCAATCCAGTAGAACCGGCGTCGGATGGTGGCTTCTGTTTTATGGACCCCAAAGTGTCCTGACTGGTCGTGGTAGGCATTCAATACCATGGCAGCATCTCTCCGAGGGATCAGAATTTGGTGTAGCCTTTCACCCGACACTGGGTCCAAGAAGTTCCTGTACACCATTCCTTTGTGCACAAAGAGTCTTTTCCTCTGACGCCACAATCGCTTCAATTCGTAGTCATTCTGGCCCCATCGTAACCGGGGAGGTACTCTCCTGGTCAATAAATACTCCTGCAGATCTCCCATAGTCTGACTTTCTTCCTGTAGGGTCCTCCAGGTATACAGGTCTTCCTGGATTGCTTTAGACCCAGATTCACTCCCCTCGCGGGTGACGACCACATCCTGATTCACGAATCTTTGATAGAAGGGAGGCATCTCCACATCTTTCCACTTGTCCTCCACTGGGGGATCTTCGCCAGGAGCCATGCGTGATAGCACATCCGCATTAATATTAGACTTGCCACTTCGGTACTTGATAGAGAAGTCATAGTTGGCCAGTCTGGAGGCCCATCTTTGCTCAAGGGCACCTAGTTTAGCGGTGTTCAGGTGAGCCAGGGGGTTGTTATCGGTGTAGACTGTGAATGAGGTGGCTGACAAATAGTCCTTAAATTTTTCGGTGACTGCCCACACGAGGGCCAGGAGCTCTAACTTGAAGGAACTGTAGTTAGAATCATTCTTCTCAGCCCCTCGCAGATTCCGGCTGGCGTAAGCTATCACCCTCTCTTGTTTTCCCTGCATCTGGGACAACACTGCCCCGAGTCCTTCAAAGCTGGCATCTGTATACAGTCGGAAAGGCTGAGTATAATCCGGATAGGCCAGGATGGGAGGCTCTGTCAATAGATGTTTTAGAGCCTGGAAGGCCACCTCTTGCTCTTTGGCCCATTCCACAGGCAGCTTGCCATTATAGTTCCCCTTCGCCGTGCCTCGCAGGAGAGAGGTCAATGGCTCGGCAATTTGTGCAAAGTGAGGAATAAAGCGGCGGTAATATCCTGAAAATCCTAAGAAGCTCCGAATATCCTTAACGGTGCGTGGGATAGGCCAATTCTTGACAACTTCGACTTTAGCTGGATCAGTACTTGGAAGACGTCGGACAGGTGAGTCAAATGTTCCTGATAGGATTTGGAATACACAATCACGTCATCCAGGTAGAGTAGGACACTCTGGAAGTTAAGGTGTCCCAGACATCTCTCCATCAGCCGTTGAAAGGTTGCTGGGGCATTGCACAGCCCAAAGGGCATACTTTTAAATTCGAAAAGACCCATGGGGGTGACAAAGGCTGTTTTCTCCCTGTCTTCGACGGCCATGGGCACCTGCCAGTATCCGCTGGTCAGATCCAATGTAGAGAAGTAGGCCGCAGAACCCAACGCGGTGAGTGACTCCTCAATCCGGGGGAGAGGGTATGCGTCTTTATGGGTGATGTCGTTCAACTTCCTGTAATCAACACAGAAACGGATGGTCCCATCCTTCTTCTTAACTAACACCATGGGTGCTGCCCAGGGACTCTGGCTCTCTTGTATTACATCTGCCTCCTTCATGTCGGTTAACAGTTTCTTGACGGTTTGGTACATGCCTGGTGCCACAGGCCGATGCCTTTCCTTGATGGGGGGTTTTTCGCCGGTCAGGATTCGATGCTTAATCATGGAGGTTTTTCCAAAATCGGTCGGGTGTTTGCTGAAGGCACTCTGGCACTCCTTCACCACCTCGATGACCCCTTCGACTTGTTCTGGTGGGGTGAGAGATCCTCCTATTTGCAGTTGGCGCCACCAAGGTTCTGGAGAATTTTCGGTAGCCCCTGACACGGTTTGGGCACTCAGCTGTTGGGCCGCCTTCCGTGAAGAGAGTATGTCGCTGGAGTCCAAGAAAACAAGTTGGGCCACTGGAGTGTACTTTGGTAGGGTGGTGGCTACGCCGGACAAATTAACTAGGCGGACTGGGACCCGTCCATTCACCACCGTCACTAGGCTCCTTGCAGCTCGGACCAAAGGAAAATCTTCAGATTGTATGGGCTCCAGTAAGGCCTGATAGTCCTGATTCCTTACACCAGGGCGCGCCCGACACCACAAAATTGTCTCTGTGTTCGGCTGCAGGGTCACGGGCCTCATGTCTTGGATCCGAACTTTACCGATTTCTCCTCTCCGGTTCGCGAACTTCTGTTCTGCTTTCAGAATTTTGAGATGGTGTTGCGCAGTCCTCTGACCTGAGGAAGACATGTGGGGGAGAGAGGCATGCAAGGCATCCAAAATATCACTGAAGCAATGTCTCATTATATTCATCCCCAATATAAACTCTGTGGCCCCTGGTACCGTGACATTAGTGACAATTATACCTTGACCTCTAAGTGTGTGACCTCTCAGCTGAATAGTGGGCTCCCAGTACCCATGTCTGGGAATTGGTTTCCCGTCCCCTGCCAGGACACTAAAATCCATATCATCTGGTTCACACAATGAATCGACATTCCAGTACCTATAGAATAGGCCCTTAGAGATGGTAGACACCTGCGAGCCTGTATCAATCAGGGCCTGCAGTTGGACACCATCTATGGTAACATTTACATAGGGGCAGGATGCAATGTATAAGGACTGTCCTGAGTATATTGGCTCTTCTGCTGGACCTGTGATTCGTTTTCCTGAGGGCCGGTCCTCGACCTCAGGGGACGCCCGTTTAAAGCCCAGCATTGCATCTTCCAATGACCGGGTTTGTCACAGAAATCACAGTAAGGCCTACTAGAGGGTCCCGAGCGAGGGCCGCTAGAGCGGGGAGGAGGGGCAGGAGTAGGTCTCCTAGTCTCTGGAGGCTCTCTAAGTACCCGAGTGGTGTGATTAGCCAACTCCTTTACCACTTGGGTAAGCTGGGCAATATCTTGTCTAACCTCTTGAATCTCAGTAATTGTAGTGGAGGCCAGGGTGACAGCCACGGGTGCGGGGGCTGGTGGTAACAGTGGTGCAGGGCACGCCGCCGCACCCATGGGTTCCGTTTTAGGGTCAGGATGCTCCTCGGGGCTTGCCCCCTGCTCTATAACTTGAAGGGCTAGGCGCTTAAAGGCAGAAAAAGACATATTGGGGTTCTGTACAGCTAACATCTTTAATTGCGCCTTGTCCCATTTATTTTGGACCCCTTCTATGAATCTATCCATCAATAGTTTGTTACCCTGGTCAGGGGTGATATTGTCCAGTTTCTGGACTGCCTCCAGGGCATTCTGCAAGGCTACTGTATATGCCCTTAGTGTTTCCCCCGGCTTTTGTCGCCTCTCGTACAGCCTGAGGCGGACCTCTGAGGGTGAGTGGGACTCAAATACCTGATGTAATCCCTCGAAGATCTGATCTACTGTAGTTTTCTCAGAAGTGGGCCAGGTACGGACTTCCTCACGTGCAGGTCCCTGCAACTGTCCCAAGAGCAACAGCACCTGTTGGTTAGGGGGGAGAGAGTAGAGAGAGAAAATGCTTTGGAAGCTCTCCTGGAAATCCTTGAGGGAAAAGGGATCCCCTCTGTAGTTAGGCAACACAGGCTTCCCCAGGTAGAATGGGGGGGCCCCACTGTCATGACGTCGTACTGGAGGTGATCCCGGAGGGGTAGCTTGTGCAGGAGCCGCAAGAGGATCTGGTACATCACCTGCATCTGGTGATCTTGGGGCTGACATGTTGTAGCCTTGTTTGAGTGCGCTGTTACTTTAAGAAACTTTGAGAGCGCTGTCTTTGAGTGCACTGTCACTTTAAGAAACTTTGAGAGCGCTGTCTTTGAGTGCGATGTCGTTGAGTGCGCTGTGTTTTATTGCCGGACACGTTGCTATGGCTGCGCCCGGCAACTTCCTTTTTTTTGGTCCGGTCAGCAATTGTTTCCTCCGTGCAACACAGAGTGGATTCTCTAGTTCCGGCTTGCACACTGAAGAGGCGTCACCGCCGGGGCTTGACTGGGCGGAGCTGCGACCGCTCCCGCACGCGGGAAATGCTGGAAACAATTTAACCCCTTCAGGTACAGACTTTCTCCACTTAACAATGGCAGCTAACAGTCTTTCCTTCACCTCCCCCACCACTTGTATATGCGCCTCGCTGAGTAAATTACTTTCAATGACACAGTTCAGATTCTGGGGGGGGGGGAGGACTTGCTTTAGTGGCTGAATGGTTAAGGCGTACACCCATATCCTGTTCGTGACGCCAGAAAACGATGTGGTGACCGGGGAGGGTGAGTCCCACGGCCACACACATGCGCTTGATGGTTAGTTTATTGGTTCTTGGGGCTAGGAGCCCAGGGTCAGGTGGTATTAACCCTTAGTGAGGGCCAGATGGTATTAACCCTCTCTGTCACGTGACGCCACTGTAGTCTTGGTATACCCCGGGAAACTACAGCTCCGGGGGCCTCCGTATCCCCGGTAGTTAGGATGGTAATAACACAGTCCACAACAGGGGGTTAAAACAACAAAGGCTTTACTGGCATGAAGGCAGGTGTCAAAATCTTCACAGCTTTAAACAGAGTGTCAAAATGCTCTGCAGGCAGTCTCTGGATCACACAGCTGATAATGCTTGAGCTTAGTTGATCATATACTGTATATACTCGGCTGCAAAAGCCGGATAGTAATTCAGGGCCTATGCTTAACTAGGCTGAAAAAAAGATACACTTACTGAAGTGTCTGTAGACTTGAGGCTTTTTGCCGGAATAACGGATTGATCTGATAAATGAGCTGAAGTACTGGTTCTGTAATGTTTAGGGATACTCCACTCTTTGCTGTATTTTCTCCTGGAGGCTTCGGGCCTGCACTGCCTCTCCTCTGACTGTGTGTTGCTCTGCTCTGCCAGGAACTGTGTGAAGCATTAGACTGGCTTAAACAGGAAGTACAATCCCTTATAAGGGCCTGTTTAGACTGAAGCCTATTGGTTGAGAGCTGTGGATCATAGAGACTGACCTGTAGTATAACACAACACAATAAGGTACTGTCTAGCATTCAGTCCTCCCGACTCTAATACACATGAACATGAGATGGTAATACACTCTGACTGAACATGAGATGGCTGGCTAAACCCCTTAAAGCTATACACACCTAATAAACGTATTATCAACCATAACAGTATAAATCACATCATAACTAGCTGAGTCCCTGCAGGGGAGACCCCACAAGCCGAGGGCCTCAATCTGACAGGGCCTACAGCAAATACCTGTACTGGGACACCACACACTTACCTGTCCAGGGTGCCCGCGATGTCGGCAGCCGAAGCCGAGCACTCGCTTTGGTCTCGGCTGCCCCGCCGCCATCCTCGGTGAGGGAATCAGGAAGTGAAACGTTGCTTCTTCACTTCCCGATTTCCTACTGCGCATGCACGAGCTGCGCTATGTGAATGGGCGGAAGTCTCCTGGGACACACACAAGGTCCCAGAAGACATCGCTCCCCATTTCCCAGGAGGCAGCGTGATGAGGAGAAGAAAGAAGACCCACCGCAGACAAGGAAATGGCAGATTAGGAGATCTGCCTAGTAACAGCCACTTCTGGTAAATATATATAAAAAAAAATCAAATTTTTTTTGTAGCCTTTTTGGCTATTTTTTTTTCTTTTTTTAGGGTGGAAATCCGTTTCAGTATTACTGCACAGGCAAATTGGTGCTTTCTTCAGTTATCCAGGCATGTTAGCCCTCAGCCTTTGAGGCTTTTTGGCAAATTGGGCTTGCCTAATATCATAATATTGTCACAACCTGAAATCTGCTTTTTTTTTTTTTTGTTGTTTCCTTCTTTAGATACTATTCACTCGTCTTCCCAGCAGAGTTGCGTTCACTACATCCTGGCAATGTCTGCCTACACCTGGGGGAAGCTGAGGGAGAGAGCAACGTGACCATTTCATTACATATGGATGGAAAGACCAGCACTATCTTAGACAGGACATTCCAGCAGGGCTCCATATTCACCTGTATTCCTGTGCAGGTAGAGTACTTCTACAACTAACTTACCGTATGACTTTCTGGAGAATTCCTTTATAAATGGGGGAAACTATCAATATTTTATATAATATTTATTACTTGTTTAGTTCCCTCATGCATACATAAGCCCTGCAATTATTTAGACTTTGCCTACTGCACAAGGTCACCATTTACACAATGGAATATATGTGAAGATATGCTGTAAAGTAAGTATTTGAATTGTTTATTTTTTATCAATTTGCAAAATACAAAGTGAGCAAATCGACTCAATATACAGTAGACAGTGACGACATAACATATAATGACCAATCAATACAGTTTAATTACGGGGAGTATAATAGGTACCCTTTGTCCCGAAAATGCCTTACCGATCAAGAAAGTCTGATAACTCAAATGTAAGCAAAGGGCTGATTGTCAGAAATTCCCAGATCATCTCAAGCGCCTCGTTTTGGATTGTCGGGGTCACCTGTAAATCTACTCCTAGGCAAAGCTTGCCATCTGTTTTGGAAATGTTATAGAGAGGCAATTTCTATCCTCATATTCAGGGCTCAAGTCCTGCGGGAACACGTGGGAACGGAGTTCCTGCACTTTTTCACAGCAGGAACTCAGTTCCCTTTGCAGGACTACACCAGCCGAGAGCAGCCGAGCCGCCCGAGCCAATCCTTCACTAAGCGGCGATGCCCAGCTCGAGTCACTGTCAGGGGCAGGCGAACCTTAGTAATCCTTTATGTTACTGGCCGCTTCCTGTATATGGATTCTTTGAGCGGTGTGCGGGTATTCCGTCACTTCCTCGATGCCGCAATGTCTCCTGGGAGCTTTTGTCATTGTTCCCAGGAGACATTGCGGAGGTCTGCCGCGAGTTATCGCAGGATTTAGAAAGAACATAAAGGATTTAGAAAGTAACATAAAGGATTACTAAGGTACAGTGGATCGAAAAAAAAAAAAAGCATGCGGTTTAGTAATTTTGCATATGAGCTTATCATTTTTTTTTTTTTTGGTGGGGGAGTGGATCTTGGGAGGGAGTTCCCACACTTTTTTCCCCGGGACTTGACCCCTGCACATATTGAATAGTGGTTCCAAAATAATAATAACTACTGCATTAGAGAACCGACACAAAAGATGTTCTATTTTATTGTTCTATTCGATTTAGGTCAGGTGAGTATGGGGGCCAGTCAATGGTATCAATTCCTTCATTCTCCGGGAACTGGCTGCATGCTCTCGCCACATGAGGCCGGGCACTGTCGTGCACCAGGAGGAACCCAGGACCCACTGCACCAGCATAGGGTCTGACAATGGGTCCAAGGATTTCATCCCAATACCTAATGATGGTCAGGGTGCCATTGTGTAGCCTGTAGAGGTCTGTGTGTCCCTCCATTGATATGCCTCCCCAGACCATCACTGACCTACCACCAAACCGGTCATGCTGAACGATGCTACATAACGTTCTCCACGGCTTCTCCAGACCATTTCACGTCTGTCACATGTGCTCAGAGGAAACCTGCTCTCATCTGTGAAAAGCAAGGGGTGCCAGTGGCGGACCTGCCAACCGCTTTAATAATTACATAAAAGGGAGAGCTAGAAATTCTTTCTGAATATAGGCTCACAATGTGGGCAGATCCTCACTCAGTAGTGACTTCTCTTTTGCATTGCAGATTACAGATCCTTCTTTAAGCATTGATATAGAAGCACAGCTGTCAATTTCTATTCAGAATGCTGTAGAATCCATAAGAAATGTCAGTACCGTTATTGTGAGGAAGATTGAACATCGTAGCCTGGTTCAAACAGACAAGCCAGTGTATAACCAAGGAGAGACAGGTAAGGAATATCTAGATTTGGGAAGGGTCTCATCAATCATAATAATTACATTTGTTCAAATTCTGAAAACCAAGTGAAGATATGGCTACCTGAGCAAGAAGCTGGAAGGCTAAAGACAGCCCATCATTTAGAGCAGGGGTGCCCAACCAGTGGCCCCGGGGGCCAAATGTGGCCCGCAGAGCCTTCTCATATGGCCCGCGACCTCCTTCTCTGGGATGGTGGGTTGGCAAGCCCAAATCACAGTTGCATCCCAGAGCATCAGTGTTGTGAATAAAGACGGCCATAGAGGAAGCAAGCGGCTAAGCAGCAGAGCCACATAAGCCCATGCTTCCTGTATAGCGCCAGCTCCTTTCACAAGTGGAGTGATACCAAATGCAATCTGATTTAACCTGCAGGTCTATGGCAAAGTGCAGCTAACCCGCTGGAAAGCCACAGGTGTACTGCGCTGCATCCACGGTGTGGGTAAACCACAGCCCATCAGTGTGAAAACAACCATAGGCCCCTTTCACACGATCAGTTTAACCCAATTGGACCCTCCATTCACCTCTATGGAGCAGAAGTCTGTTTACACCTGCCTACCTCCAATCCGATCTGCTAAAAAGAAAACAGAAGGGTATCTGTCCCTTCCATATGGTGGATCGGAGGGCCCATATTGTGGCCCGCGACTGATTACCAAGTTACTTAAGTGGCCCTCACCCTTGAAAAGGGTTGGGCATCCCTGATTTAGAGGAGAAATATGATGGTTTTTATTTTATTTTTTAATTGTACTTACAGTACCTAGGTGGATGCAGCATCAGTCTGATGCTGCATCTGTCCCCTGCCAACTCTAAGAATGAGAACTGAGCAATCAAACACCGCTGAACGCTCAGTTCTCAGTGCTCCATGAGCAAAGAGCTAGTGATTGTCAGTCACCAGATCTCTGCTCTGCCCCACCCCCCATGGAGAAAGATCAAAACCCATCTCTTCTGAGATCAATGGAGAAATGGTCAAACAAGCGCCCAGAGGCGATTCAGTTCGCATGTGCAGCGCTATATAAGTTTTTCACTCACTCACTCATCCTCCTCACTGGCAAGCTGGGCCTGCCGGTGCCATCTATCAGTGCCACATATCTGTGCCCATCAGTGCCACGTATCAGTGCCCAGCTGTGCCACCTATCAGTGCCCAGCAGTGCCACCCATAAGTACCCATCGACAGCACTGAAAGCTGAAAATTGGCTTGGGCAGGAAAAGGGTGTAAGTGCCTGGCAGTGAAGTGGTTAACAGTTCCCGGAATGTCCATGACCGATTCAGGGATACCTCTGATTTGGAAATTGTATCGCCTGCTTCTGTTCTCCAAATCATCCAATTTAGCAAGTACGATTTCAAGTTGGTCTTGCAGCGTTTGAATGCAAGCAGTGTTTTGATTAGTGCGTGCGGCTCTATTATCTACTGCTTGTTCAATGACATCCATACGGGCCCCAAGGCTCTGCAGGTCTGCTTTAAAAGATGTTGTGATCTGGATGGCGTTCTGGGCTAGTCCTGCAACCAGCATTTCCAAGAAGCTATTCGAAAGTTGGGCCATATCAGTGGGGTGGCCTTGAGGCAGAGGGGAGGCCTGCCTGCCTACATGACTGACAAGAGTACTCAGCATGGGGGTATGGAGGAGGTCTGTCATTGACCTGCTGAGAAGCGACTCAGTGGAGGCCAGGGAGGCACCGTAGGGAGCGATTGTTACTCACAGGAGTTGTCATCAAGGAGCAGGCTTGCTGGTGGGAGAGTGGTGGGTCTGCAATGGAGTCCTGGTCCCCTGTACAACCGCGTCGATTTTCAGGCTAACTCCTTTCCTGGAGAGGTCTCCCGGCATGTGCGCAGGTGCTCGGACGCTTCTGAGGATCTGGAAGGTCTGTTTCGAGGGGGGGGTCCCGCTAGTTTTAGCTTGCTTGGGGGCCTTAAAGGGCCAGAGCGGGTCAGAGCTCCTGGCTAGAGCGTCCTCACGGAAGTCTAACAGGACTATTCTATCTACAGTTCAATACAGGGAGTCAAATTCGGCATATGCGAAAATCCAAGATGTTTACATATACGTTATTTCCAGTCAGCTGGAACGCAGAAGAGCGCTGACTGGCGATTCCTATACCATACATGCTGATCCTTGTCTTTTTTGATGTAAGTGGAATACAGCCTTATTTTTACATAAATGATTTGAATTATTTTTTCCTCTCCCTCTCTATATGGCAAAACTAGAGTTTTGAATATGGTATCTACATATATATTAACCATTTGCTTACTGGGCACATATACCCCCTTCCTGCCCAGGCGAAATTTCAGCTTTCAGCACTGTCACGCATTGAATGACAATTGCGCGGTCGTGCGACGTGGCTCCCGAACAAAATTGGCATCCTCTTTTCCCCACAAATAGAGCTTTCTTTTGATGGTATTTGATCATCTCTGCGGTTTTTATTTTTTGTGATATAAACAAAAAAAGAGCGTCAATTTTGAAAAAAAAACAACAACATTTTTTACTTTTTGCTAAAATAAATATCCCACAAAAAAAAAAAATGTTCTCAGTTTAGGCCGATGCGCATTCTTCTACATATTTTTGGTAGGAATACAAATCGCAATAAGCGTATAGCGATTGGTTTTCGCAAACGTTATAGCGCCTACAAAATAGGGGATAGAATTATGACATTTTTTTTTTTTTTTACTAGTAATGGCGGCAATCTGTGATTTTTTTTGTCAGGACTGCAATATAACGGCGGACACATCGGGTTTTATTTTTTGCACTATAAACAAAAGAAGAGTGACAATTTTGAAAAAAAATACACAATATCTTTTCCTTTTTTTTACTAGTAATAGCGACAATCTGCAATTTTTTATCGAGACTGTGACATTAAAGCGGACACATTGAACACTTTTGACACATTTTTGGGACCATTCACATTTATACAGCGAACAGTGCTATAAATATGCACTGATTACTGTATAAATGTGACTGGCAGAGAAAAAGGTTTACACTAGGGGCGAGGAAGGGGTTAATGTGTGCCCTGCTAGGTGATTCTTACTGTGGGGGGAGGATACTGACTGGGGGAGGGGACTGACTGGGGGAGGTCACCGATGGTTATCCCTATGTACAAGGGACACACCATCGGTCTCCTCTCTCCCTGACAGGACGTGGATCTCTGTGTTTACACACAGAGGCCCAGATTTAGGTAGAATTTGCCCCTTTCTTATGGAGGCACAGGGCAGCGTTTTTGCCCTGCGCCCCCGCAAATTTACTGCGCTACCCGCGATTCAAAGAGCAGTAGCTCCGTAAATTGCGGGGGTGCTGTGTAAACTTGCCCTGCGTAAGGGCGCCTAATGTAAATGATCCCGTAGGGGGCGGGAATCATTTAAATTAGGCGCGCTCCCGCGCCGAGCGTAGAGCGCATGCTCCGTCTGGAAACTTTCCCGACGTGCATTGCGGCAAATGACGTCGCAAGGACGTCATTTGCTTCAAAGTGAACGTGAATGGCGTCCAGCGCCATTCACGAATCACTTACGCAAACAACGTGAAATTCAAATTTCATGACGCGGGAACGGCGGGTATACTTTAGCATTGGCTGCCCCTACTATTAGAATGGCCAGCCTTACGCTAAAGACGCCGTACGGAAACTCCGTAACTTGCGTACGCAGGGCCCGTGCAACATTGTGAATCGTGTTAGTATGCAATTTGCATACTATACACTGAGCACAATGGGAGCGCCCCCTAGCGGTCATCGCAAGAATGCAGCCTAAAATCTGCATGGCAAAAGAGCCTTATGCCCCGCAGATTTTAGGCTGCAGTCGGCATTACGATGTTCCTGAATCTGGAGCATTCGTAACGCCGGAGCAAGTCAGCAATTGCGCTGCGTAACTATGGTTACGCAGGCGCAATTTCTCTCTGAATCCGGGCCAGAGATCCATGTCCCTGTCTCTGTGACTGCCGATCGCGGGTTGCTGGCGGACATCGCGGCCGCCAGGCATGCGCAACGGCACCTGAGTGACGCAGCGAGCATGCGCACGCGCCGCCGGCGGGGCTCGCGTGCCCCCCCAGTGGCTGGAGGCCGTATATAGACGGCCTCCCAGCAATTAGGAGCCACATCGTGGGCATAAAAAGTCGTCGGCCAGGTGGGAAGTGGTTAAATGGATGACAGCAGCTGTTTGGATTCATTCCTGTGACCTCATGTATGACATCTTGGATTTTCCTATAGGCGTAATTGGACTCCCTGTAAAAGGGTTCAATTAGGTCTGGTGACTGCAAGCGGGTGGAGAAGAACCTTTCCTATACTCACTGAGGACCTATGGGATCTATACATGGACTTCACAATTCTTATGTACTTTTTATAATTTAAATGAAGATGTATTTATTTATTTATTTACTATGGTGATATGTAATTTATAATATAAGAATGCAGTTCCTTTTGTTTCTTTTCACATTACAGGTGTTTTTTTTTACACTTTACAACACGTAGCTCTTTATTGTAGTTTATTTGTTTTTTGGTCATTGATTTGCTTGGGTTTGGAACCTATTGATTCCTATATTTTCTTTTACAAAAGCATTTGAGTTACTTTACCTTAAAATTAAAGTATTTTTGAAAGGTTTTTAAAAGTGCAATGAATTTACAGAAGCTGCTTTTTTAGAAAGATTCAGGTAGGTCGCTGCATCTTTAAGGCGGCGTAGCCTATCGTATTTACGCTACGCCGCCTTAAGTCAGAGAGGCAAGTACTGTATTCACAAAGCACTTGCCTTCTAACTTACGGCGGCGTAGCATAAATAGGGCCGGCGTAAGCGCGCCTAATTTAAATGAGGATGAGGGGGCGTGTTTTATGTAGATTAAACACTTAAGGACCGGACCAATATGCTGCTAAATGACCCAAGGGGTTTTTACAATTCGGCACTGCGTCGCTTTAACAGACAATTGCGCGGTCGTGCGACGTGGCTCCCTAACAAAATTGCCGTCCTTTTTTCCCCACAAATAGAGCTTTCTTTTGGTGGTATTTGATCACCTCTGCGGTTTTTATTTTTTGCGCTATAAACAAAAATAGAGCGACAATTTTGAAAAACATGCAATAGTTTTTACTTTTTGCTATAACAAATATCCCCCAAAAACATATATAAATTTATTTTTTCCTCAGTTTAGGCCGATACGTATTCTTCTACCTATTTTTAGTAAAAAAAATCGCAATAAGAGTTTATCAATTGGTTTGCGCAAAATTTATAGCGTTTACAAAATAGGGGATAGTTTTATTATTATTTTTTTTACTACTAATGGCGGCGATCAGCGATTTTTTTCGTGACTGCGACATTATGGCGGACACTTTGGACAATTTCGACACATTTTTGGGACCATTGTCATTTTCACAGCAAAAAATGCATTTAAATTGCATTGTTTATTGTGAAAATGACAGTTGCAGTTTGGGAGTTAACCACAGGGGGCGCTGTAGGAGTTAGGGTTCACCTAGTGTGTGTTTACAACTGTAGGGGGGTGTGGCTGTAGGTCTGAAGTCATCGAACGAGTCTCCCTATAAAAGGGATCACTCGATCGATGCAGCCGCCACAGTGAAGCACGGGGAAGCCGTGTTTACATACGGCTCTCCCCGTTCTTCAGCTCCGGGGAGCGATCGCGAGGGGGCGGCTAGAAACGAATAGCCGCGCCCTCGTCCCGGATCGCTCCTGAAGCCAAGGGAACCGCCGCATGTACGGGGGGGGGGTACCGATCGGACCCCCGACCCACGTCTAGGCAGGGACGTACAGGTACGCCAATGTGCCTGTCCGTGCCATTCTGCCGACGTATATCTACATGCGGCGGTCGGGAAGTGGTTAACTGTGACCCGACATGATTGACGTTTTTTACAAACGGCGCATGCGCCGTCCGTGTACATATCCCAGTGTGCATTGCTCAAAAGTACGCCGCAAGGACGTATTGGTTTCGACGTGAACGTAAATTACGTCCAGCCCCATTCACGGACGAGTTACGCAAACGACGTAAAATTTTCAAATTTCGACGCGGGAACAACGGCCATACTTAACATTGACTAGGCCAGCTATTTGTTGGAATAACTTTACGCCGGAAAACGCCTTACGTAAACGGCGTATCTTTACTGCGACGGGCGCACGTACGTTCGTGAATCGGCGTATCTAGTCATTTACATATTCTACGCCGAACTCAACGGAAGCGCCACCTAGCGGCCAGCAGAAAAATTGCACCCTAAGATACGATGGCGCAGGCCGTCGTATCTTAGATAGGTTTAAGTGTATCTCAGTTTGAGAATACACTTAAACTTACGACGGCTTAGATTCCGAGTTACGTCGGCGTATCTACTGATGCGCCGGCTTAACTATTTGTGAATCTGGCTATTAGACCCCTTTCACACTGAGGGCATATTGCAGGCACTATAGCGTTAAAAATAGCGCCTGCAATCCGCCCTTAAAAGCTGCTCTATTGTCGCGCTAGCAGGAGAGTAAAAAAAGTCCTGCTAGCCACATCTTTGGAGCGGTGTGTATATCGCTCCACCACTGCTGCTGCCCATTGAAATCAATGGGACAGTGCGGCTATGCTTCAGCCACTAGCGGGTGTTAAATGTGCCCCACTAGCGGCCAAAGTGCACCGCAAATCCGCCCATAGTGTCGGTGGTAAAAATAGTGGCATTTTACCGCCGACTGCGGCTTTACTGCCCGTTTCCTACTACGCATGCGCGAGTCACGCAGCTTTTTGTGAATGGGCACACCGTCCTGTGTGTCCCAGAAGGCAGCGCGCCTCAATTTCCCAGGTGGCAACGCGAGGAGGAGAACACAGAACCTCACCGCGGACGAGGAAGAGGCAGATTAGGACGATCTGCCTAGTAACAGCCTTTTCTGGTAAGTATAAGGCTTCATTTCCACTGACGTTTTTACAGCCACTTTTCTGAGCGTTTTTTACAGCTTAAAAATGCCTGTCCATGTTATTCTATGGCATCATGCCCACATAGGCGTTTTTGAGCTGCAAATGGCATAGGCGTTTTTGAGCTGTAAAAAAAAACGCAGGACCAGGGCGTTCTGAAGCTCCAGAGTAGAGCTGTAATAACGCCAGACATTAAAAAACGCTCAAAAACGCTCAAAAACGCTACCGCTGCGTTTTTGAGCTCCGGGCTCACAAAAAAATAAAAAAAAAAATAAACATGGACAGGCGTTTTTAAGCTGTAAAAAAGGCTAACAAGAGTGGCTGTCAAAACGCCAGTGGAAATGAAGCCTAAAATTATTATTTTTTCTATATTTTTTTTGCCTTTTTGGCTATTATTTTTTTTAGGGCGAACCTCCACTTTAACTATCCTAAACCCGACTGCTCCAAAAAAACTGTCCCTGAAAAAAAAAAAAAAACACGTTGTCCCAGATCCACAAAGACTTAAACCGACGTCTAATGATACGCCGCGTAAGTCCACGGATGTGCCGTCGTATCTATGCGCCTAATTCACAGTACAAGATACGCCTGAATTTTGGCTTCCTACGACCGACGTAAGTCTCCTACGCCGTTGTATCTTGGGTGCATATTTACGCTGGCCGCTAGGGGCGCTTCCATTGATTTACGCGTCGAATATGTAAATGAGCGAGATACGCCGATTCACGAACGTACTTGCGCCCGTCGCAGTAAGCTACGCCGTTCACGTAAGGTGCACGTCCAGCGTAAAGATAAAACACCTCTATAGGTGGCGCAACCCATGCAAAGGTATGAACGACGGAACAGCCGTCGTATTTTACGTCGTTTACGTAAGTCGTACGTGAATGGGGCTGGACGTAGGTTACATTCACGTCGAACGCATTGAGCCGTCGTATCTTAGGGAGTATATGCGACATGATTCTGAGCATGCGCGCACATGCGCCGTTCGTTCGGAAAATTCATTTACATGGGGTCACGGCTAATTTTAATACAACACGCCCACTACCTTCCTAATTTGAATTAGGCGGGCTTACGCCGGCCCATTTACGCTACGCCCACGTAACTTAGGGAGCAAGTGCTTTGTGAATACTGGTCTTGCCTCACTATGTTACGTCGGCGTAGCGCATATGAGATGCGCTACGCCTGCTTAAACATACGCCGCTGTCTGTGAATCTGGCCCATAATGTAAAACAAAAGTGAAGCAAAACATGTAAAGCAATAGTAAACAAATAACCAGATACAGTGGAACCTTAGTTTACGAGTAACGCGGTTAACGAGCGATTTGATAGACGAGTGTTGTCTCGCAAAACGAGTAAAATTCAAGCTAATGGGGTGTGCAATACTGCATTTGGCCTAAGGTATGGGGGCGCCGGTGACACTCGGAACGGTTCAGAAATCCATTCGGAAATACTTGAAATCACTCAAATACTCGGAAACACTCCATTCCCGAGTGTTTCTGAGCCTTTCCATGGGTTTCCGAGATCAGCAGAGCTGTCCCCAAATGTTTTTGAGGCTCTCCAGCTCCCCCCCCCCCGCCCCGGCCAAGTGTAGTATTGTATGCCATAGAAGTCAATGCGTGACGAATTATCTTCGTTTCCATTGACTTCTATGGGGAAACTCGCTTTGATATGCGAGTGCTTTGGATTACAAGCATTCTCCTGCAACGGATTATACTCGTAATCCAAGGTTCCACTGTACATAAAAAAAAATACAAAAAAACACTAATTTAAATAAACGAAACTACCCTAGATGCACTCTCCAAAGAAAGAAAAGGAAAACTTTCTTCACATCACTTATCTTCCCAATCACACCAGTAGTGTACACTATATACACCAGTAGCGGATTGCTAATGTTGGTGCCTCTTATCTTTGCCAGACCCTATAGTCTCATACACACCATCGGACTTCCATACAACTTTTCCGTGGATTTTGGTCTGAAGGGAGTTGGCTGTGAACTTGTTCTGCATACACACGACACAACATTTTCAGCCAACTTTTACCAAACCATGTTGTTTTTCAACTCTTTACCGCCACCCTTTGGGCAACTTCTGCTATTGTTGTCTGATGTTTTAGCATTGGTTCTGAGCATGCGTGTTTGTACTTTGGATTGTAGTTGGATGGACTTGTGTACACACGATCGGATAAACCGACGTAACAGATTTATTGGCCAACAATTGGTGAGCATGAACAGCCAACTTTTGTTGTCGTTAATTCAGCCAACAGTTGTCTGATGGAGCGTACACACGGTCGGATTATCCGACACAACAAGTCCGTCAGACAATTATGGCCATAAAGTTGGATTTTGTGTACAAGGCTTTACAGATGTGTTCTTTTCATTATCAGATGAGAACTGTAGGCCACTCTATGGGCCAGATTCACAGCAGAAATACGCCGGCGTATCTACTGATACGCCGGCGTATTTTCAAATTTGCCGCGTCGTATCTTGATTTGGAATCCTCAAACCAAGATACGACGGCTTTTGGCATAGATCCGACAGGCGTACGGCTTCGTAGGCCTTCGGATCGTAGGTGTAATTTTTACGGCGGCCGCTGGGTGGAGTTTGCGTCGTTTTCCAGCGTCGGGTATGCAAATTAGCTGTTTAAGGCGATCCACGAAGGTACGGGCGTTCGTCGCATTCTCTTACGTCGGTTTTTCCCGTCGTAAAGCTAAGTGTGCTATTTAGATGGTGTAAAAATACACCATCCATGTTAAAGTATGACCGTCGTTCCCGCGTCTAATTTTTTTTGGGCGTAAGACGTCCGGGAATACGAAAGTACGTTACGCACGTCGCCGTTTAAAAAACACGTCGGGGCGCCGTAATTTCGCGCAAAGCACGGCGGGAACTTTCCAAACGGAGCATGCGCAGAACGTTCGGCGTGGGAACGCGCCTAATTTAAATGGTACACGCCCCATTTGAAATAGGCGGGCTTGCGCCGGACGGCTTTACGCTACGCCGCCGAAAGTTTACATGCAAGTGCTTTGTGAATCAAGCACTTACGCTGGAAACTTGCGGCGGCGTAACGTAAACGGGATACGATACGCCGCCGCAAATCTACATGAATCTGGCCCTATATTCTTATTATTTTTATTTTATATTCATTCTAATTGGTTTTTTTTCTTATATTTTTCTATCAACAGTGCATATCAGAGTGATTTCACTCGATGCAAATTTTCAACCTGCACTAAGAATGGTAAGATAAAGGCATGCCTGGCCCACATATCAATGTGTCATTACCGATAAACATTTTTATTGCCTCAAAGCCACCAGCCGGCTTCAAACATGAAGGGCCAGATTCAGATTTACGTTGGCGTATCTCCAGATACGCCGCCGTAATTTCAAATGTGCGCCGTCGCATCTTTGCGCCGTTTTACAAAGCGAGATACGTCCAAAAACATGGCTTCAGCCGTCCGACGTAACTTGCCTACGCTGGCGTATCATGGGCGCATAGTTACGCTGGACGCATTCGGCGTTCCCATTATAAATATGCAAATGACCTAGATACACCGATTCACGAACGTACTTGCGCCCGGCGTATTAATATACGCCGTTTACGTAAGGCGTACGACCGGCGTAACTTTACCCCTCATAAAGCAGGGGTAAGTCATGTTAACGTATGGACGTCGGAACGACTGTTGTAATTTACGTCGTTTACATAAGTCGTACGTGAATAGGGCTGTGTGTAAGTTACGTTTACGTCGTAGGCAGTGTTCGATGTATCTTAGGCATTCTAGCCGACGTGATTTTGAGCGTGCGCACTGGGATACGTCCACGGACGGCGCATGCGCCGTTCTTTCGGCCCCTCATTTACATGGCGTCACGGCTCATTGTAATACAACACGCCCACTGCCTTGATAATTTGAATTAGGCGGGCTTACGCCGGCCCATTTACGCTACGCCGCCGTAACTTAGGGCGCAAGTTCTTTCTGAATACGGTACTCGCCTCTCTCAAGTTACAGCGGCGTAGCGTATATGAGATGCGCTACTCCCCGAAGAAAGTTACGCCATTCTTTGTGAATCGGGGCAACTGACTGCAGTTACCATGTTGGGAAGAATTAACAATGGCAGGAGAAGTGCAAAAGCAGAGCAGATAGGCCTCTTATTGCCCAGGTTCACACTGACTTACACAGCTTCATCAGGCATGGGCCCCCTGGAGAGCAGAGAACACCAGGGGGGGGGGGGGTTTGCCGCCTGGAATTGAGACGTGGGGGGTGGGGCTGCCGCAAATTGAGAAAAGCGGGGGGGCCCTTTACAAGAAAAATAAGAAATAAAGAAAAATATATATATAAAAAAAGGGGGACCTCTGGGCCCTTTAATAAAAAGAAAAAAAGAAATAAAAAATATATATATTTTTTTTTTAAAAGGGGGGGTTGCCATCTGGGGCCCTGGGGATCTATTTTTTTTTATGAAAAGAAATTACAAAAAAAGGGGGGGTTGCCATCCGGGACCTCTGGGCCCTATAATAATAATAAAAAAAAAAGAAAGAAACCTCTGGGCCCTTTAATAAAGAAAATATATAAAAAAAATAAAAATAAACATTTATAAAAAATAAAAAAAGGGGACCTTTGGGCCCTTTAATAAAAAAAATAAACAAAAATAAAAAAATAAACAAAAAAAAAGGGGAGTTTGCCACATGGGGCCCTGGGGACCTCTGAGCCATTTAATAAAAAAAAATATATATAAAAGAAATAAAAAGAAAAAAAAGAAATAAAATATTATAAAAAAAAAATAATCTTTTTTATAAAAAAAAATCGGGGTTGCCATCCGGGGGTCTGGGGACCTCTGGGCCCTTTAATAATAATAAATAAAATTATATATATATATATATATATATATATATATATATATATTTTTTTTTTTTTTTTAAATATATTTTTATTTTGTTTTTTATTAAAGGGCCATTTTTTTTTATCAGAGGCCCGGAGGTCCCCAGGGGCCCGGATGACAACCCCCCTTTTTTTATAAATTTTTTTTTTTTTTTTATATATATTTTCTTATTTATATATATATATATATATATATATATATATATATTTTTTTTTGTAGAGGTCCAGAGGTCCTCCGGACCTCTAAAAAAAAAAAAAAAAATTGGCCTTTTAATAAAAAACAAAATAAAAATATATTTAAAAAATAAATACAAAAAGGGGGGAGTTGCCATCTGGGGCCTGTGGGCCTCCGGGCCCCTGGGGACCTCCGGACCACTAAAAAAAAAAAAGGTGGTTGCCACCCGGGCCCATGGGGACCTCCGGGCCCCTTACAGGTGTACTGCCTGTACCCCCCTGATGGCGGCCCTGCTTGTCGGTCCCGATTTCAGCCGCGATTAGAGACATCTGTGCAGGTTTCGAAATCGCAAAAAAGTAGTACAGAAACTACTTTTTGAAATCGGTGCAGCGCCGCAGATGCAGCGTCACACCGATTAGTCTGTTGCCATTGCCGGCAATTGCCGCCAAAATGTCCAATCGTAACACTGTGAACCGGGGCTTATGCCGCGTACACACGATCATTTTTCGGGTTGTAAAAAATGACGTTTTTTTTTAATATCATTAAAAACGATCGTGTGTGGGCTTCAGAGCATTTTTTGGGTTCTGAAAAACTGTCAAAAAAAAATTCGAACATGCTCTATTTTTTAACAGCGTTTTTAACGTTGTCGTTTTTCGGGTTGTAAAAAATGGTCGTGTGTGGGCTTTAAAGACATGAAAAATCCGCGCATGCTCAGAAGCAAGTTATGAGACGTGAGCGCTCGTTCTGGTAAAACTAGCGTTCGTAATGGAGTAAGCACATTCATCACGCTGTAACAGACAGAAAAGCGCAAATCGTCTTTTACTAACACAAAATCAGCTAAAGCAGCCCAAAGGGTGGCGCCATCCGAATGGAACTTCCCCTGCTGTTTTCTTTTCTATGCCTCTTTTGAATTTAATAAAAAAAAATTTCAACAAAAAAAAAAACTTCTGGCTATATTTATTATAGCAAAAAGTAAAAAAATATAGTTTTATTTCAAAATTGTCGCTCTTTTTTTGTTTATAGCGCAAAAAAATAAAAATCGCAGAGGTGATCAAATATCACCAAAAGAAAGCTCTATTTTAGGTTGAAAAAAGACGCAGATTTAATTTGGGTACACCGTCGAACTACCGCGCAATTGTCAGTTAAAGCGACGCAGTGCCAAATTGTAAAAAGTGCTTTGGTCAGGAAGGGGTAAAATCTTCCGGGGCTGAAGCGGTTAAACTCGTCTGTTTAGTGTCAAAGTGGAATATGAAGTATACTTTGCATACTTTGTATTACTGTTTTGGATGTATTAACCCCCCTGACGGTATTCCCGAGTCAGACTCGGGCTCGCCTCGCTGCAGCAGACAAAGTTACTTACCTTGTCCCTGGATCCAGCGATGCCACCGCGCTGTGTGAGCGAGCGGGACCTTGCTCGATTCACACAGCGTCCTCCTGTGCCGCCGATCTCCGTTACCTGCGACGTTACGACGCACGGGGGCGGAGAACGGTGCCAAATTCAAAAACATAAACAAACACCTTACATACAGTATACTGTAATCTTATAGATTACAGTACTGTATGTAAAAAATACCCCCCCCCCCCCCCTTGTCCCTAGTGGTCTGCCCAGTGTCCTGCATGTACTTTTGTATAATAAAAACGGTTCTTTCTGCCTGGAAACTGGAGATTGTCCAAAGCAAACAAAAGTGTCCCTTTATGTCAAAAATGGTTTTAGAGCAGCTAGAAAAAAGCGATAATAAATTATAATCACTTGCAGAATTGAGCGATAGTGATTTGTGGGGAAATTCGTCATAAAAAAATAAAAGTAATGACAGCGACAATTCTGCAACTGAGCAAATTTCAGTGATTTTGAGTTGATTACATTATTGAATAATTTTTATTTTAAATATATTATTACTTGTTATAATTATTTATACCTATTTATTATATTATAATTTTGTTTTTAAAAAAATGTCATACTCGGGATGCCTACAAGACTCTTGTTTGGTCAGACTTAAGTGAGTTATTTCTAAGAATTGCAGGCCTACAGTATAAAACGCCAAATTTCCTTGCAAAATAATGGTACCGCTTTCAGCACCTAAAATCTGAAATAATCATACCGCCAGGGAGGTTTAAAGTAATTTTATAGGCTATTTTAGTCTATCATAAATGTAATAATTAGTCAGATTTATGATTGTTTAAAGCTGTGGTTGTTAAAAGGGAGATGAGAGAAGAACGTTTTTAATCATTAAAATTCTTATTTGTTTTTCAGATTCCAGTTGTTCAATTGCAGGTAATTTTTGTATTTTATGTAGACTCTTAGGTCAAGTTAAAGGGGTTGTAAAGGTAGAATTATATTTTTTTCCCTAAATATCTTCCTTTACCTTAGTGCAGTCCTCCTTCACTTACCTCATTCTTCCATTTTGCTTTTAAATGTCCTTATTTCTTCTGAGAAATCCTCACTTCCTGTTCTTCTGTCTGTAACTCCACACAGTAATGCGAGGCTTTCTCCCTGGTGTGGAGTGTCGTGCTCGCCCCCCTCCCTTGGACTACAGGAGAGTCAGGACGCTCTCTACGTTGCAGATAGAGAAAGGAGCTGTGTGTTAGTGGGCGTCCTGACTCTCCTGTAGTCCAAGGGAGGGGACGAGCACGACACTCCACACCAGGGAGAAAGCCTTGCATTACTGTGTGTAGTTACAGACAGAAGAACAGGAAGTGAGGATTTCTCAGAGGAAATAAGGACATTTAAAAGCAAAATGGAAGGATGAGGTAAGTGAAGGAGGACTGCACTAAGGTAAAGGAAGCTATTTAGGGAAACAAAATTGTACCTTTACAACCCATTTAACATATCATTTTTTCACTGTGCAATTATTTCACCAAAAAATAGGAGGATGTGCCTGGATACGACATGGGGTTTTGACTATGTAGTAAAGAAAATAGAATTATACATTTCCATTCATGCTGTCAATGACAAGAATATTAAATTCAACATGTGCTGCTGGTGATTTATTTTCTCCATTGGGCCTTCCAGTCCTGCAATCAGAAGTCTGCAGAAAGAGTAAATAAAGGCCCGGATTCACATACATCGGCGCATATTTATGCCGCCGTAGTGTATCTCATATATGCTACGCCGACGTAGCGCAGAAAGGCAAGCACTGGATTCACAAAGCCAGTGCTGCCAAATCTGCGCTGGGTTTCTTAGGCGTAAGTCGTCGTAAGTGGAAGTGGGCGTGAGCCATGCAAATGAGGCGTGATCCCATGCAAATGATGGGCCGAGCGCCATAAAGATACGAATAATGAACGGCGCATGCGCCATCCCATGGACGCATCCCAGTGCGCATGCTCAGAATCACGTCGGAAAGAAAGCCTAAGATACGACGGATCACTGCCTACGGAGTGAACGTAACCTACGTCCAGCCATATTCCCGTACAACGCAAATGACGTAAAATACGACGGCTTGAGTTCCCTTGTCCATACCTTTGCATGAGTTGCGCCTCCTATATGGGGAATAACTTAACGCCGGACGTACGACTTACACAAACCGCGTATATTATGCACCGGGCGCAGTGACACAGCGAGGCATGTAATGGAGGCACAGTGAGGCATGTAATGATGGCACAGTCTGGCATGTAATGGCACAGTGAGGCATGTAATGGTGGCACAGTCTGGCATGTAATGGCACAGTGAGGCATGACTAGTAAGAAGGGGTCGTCTTATACAGTGAGTATATCCCAAAACCAACATTTTAGCTGGAAAGCTAGGGGGTCGTCTTATACGCCGGAAAATACAGTATTTTACTCCGTTGGGTAATAAAAGCACAGAAAAGACACCTGTGGACATTGGCCTGGATTCACGTAGAGCGGCTTATCTTTAGACCGGCGTAGCGCATCTCATATGCACTACGCCAACGTAAATCAGGGAGGCTAGAACAGTATTCACAAAGCACTCGCTCCCAAACTTGCGCCGGCGTAATGTAAATTGGCCGGCGTAAGCCCGCCTTATTCAAAGTAGGAAGGTAGTGGGCGTGATCTATTAAAATGAAGCGTGACCCCATGTAAATGAAGGGCCTAACAAACGGCGCATGTTCGCGCATGCTCAGAATCACGTCGAATTTACTCCCTAAGATACGACGGCTCAAGGCCTACGACGTGAACGTAACCTACGCCCAGCCCCATTCACGTACGACTTACGTAAACGACGTAAAATACGACGGCTGTTCCGACGTCCATAGCTTTGCATGGGCTGCGCCTCCTATATGGTGGTTTATCTTTACGCCGGACGTACGCCTTACGTAAACGGCGTAGATTACAGCGACGAGCGCAAGTACGTTCGTGAATCGGCGTATCTCGATCATTTGCATATTCAACGCATAAATCAATGGAAGCGCCCCCTTGCGGCCAGCGTAAATATGCGCCTAAGATACGACGGCGTAGGAGACTTACGTCGGTCGGAGCCAAAATTCAGGCGTATCTTATTTCAAGCATCAGGCACATAGATACGACGGCGCATCAGTGCACTCACGCGGCGTATCAGAAGATACGTCAGCGTAAGTGTCTGTGAATCCGGGCCATTGACTTTATTGCAGCTCTCCTCCAGTACCCTAGACGGCGGTGATACAGAGGTAACATGCCACCCAAAACAAACCAGCAGCTCCTTCGGGGGTAGTGCTACACACACACATATTTATATATATATATTTAGGCCCAGATTCAGATAGGAGTTACGACAGTGTATCTCCGGATACGCCGTCGTAACTCTGAGTTGCGGGGTCGTATCTATGCGCCTGATTCTTAGAATCAGTTACGCATAGATTTCCCTAAGGCCTGGTACACACGATAGGATTGATCCGCGGATACGGTCCGCCGGACCGTATCCGCGGATAAATCCTCTGAGGATTTTGATCCGATGGAGTGTACTCACCATCGGATCGAAATCCGCGCCGAATTTACACCGCGGTGACGTGTCGCGCCGTCGCCGCGATGATGACGTGGCGATGTGCGCGACGCTGTCATATAAGCAATTCCACGCATGCGTCGAATCATTACGACGCATGCGAGGGACGGGTTCGGACGGATCGATCCGGTGAGTCTGTACAGACCACCGGATCGATCCGCTGGAGCCGATTCCAGCGGATAGATTTGTAAGCATGTCTACAAATTTTTATCTGCTGGAAATGGGAAATATCCGCGGATAAATATCCGCTGGAACGTACACACCAGGGGATCTATCCGCTGAAACCGATCCGCTGAGATTTTTCAGCGGATGGATCCTCTCGTGTGTACGGGGCCTGAGATGCGAGTGGCGTAAGTCTCTTACACTGTCGTATCTTAGGCTGCATATTTACGCTGGCCGCTAGGTGGCGCTTCCGTAGATTTACGCGAGGAATATGCAGGTAGATACGCCGATTCAGAAACGTACGTCCGCCCGGCGCATTTTACGTAAGGCTTTTTCCGGCGTAAAGTTACCCCTGCTATATGAGGCGTATCCTATGTTAAGTATGGACGTCGTTCCCACGTAAAAAATTTCGTCGATTCCGTCGTTTGCGTTAGTCGTTCACGAATAGGGATGTACGTAAGTTACGTTCACGTCGAAAGCATTGCCTATTTGCGGCGTAATTTGGAGCATGCGCACTGGGATACATTCACGGACCGCGCATACGCCGTTAGTCAAAAACGTCATTTACGTGGGGTCAGCCTTCATTACCATACAACACGCCCACTGCATGGATAATTTGAATTCCGCAGGCTTTCGCCGGACCACATACGCTACACTGCCTTAACTTAGGGCGCAAGTTCTTTCTGAATACGGAACTTGCGCCATAAGTTACGGCTAGGGTTGCCACCTCATCCCTTTAAACCCGAACACATATTAATTACGCAGGTTCTGTGGCTGATTAAGGTGGTAATTGAACTCACTTGGTGCCTTTCCTGCATTAAATTAGCCTCAGAACCTGTGTAATTCATGTGTTCGGGTTTAAAGGGATGAGATGGCAACCCTAGTTATGGCGGCGTAATGTATCTGAGATACGTTACGCCCGCCGATAGATACGAAAATGTATCTGAATCCGGGCCATACTGTATATCAGTATATTTACTATGCATATACACGGCTAACCATGCAAGAAGCATCCTTTTTTTTTCATCCTGTGTTTCTTTTAGAATCCAAATTGGAAACTGATTGGCCAATGGTTTAATGTAACTCTGGCTCAGGGATTGGCTGATTTGTCCTTTAAATTGCCCCCCGAGACTCCACTGGGGCGATACACCATCCGGCTGGAGGGTATCACCCATACTTTTATGGTGCTGAAAACTGGTGAGCTGCATACATTTTCTATTTTTTAATTGCTGCTCATTTTCAAAGACATGACTTGTTGTTTTTTTCTGCCCCCCCCCCCACAGTGCGTCCACAATTTGAGGTCACCCTCCAGTCCCCCAAGGCTGTTTCTTTTAACAGTGAAAAATTTCCAATGAAAATATGTGGCAGGTGAGGTCATTAAAAAAGGTCTACAAACCTTTTTCAAGTGCCATGTATAAAAGTAAAGTATGTATTCAAAAAATACATAGGTAGATTCAGAGAGAAGTGCTTAAACTTGCGGTGGCATAGCTTAGCCTGCTTAGGCTACGCCGCCGTAAGTTAGCTAGGCAAGTACATGATTCTCAATGTACTTGCCTGCTAATATACGGCGGCGTAGCCTAAAGCGGGCGGGTTTAAGGGCGCCGAATTCAAATGTCTTGGAGGGGGGCGTGTTTGATGGTAATGAGGCTTGACCTCACGTTTTTTACGTTATTTCTTAACTGCGCATGCGCCGGGCGCCTACATTTCCCAGTGTGCATTGCGGCTACGTAGGCCGCACGGGCCTATTGATTTCGACGTGGACGTAAACGACGTAAATCCCGATTCGCGGACGACTTACGCAAACGACGTAAAAAATTTGAATCTCGCGGCGGGAACGGCGGCCATACTTTAACATTGTTATTCCACCTCATAGATGGAATAACTTTAGGCCTGCTAATGCCTTACGGAAATGGTGTAAATCGACTGCGGCGGCCGGGCGTACGTTCGTGAATCGGCGTATCAACTCATTTACATATTCTACGCCGACCGCAATGGAAGCGCCACCTAGCGGCCATCCGAAATATTTCAATCTAAGATAGGACGGCCCAAGCCGTCGTATCTTAGATATGTTTAAGCGTATCTCTGTTTGAGCATACGCTTAACCACTTGCCGTCGCCGCACCGTCATAATACGTCCACAAGGTGGCTCTCCTAGGCGAGATCACGTATTATGACGTCCTACCTTTTAGCCGCCACTAGGGGCGTACGCGCGCCGCCCGCTCACCCCCGACTCCCGTGCGTGTGCCCGGCGGGCGCGATCGCCGCCGGGCACACGCGATCGCTCGGTACAGAGCGGGGAACGGGAGCTGTGTGTGTAAACACACAGCTCTCGTTCCTGTCAGCAGGGGAAATGCTTTTCTTCGGTTCATACACTGTATGAACCGAGGATCAGTGTTTCCCCTAGTGAGGCCACCCCCCCCCCACAGTAAGAACACACCCAGGCATACTTAACCCCTTCCCCGCCCCCTAGTGTTAACCCCTTCACTGCCAGTGGCATTTTTATAGTAATCAAATGCATTTTTATAGCACTGATCGCTATAAAAATGCCAATGGTCCCAAAAATGTGTCAAAAATGTCCGAAGTGTCCGCCATAATGTCGCAATACCGAAAAAAAAATAGCTGATCGCCGCCATTACTAGTAAAAAAAATATTAATAAAAATGCCATAAAAATACCCCCTATTTTGTAAACGCTATAACTTTTGCGCAAACCAATCAATAAACGCTTATTGCGATTTTTTTTTACGAAAAAT
This sequence comes from Rana temporaria, assembly GCF_905171775.1. Taxonomy (NCBI): domain Eukaryota; kingdom Metazoa; phylum Chordata; class Amphibia; order Anura; family Ranidae; genus Rana; species Rana temporaria. Next base: position 15,386,389 of record NC_053496.1, read on the forward strand.
ATGTATTTTTTTCAAAATTGTCGTTCTATTTTTGTTTATAGCGCAAAAAATAAAAACCGCAGAGGTGATCAAATACCACCAAAAGAAAGCTCTATTTGTGGGAAAAAAAGGACGCCAATTTTGTTTGGGAGCCACGTCGCACGACCGCGCAATTGTCTGTTAAAGCGACGCAGTCCCGAATCGCAAAAAGTACTCTGGTCTTTGGGCAGCAATATGGTCCGGGGGGTAAGTGGTTAAACATAGGTCGGCGTAGATTCTGAGTTAGGTCGACTTATCTACTGATAAACCGGCCTAACTCTTACTGAATCTACCTAACAGATTGTGTGTAAGATTTTTTTTTATTTTTTATTCAGCCAATTATCAGAGTTCAGTTTCCAGCTGTGATTTAACATTACAAATTAGAAACTGATTGGTGGGGACTCCGGAGCAGCTCCTTTGTGTTACATTTTGGTTAAAAAAAAGTCTAATTTGCATTGAAATAATGTTGGAAATTGTAGAAAATTCAAATAGGAAGAGACTGGAATTTTTTTACATATTATCATTTCAATGCTTTGCTTGCTTCTACTCATTTATAACACACAGTATCTCACAAAAGTAAGTACACCCCTCACATTTTTTGTTAATATTTTCTTCTACCTTTTCATGTGACAACACTGAAGAAATGACACTTTGCTACAATGTTGTGTAGTGAGTGTACAGCTTGTATAACAGTGTACATTTTCTGTCCCCTCAAAATAACTCAACACACAGCCATTAATGTCTAAACCGCTGGCAACAAAAGTGAGCATACCCTTAAGTGAAAATGTCCAAATTGGGCCCATTTTGCCATTTTTCCTCCCCGGTGTCATGTGACTCATTAGTGTTACAAGGTCTCAGGTGTGAATGGGGAGCAGGTGTGTTAAATTTGGTGTTATCGCTCTCACTCTCTCATACTGGTCACTGGAAGTTCAACATGGCACCTCATGGCAAAGAACTGTCTGAGGATCTAAAAAAAAGAATTGTTGCTCTACATAAAGATGGCCGAGGCTATAAGAAGATTGCCAGGACCCTGAAACTGAGCTGCAGCACGGTGGCCAAAACCATCCAGCGGTATAACAGGACAGGTTCCACTCAGAACAGACCTCGCCATGGTCGACCAAAGAAGTTGAGTGCACATGCTCAGCTTCCTATCCAGAGTTTGTCTTTGGGAAATAGATGTATGAGTGCTGCCAGCATTGCTGCAGAGGTTGAAGGGGTGGGGGGTCAGCCTGTCGGGGCTCAGACCATACGCCGCACACTGCATCAAATTGGTCTGCATGGCTGTTGTCCCAGAAGGAAGCCTCTTCTAAAGATGATGCACAAGAAAGCCTGCAAACAGTTTGCTGAAGACAAGCAAACTAAGGCCATGGATTATTGGAACTGTGTCCTGTGGTCTGATGGGACCAAGATAAACGTATTTGGTGTCAGATGGTGTCAGGCGTGTGTGGCGGCAACCAGGTGAGGAGGACAAAAACAAGTGTGTCTTGTCTACAGTGAAGCATGGTGGTGGGAGTGTCATGGTCTGGGGCTGCATGAGTGCTGCCGGCACTGGGGAGCTACAGATCATTGAGGGAACCATGAATGCCAACATGTACTATGACATACTGAAGCAGAGCATGATCCTCTCCCTTCAGAGACTGGGCCGCAGGGCAGTATTCCAACATGATAACGACCCAAAACACACCTCCAAGACGACCACTGCCTTGCTAAAGAAGCTGAGGGTAAAGGTGATGGACTGGCCAAGCATGTCTCCAGACCTAAACCCTATTGATCATCTGTGGGGCATCCTCAAACCTCAAACAGAAGGTGGAGGGGCGCAAGGTCTCTAACATCCACCAGCTCCATGATGTCATCGTGGAGGAGGGGAAGAGAACTCCAGTGACAACCTGTGAAGCTCTGGTGACCTCCATGCCCAAGAGGGTTAATTGCAGTGCGGGAAAATAATGGCGGCCACACAAAATATTCACACTTTGGGCCCAATTTGGACATTTTCACTTAGGGGTGTACTCACTTTTGTTGTTGTTATACAAGCTGTACACTCACTACTTTACATTGTAGCAAAGTGTCATTTCTTCAGTGTTGTCACATGAAAGATATAATAAAATATTTTCAAAAATGTGAGGGGTGTACTATCTTCTGTGAGATACTGTACCATTACTTTCCCTGCCTTGGTGCTGAAAATTCATGTCAGCTATGAATCCTGCCCACCATGAACCTGCAAAGCACAGCAGCAAACGCCCCCAGTACCCTTTATTCACTTTGTGTATATGTGTATATATATATATATATATATATATATATATATATATATATATATATATATATATATATATATATATATATATTTATTTATTTTTTATTAAAGGGCACAGAGGTCCCCGGATGGCAACCCCCCCCCCCCCTTTTTTATAGTTTTTTATATATATAATTTTTTTTGTAAGGGGCCCAGAGGTCCCCAGGGCTACCCCCCAATTCGTGGAACCCCCCCGCTTCTTAATTCACAGCCCTCCCCGCTTCTCAATTAGCGGCGGCACCAGAGCTACAATGGAATGGTTTACATCTAAGGATATTCATGTGTTGGAATGGCCCAGTTGAAGTCCAGACCTAAATCTAATTGAGAATCTGTGGCAGGAAATTTAAATTGCTGTTCACAGACGCTCTCCATCCAATCTGACAGAACTTAAGATATTTTGTAAAGAAGTATGGGCAAATATTTCACTCTCTAGATGTGCAAAGCTGGTAGAGACATCCCCAAAAAGACTTGCAGCTGTAATTGCAGAGAAAGGCGGTTCTACAGTATTGACTCCGGGGGGCGCCATACAAATGTACCCCCCACACCTTTCACAAAATACATTTAGGTTTTTGGTTGTAACATGACAAAATATGGAAAATTTCAAGGGGTATGAATACTTTTTTCAACTGTATCAAATGATAAATACGGTGTCTAGTTTTCTTTCTTCAGTGCAGACAGCGTCAGTGTAACAACAAATGGTGTACTTCCACCCGATTGTGACACCTCGTTGCTCCCAGTATTCTCACCTAAATAAATAATCAAATACACATTTGATTACATATAGAAATCTTCCTCCGTCGATGCTCACCACCTTGTAGTCCTTTTCAGTTGATTTGGATATCCTCTTGTGTCGGTCCCTTTAAGACTCCCTCACATGCGGCCTATCCATATGTTGGGGTAAAACAAAGTGACCTTCCATAGTATAATATTGTCAATAAAAATTGTTTTATTAACCACTTAAGGACCGGACCAATATGCTGCTAAATGACCCAAGGGGTTTTTACAATTCGGCACTGCGTCGCTTTAACAGACAATTGCGCGGTCGTGCGACGTGGCTCCCAAACAAAATTGGCGTCCTTTTTTTCCCACAAATAGAGCTTTCTTTTGGTGGTATTTGATCACCTCTGCGGTTTTTATTTTTTTTGCGCTATAAACAAAAATAGAGCGACAATTTTGAAAAAAATTCAATATTTTTTACTTTTTGCTATAATAAATATCCCCCAAAAACATATATAAAAAACATTTTTTTCCTCAGTTTAGGCCGATACGTATTCTTCTACCTATTTTTGGTAAAAAAAATCGTAATAAGCGTTTATCGATTGGTTTGTGCAAAATTTATAGCGTTTACAAAATAGGGGATAGTTTTATTATTTTTTTTTTTTTTTTACTACTAATGGCGGCGATCAGCGATTTTTTCCGTGACTGCGACATTATGGCGGACACTTCGGACAATTTTGACACATTTTTGGGACCATTGTCATTTTCACAGCAAAAAATGCATTTAAATTGCATTGTTTATTGTGAAAATGACAGTTGCAGTTTGGGAGTTAACCACAGGGGGCGCTGTAGGAGTTAGGGTTCACCTAGTGTGTGTTTACAACTGTAGGGGGGTGTGGCTGTAGGTGTGACTCAATCGATGCAGCCGCCACAGTGAAGCACTGGGAAGCCGTGTTTACATACGGCTCTCCCGTTCTTCAGCTCCGGGGAGCGATCGCGACGGAGCGGCTATAAACTAATAGCCGCGCCGTCGTCCCGCATCGCTCCTGAAGCCACGGGAACCGCCGCATGTACGGGGGGGGTCCCGATCGGACCCTCGACCCACGTCTAGGCAGGCACGTACAGGTACGTTGATGTGCCTGTCCGTGCCATTCTGCCGACGTAAATGTACATGCGGCGGTCCGGAAGTGGTTAAAGGAGTAACTCTTACATCAGAAAAGCAGTAAAAACGTCTTTGGTATCATATACTCAGCATAAAAAGATCTCCAACACATCATTTCCAGTCTGGGATGCTCTACGCGTTACATCACTCCCACGTGACTTCATCAGGGGACTATTTCTTATTTACTTCTTATAGTATATTTACTGGCTGACAGTATTCTGTAGTTAAAACATCCCGTGGATTTTTCTTTTAGATACACCTTTGGAAAGCCAGTAAAAGGAGATTATAGGATCGAAGTTTGTCGTCAATATAGTGACCAACAATACTGGAGTGCTGGAGATCAAAGAAACATGCAAAATGGCATTTGTACAGACTTCACTGGGAAGGTAAGGTAGCAGTAAACTTTAATTATACTTGATAATTTAAATTTTGTAATAACTAGAAGACATGATTATAAACAATATACAAGCTTACATATTGCATTTTATTAAAGGGGTCAGTAGGACAGGGTACAGGGGTCAGGACGGAGGACCTGGGGTCGATAGGGCAGGGTACAGGGGTCAGGACGGAGGACCTGGGGTCGATAGGGCAGGGTACAGGGGTCAGGACGGAGGACCTGGGGTCGATAGGGCAGGGTACAGGGGTCAGGACGGGGGACCTGGGGTCGATAGGGCAGGGTACAGGGGTCAGGACGGAGGACCTGGGGTCGATAGGGCAGGGTACAGGGGTCAGGACGGAGGACCTGGGGTCGATAGGGCAGGGTACAGGGGTCAGGACAAGGACCTGGGGTCAGTAGGGCAGGGTACAAAACCAAAATCCTACCACCCTCTCCTAGCACAAACCTCCCCCTCCCCAGTCTATCCACCTTTACTCTCCCTAATGTCTGCCCCCCCCCAGTCACATGGGACCCCCATCAGGTACCAGCAGGGTGATAGCAGGCTGATTCTCCTCCAACGATCAGTGGGCGGAGTTTTCCATCATGGACAAGTGGCCCCTCCTCTGCAAGCTTCACTTGCACAGTGACGAATCACCATCTTCCAGAGTGGAGTGCATGTTCCCCGCCTCCTCCTCTGTACTGGAAAACAAAACATTGCAGCAGTAGGAGGAGGGGGCGGGCTCAGTGCGCTCCACCCTGCGTGCATGTGTGAGAGAGGCAGCTGAACCAGCAAGGAGAGATGACGACTGCCATTCACTGAGTTTTCCATCATGGACAAGTGGCCCCTCCTCTGCAAGCTTCACTTGCACAGTGACGGATCACTGTTCTTCCAGAGTGGAGTGCATGTTCCCCGCCTCCTCCTCTGCACTGGAAAACAAAACATTGCAGCAGGAGGAGGAGGAGGGGGCGGGCTCAGTGCGCTCCACCCTGCGTGCGTGTGTGAGAGAGGCAGCTGAACCGGCAAGGAGAGATGCCAGCTGACGGCTGCCATGCACAGTGTTGCCTGCGGCATGATTCGCCGGGACTCCGGGACAAAGGTCAATTTCCGGGACAGTCCCGGTGAATCAGGGACAGTTGGGAGGTATGCAAGAGACACATCCTACTGATTGTATGTTCATTGTACTGATTTTTTTGTTTTTAATTTTAGCTGCACTTAGGATGGAATGTATTTTTTGCATGCTACAGTATTTATCTGTAAAATCTTCTTTTGTGGATACATCCAAAAGGCCTGAGACTAGGGTGACCACATTTCCAAACTACAATTCAGGGACACCCCCCCCCCCAAAAAAAAAAAAATTAGCTTGTGCTGTAATGAATCACAGCACAGCGATTGGACACACGAGGCAGGATTTATGATTTCTCCAATCACAAACAGGGGGCGGGGATTGTGCTCCTCCGGGCATTACTGGCCCGGACAAGTACTGCCAGTGAGTAAAGCAGTGATGTGGCGGCCTTTTTTGGGCCTTTTTTTTGTCCGTTTCATTCCGGGACACTGTATTGTCTTGAATGAAGGTACCCGGGACAGGACAGCAAAATGCGGGACTGTCCCGGGCAATGCGGGACTGTCCCGGGCAATCCGGGACACGTGATCACCCTACCTGAGACTGCTGCTGGGTGCTGCCATCTTGGATACGATGTAAGCCACTTCAGTAGACTCAGAGTCATAACTCATATGATACTCTATAGTATTAGCCTTTGCTCCTCACCCCGGCTGCTACATGAAAGGTTACTGTATGTATTAAGGTGAGTGGAGGGATGGGCAGAAGAGCTGGACCAACACAGAAAGTAATTAGACACTTGCAAAAAAAGAAAGGACTATGATGTGGTAGGAGGGAGAAGGAAATGTGACTGTGCTAGGGAATCAACTCTTTTTGGAGTGATAAAGTTCCCTATCACGCTCAGAGGCCCATTGAAAGTTAATTTTTTATATATTTTTTTTATTTTTTACAATCTCTCACTTACCTGGTGGAGATCGAGCTGTAGAGGGGGCTTTTCTTGCACCTCTTGTCCAACACCCCTGGTAGTGATGACAGGAGGTGTGAAGACAGAGTGGCATGAGGGCTGGGTTTAACAAGCAGTGCCAGCCGAGGTTTGCAGGAAACAGATGACTGTGGATCACCAGGCAGGAACCAGGAACTGGAACATGGTGAAGCTTGATCAGCAGGCAGGAACATAAGACAGGAGCAGAGTCAGGATGCATGCCGAAGTCGGAACACAGTCGGGCAGTAGGGCACAGAAGCACAAGACAAGAGCAGAGACAAAGTACAAGCCAAGGTCACAAGAGTCAGGGATTGGTCAAGGGCAACCCAGGTCAAGTACGGGTAGGCAGATACAGCAGGTCAAGGCACAGGTAAACAGGAACTACCTGAAGACCACTCTGCAATCTGTTCATGCCGAAGGTACAGGAACATAAGACAGGAGCAGAGTCAGGATACAGGCCGAAGTCGGTACACAGTCGGGCAGTAGGCCACAGAAGCACAAGACAAGAGCAGAGACAAAGTACAAGCCAAGGTCACAAGAGTCAGGGATTGGTCAAGGGTAACCCATGTCAAGTACGGGTAGGCAGATACAGCAGGTCAAGGCACAGGTAAACAGGAACTAGCTGAAGACCACTCTGCAATCTGTTAATGCCATAGTTCAGCTTAAAGTGGAGTTCCACCCTGAAAAAAAAATGTACTCCAAAAATCTAAAAACAATAAAATAAATAGCTGTTGCTATGCGGAAGTCCCGAATCTGCCTCTTCATACTCCACGGTGGATCCTTTTCCTCCTCCTACACTCGGTTTCTTCTTGTGAATGAGGCGCACTGCATTCTGGGAACTGTGTGTATCCCAGAAGGCAGCCGGCCCATTCACAAAGCACAGCGCTGCTTGCGCATGCGCAGTAGGATATGGGCAGTGAAGCCGCCCGGCTTCACTGTTGATGGCGGCGCCTGGAGCTGCCAGGAACGAGGATCGGCCTCGGCGGGGGCCCACATTGCTGGCGACTAGGACAGGTAAGTGTCCTTATTAAAAGTCAGCAGCTACAGTGTTAGTAGCTGCTGACTTTTATTCTTTTTTATTTTTTTACCGGACCTCCGCTTTAAATAGGCCGTTTGGGGCCAGTGCGTGCATGTGTGTGCTAAAGCGCATACTCATATGAACATTTCTTCTTGTGCACAGAACTAATACTCGTTCTGTGTTGAGGCTTTTCTCATAATTATGAGCATTAACATGTAATGGCTTTCTGGTTCCAATTAAGCTTCTCGTACACAATCATCGTTATTGCTGTCTCATAGGGGACCAAGAGCCCCCTATGCAAATTAAAACAATGTTATGGCGTTGAAGTTTTGTGTTTAGACCTTTTTTTCAGCATACAGTAAAGTATAGTAGTGAAGAATGATTAAAATATTGATTATTGCTCGCTCCTCGTTTAACAACCAATTTGTTTAACAACCTGGTTGCTGGAACGGAACCTGGTCGTTAAGTGAGGAGAGCCTGTATACACTATATTATCAAAAGTATTAGGACACCTGCCTTTACATGCACAACTCAATAATGGCATCCCAGTCTTGGTCCGTAGTGTTCAATATTGAGCTTGCTCACCCTTTGCAGCTATAACAGCTTCAACTCTTCTGGGAAGGATTTCCACAAGGCTTAAGAGTGTATCTATGAGAATGTTTGACCATTCTTCCAGAAGCGCATTTGTGAGGTGAGGCACTGATGTTGGATGGGAAGGCCTGGCTCAGAGTCTCCACTCTAAATCATCCCAAAGGTGTTCTATCGGGTTGAGGTCAGGACTTTGTGCAGGTCAGTCAAGTTCCTCAAACTCGCTCATCCATGTCTTTTATGGACCTTGCTTTGTCCACTGGTCCAAATCATTTGGTGGAGGTCGGATTATAGCATGAAGTTGTTTTTTAGGGGTTGGGTTTGGCCCCTTAGATCCAGTGAAGGGAAATCTTAAGGCGTCAGCATACCAAGGCATTTTGGACAATTTCATGCTCCTAACCTTGTGGGAAAAGTTTGGGGATGGCCCCTTCCTATTCCAACATGACTGCGCACCAGTGCCAAAACCAAGGCCATCCCCAAACTGTTCCCACAAAGTTGGGAGCATGAGATTGTTAAAAATTTCTTGGCATGCTGACGCCTTAAGATTTCCCTTCACCGGAACTAAGGGGCCAATCCCTGAAAAACAACCCCACACCATAATCCCCCCTCCACCAAATGATTTGGACCAGTGCCCAAAGCAAGGTTCATGAAGGCATGGATGAGCGAGTTTGGGGTGGAGGAACTTGACTGGTCTGCACAAAGTCCTGACCTCAACCCGATAGAACACCTTTGGAATGAATTAGAGCGGAGACTGCGAGCCAGGCCTGACCTCACAAATGCACTCCTGGAAGAATGGTCAAACATTCCCATAGACACACTCCTAAACCTTGTGGACAGCCTTCCCAGAAGAGTTGAAGCTATTATAGCTGCAAAGGGTGGACCAACTCAATATTGAACCCTACAGACCAAGACTGGGATGCCATTAAAGTTCATGTGCGTGTAAAGGCAGGTGTCCCATTACTTTTGGTAATATAGGGCCAGATCCTCAAAAGGGATACGCCGGCGTATCTACTGATACACCGTCGTATCCCTGTTTCTATCTATGGAACTGATCCACAGAATCAGTTTCACATAGATAGGGAGAAGATCCGACATGTGTAAGGGACTTACACTGTCGGATCTTAGGATGCAGTACTGCAGCCGCCGCTGGGGGCATTTCTCGTCGAAATGCCGCTTCGGGTATGCAAATTAGCACTTACGGAGATCCACGAAGCTTTTACGCTTCGTTTTTTCTCCGTAAGTATTAGTTTGCCGTCGCAATATTAGGGCTACTTTTACAAGGCCTAAACTGTTTAGGCCTTGTAAAAGTAGACCCTTCTATCCCGCGTCGGGAGCATGCGTAGTACGTCCGGCGCGGGAGCGCGCCTAATTTAAATGGGACTCGCCCCATTAAATTAGGGACGAATTTAAGTTACACAGCCGAAAATTTCTAGGTAAGTGCTTTGTGGATCGGGCACTTAGGTAGAAATTTTCCGGCGCTGTAACTTAAATTGAAAAAGTTACGTTGCGCCGGGTTTTTGTGGATCTGGCCCATAGTGTATGTAACTTTGAGTGATATGTGACTGACTAAAATGTATTTTCTTTCAAGTTGGATCCTTCAGGATGTTCCACAGTGGAGGCAAAATCTGAAACTCTTAACCTAACTAGGAGTAACCTTGAAATGAGTTTGGACGCATCTGCATATATTACAGAGAAAGAGACAGGTATGTCTAAATAATAGAAGGTTTCCTGAGCAAGGAACCAGGCTAGATTTGCCATAAGCTACTTCTAGGCCATTATCAAGTCTACAACTGTATTTGTATGGATGTAAAGAGAAGTATGTGTCTGTAAAGAGAGACAATCACATTAATGTCAATGAGATACATAGGTGGTTCCTGAACTATTCTTTGCGGTCGCAGCCGATCTACGCCGTTTGCAAATACTCGGAAAGACACGGAAATATTCAGTTCCCGAGCCTTTCTGAGGTTTGCCGTGGTCAGCCGAGCTGTCCTTGGGCCTTTCCAGCCGAATCCCAGGCTCTCCAGCGCCCCCCACCTCTGGCCGCATGCGGTATTGCATGCCATTGCAGTCAATGTGGAACAAATTCTTTTAGTTTCCATTAACTTCTATGGGGAAACTCTCTTTGATATGCGAGTACATTGGATTACGAGCATTCTCCTGGAACGGATTATTCTCTTAATCCGAGGTTCCACTGTATGTAAAAAAAAAAATGTAAATTTTATTTATCAGGGGAAACCTGAGTTAACATCAGAAGCTCCATGTCACATCAGAGTCCCCCATCTTTTTAGAGTCTCCCCATCACATCAGAGACCTCCCTATACATCAGAGCCCCACATCACATCAGTGCTCTTCCCATCACAGAGCCCCTCAATCATACAACCCTCTCTTCATATCAGAGCCCTACCTTTTAGCTCCAGCAGCATGGCAGAGGGCAGGCAGTGGAGTCAGGGCCATCTTAATGCAAGGGCACTCCTGGGCACTGCCCAGGGGCCCCAGGTACATGGGGGCCCCACAATATTCTTGCAGTACATCGTGATTGCCAACTGTCCCGGATTTGCTGAGATAGTCACGCTTTTTACTAAACAGTCCCGATATGGTCGTGTCCCAGCAAGCATCCCAGAACCTATTCTGTGCCCTCCTAATCCCTTAAAAGTAGGTGTATAAATTTGGGCAAGATAGTAGGGGCACCAGCGCATTACTTTTCCCATGGGCCCATGATGCTATTAAGATGGCCCTGAGTGGAGTAGGTCTGGAGGAGGTGGACTTCCCTCTCCTTCTAAATGCTGGGGACAGACCTGCATACTACCAGTCCTGGATCAGCATTGTGTCTTGCTATGACGTGGGCTGGCTGCTAACACCATAGCAGGGCATCATGGATCTAGAATGTCAATTGGTGATCAATAAATGGCAATTGGATTTTCATTGATGTGTAGCCATTTCTTCTTTACTCCATCTACACCACATAACAACTCATTGTGCTAATCCAGGAAAAACTGGGTCCTATGCTCGTGGCACCCAAAGGGAGCCCAAACTGCACCATGGTTGAGAATCCCCGCTGTATAAAACAGCATTACCTTCCATACTTTCCCAGGCTGGTGTAATGTGTAAACACAGTAGACATATGCAATTCGTTTAGTTCCAAATTCGTTTTTTAACAAATTTTAACAAATCTGTTAATTCTGACATTTCCAAATCTCAGAATTTTTCAACTTCTGAATTTTTAGATTTTCGGATTTCCGAAATTTCAAATTTCCGAATTTTCGAATTCCGGATTTTCTAATTTTCCGAAATTTGGAATTTTGGAAATTCAGATATTTGGAAATTCAGAATTTCGGAAATTCAGAATTTTGGAATTTCGGAAATTTAAAATTGAAAAATTTTGAAAATTCAGAAATTTGAAATTTCGGAAATTGGATTTTCAGGAATATTTAGATTGCGGACATTTGGAAATTTGAAAATTAGAAATTAGGAAATTCAAAATTTTGAAAATTCAAAATTCCAAAATTCTAAATTCGGAGATTATAAAATCGGAGATTCAAAAATTCTAAATTCAAAAATGATTCCAAATTCAAAAATGATTCCAAATGAGAAAATTCCAAAATCGGAAATTTGAAACTTCATAAATTTGAATATTCAGAAATGTGAAAATCGGAAATTTGAAAATTTGATAATTCAGAATTCGAAAATTCGAAAATCTGAAAATTAGAATTTACCGAATTTTGTAAAAATGCAAAAAAAAACGAATGTAACGAAAACGAACACATTTTTCAGAAGTGCACATGTCTAAAACACTTAAGCCCTGTACACACGATCGGTCCATCCGATGAAAACGGTCTGATGGACCGTTTTCAACGGTTAACCGATGAAGCTGCCTACACACCATCGGTTAAAAAAACAATCGTGTCAGAACGCGGTGACGTAAAACACAATGACGTGCTGAAAAAAACGAAGTTCAATGCTTCCAAGCATGCGTCGACTTGATTCTGAGAATGCCTGGATTTTTAACCGGTTAGGAATCCATCGGTTAAATTTAAAACAAGTTGGCTTTCCATCAGACCGTTCTCATCGGTCTAACCGATCGTGTGTACGCGGCCTTAGTGTACAAAATTCACTTAGTGTACATTCATTAATAGATTAGAATCATTATGTAATATTTTTCTGTTTATTGGCTTAGAATAAGATATCTCCCTCCAACCATGTTGTATGCTAAGGGTACTTCTACACTAAGATAAACCCCTCCACTATAGGGACACTGTTGGTGAAGCTCAGATCAGTTACTTTACATCCAACAGTGAACACTTTAGTGGTCAGGCTAACACTGCTGCATTACATATCTACAGGGCTTTTTTTCAGCAGGAACGCGGAGGAACGCAGTTCCGGCACCTCCAGCATTGAATGTATGTAATGACAAGGCATGCAGAGGTGTGCTGGGGAATCAATTGTTGCTGGGGAGGTCTATAATTGTTGCTAGTGGGGGATCGATTGTTGCTGGGGGTCAATAGTTGCTGGAAGAGATCTACTGTTGAGGGAGGGGTCTGTTGTTGCTGGCTGATATATTGTTGATGCAGAGCATCTATTTTTGTGTGCCAGTCTATTGTTGCTGTGGAGGACTATTATTACTGGTGGGGGATCTATTGTTTCTGGGAGGGATCTCCTGTTGAGGGAGGGGTTTATTGATGCTGGCTGCTAGAGAGTCTGTTAACGTGCGGCTGGCTGCTGGGAAATCTGTTGTTGCTGCCGAGGGCCTATTGTTGTTGGGGTCCATTGTTGCTGGGCGGTCTGTTGTTGCTGGGGGAATCTATTGTTGCTGCAGGGGTCTCTGCTGTGGGGGATCCACTTTACTGGTTTTCTTGTTATTTTTTACATATTCCATAAAAACTACTTAGCACCACAAAATGATACTGGGTTATGTATTCTCTAAAAGGGGTGGTACTGATCGTGTGTGGGCGCCATCGGTTATTTATCCATCGGTTAAAAAAAAGCCAACTTGTTTTGAATTTAACCGATGGATTCCTAACCGATAGGAAAAAAAACGATGGTACTGGGAGGTGGGTAGGAGGTGGAACCAAGGGGTGGTGCTCAGAGGTGGGTAGGGGGCGGAGATAGGAAGTGATCTAAAAGGGGGAAGATCCAGCACCTATTCTCTGTGAAAAAAAGCCCTGCATATCTACCATATTGTATAATTCCTGTGTTCTTTTCATTCATTGTGTAGGGGTTCAGCTGTCAACCCGCAGTCATATCTCCATCTCAAACGATTTGTACAAACTGCAGTTTGTTGACCTTGTAACCTACTACAAGCCTGGGCTCCCATACAAAGGGACGGTAAGTTATCCAGATCTCTATCCAGCAGGGTAGCTTTTGTAGTGCTTGCCCCAAAGGAGCCACTGGTGTTTGGGTCCCCTGGTTCCTGGTGTCAACAACCTTCCACATCCTCTGACACACCAAAGCTGGAAGGGCATACTTATTGTAATAATACACAATAAGGCAAAAAACAAAAGAATTAAAAAAAGAAATAAACATCTCAAAAAGTATATGGAAACCGTTTCAAAATAAAATATTAACTTTGTAATCAAGAGGACCAATGACTGACCCCTAATCCCTACACTATAGGAGATCAAATGGTTCATCAGTCTCTAACAAATTCTCCCTTGTGATGAGTGCATCGGGGCCCAAATCTGTTGGAGGGCTCAAGTCCCTATGAACCTGGATACAGGTGCTGAACGGTGTCCCAAGTGGGCAATACTGTTCCTTTAAATAGGGTGCAGTAGGGTATGGCCAGCCGCCTCTCACCGACTCCTAGTTTGTCTCCTCTCACTCTCCATTTGGGGTTCAGGGATGTAAACTGTGGTGATGTCCTCCCCATGACCAGGCTGTGACACCAGACCTGGTAGCGTTCCCACAGACCAGTAGACATCAGTGGGCTTTCTTAAAGTGGAGGTTCACCCGAAAAGTTAATTTTCAACATTAGATTGAGGCTCATTTTGTCAAGGGGAATCGGGTAGTTTTTTTAAAATCTAAGCAGTACTTACCGTTTTAGAGACCGATCTTCTCCGCCGCTTCCGGGTATGGGCTGCGGGACTGGGCGTTCCTATTTGATTGACAGGCTTCCGACGGTCGCATACATCGCGTCACGATTTTCCGAAAGTAGCCAAACTCTGTATAGGCGCTGTATAGAGCCGCACCGACATTCGGCTTCTTTCGGCTACTCGTGACGCGATGTATGCGACCGTCGGAAGCCCGTCGGAAGCCTGTCAATCAAATAGGAACGCCCAGTCCCGAAGACCATACCCGGAAGCGGTGGAGAAGATCGCTCTCTAAAACGGTAAGTACTGCTTCGATTTAAAAAAAACTACCCGATTCCCCTTGACAAAATGAGCATCAATCTAATGTTAAAAACATTTTTTCGGGTGAACTCCCGCTTTAATTCCTGACCAGTGGCAGCCCGTCCGCCAGGGGCGGATCTAGAGTCTAGTCTCGGGAGGGGCACTGCCAGAATCTTTTGCAGGGCAATGGCTGGTGTTGGCGCTTCAATCATCACGGCGCCATGGTTATGGTGTCAGGATGATTGAAGCGCATTATTTGTATTATTACATTACAATATACAATGTAATAGTTCAACTCACCATAATGCAGAATCACCAATGCCTGCCACGAGATGCTGATTGTCACTTGCCATGTCACTTGCCACATCCCCTGCTACCAGAAGTGAATTGTCACTTTCCAGTGGCTGCGTCCCAGAGTGAAGGTGGGTGGTGAGAGATGTTAGAAAGCTGCTACACATCAGAATATGCAACCAAAGTGATGTTTCATTGCGGCCATCTTGGTACACCTGCATGCAGTAAGCCTGGAGTTGGAAGCAAGCGGACATCTTTATACACCCACCGGAGTCTTGCTTTTCACAGTTATTTTTAACTCAGCTTATATAGTGAAATATAAGTTGGGTTTACTGTTATAAATACCTGTGAAAAGCAAGACTCTGGTGGGTGTATAAACATGTCCGCTTGCGGACTTCTAACTCTAGGCTTACTGCGTGCGGGTGTACCAAGATGGCAGCGACGCAACGTCACTTCAGTTGCATATTCAGATGGGGAGCGGCTTCCTGACAGAACACCTGCCCGCTCACAAGCCTGACCTGCCCGTCCGCTCACTCGATCGCCGGCCTGCTCAGTCACCTGCCGGCTCACCCGCTCCTTATTTTCTCGGAGAGGAGCAATTGCCCCGTTGCCCCCCCTGAATCCGCCCCTGTCATCCGCCTGATATCCATGCATGCATTGTTTTTTTTTAGAAGCACGTGATTAGAGCCAGAGGCTCTGATAGGCCTCAAAAAAGGGTGAGCTTGGGGCACAGAGCAAACAAGCAGCAATTATTATGTAAAACAACATAGAAAAAACGTGAAAAAAGGGATAACTGCGCTACACCAGAAAATATAGTATTCCTCGTCAGGGAACACAGAAGACGGGGCATAAAGCCCAAACGTGTGTAATAATACCTGTAAATAAAGGTAAACACAAATACAGTGGTACATATAAATAACAGTGATGTGCAATAATATGTTATGGCTCCAACCATCCAGGGACCCAATCTGTAAAAACGTATGTATTGGCTAATAGCCTCTCCAGCCAATGTAAAATAAATTACACTCAGTGAAAAATAGATAAATTGATCATACAAGAAATTGAAAAAAATATATAAAAAAGAGGGAAACAAATTCAATAGACCATGATTGAAAGATATCCCAATAAGTGAGTACAGTTCAAAGAAAGTGTCTAGTATAGCACCCGTGCACAATCCAAATGGTGACTGCTTGTAGTCCTAAAGAGCCTCATGTGTATCCACCACCGATAATTAAATCTGCTTACCAGATTCAAAGGTCCTCAAGGACCAAACCCAGCGTAACACTCCGACCAGAGGGACTGGTTAATGACACGGACCCAATGCTGCAGAGCCTCGCACTTGTGCTCAGAGGCGTTGCTAGGGGGGTGCGGGCCGCACCGGGTGACACCCACTAGAGGGGTGACACCATCCCGATTTAAACATTTTTTTTTTTTTTTTTTTTTTAGCTGACATGTCCAGAGGTGCAGGTGGCTGTGTAGTGTAAAAGGGGTGCAGTGATGCAGGGTGTTGTGTAATGTAAAAGGGTCCAGAGGTGCAGGGGGCTATGAGATGTAAAGGGGGCCAGTGATGCAGGGTGCTGTGTAATGTAAAGGGGTCCAGTGATGCAGGGTGCTGTGTAATGTAAAGGGGTCCAGAGGTGCAGGGTGCTGTGTAATGTAAAAGGGTCCAGAGGTGCAGGGTGCTGTGTAATGTAAAGGGGTGCAGAGGGCTGTGTAGTGTAAAAGGGTCCAGAGGTGCAGGGGGCTATGTGATGTAAAGGGGTGCAGAGGTGCAGGCGGCTGTGTAATGTAAAAGGGGTGCAGTGATGCAGGGTGCTGTGTAATGTAAAGGGGTCCAGAAGTGCAGGTGACTTTGTAATGTAAAAGGGTCCAGAGGTGCAGGGTGCTGTGTAATGTAAAGGGGTGCAGAGGGCTGTGTAGTGTAAAAGGGTCCAGAGGTGCAGGGGGCTGTGAGATGTAAAGGGGTCCAGTGATACAGGGTGCTGTGTAATTTTAAAGGGGTCCAGTGATGCAGGGTACTGTGTAATTTTAAAGGGGTCCAGTGATGCAGGGGGCTGTGTAATGTAAAGGGGTCCAGTGATGCAGGGGGCTGTGTAATGTAAAGGGGTGCAGTGATGCAGGGTGCTGTGTAATGTAAAGGGGTCCAGAGGTGCAGGGTGCTGTGTAATGTAAAGGGGTCCAGAGGTGCAGGGTGCTGTGTAATGTAAAGGGGTCCAGAGGTGCAGGGTGCTGTGTAATGTAAAGGGGTCCAGAGGTGCAGGGTACTGTGCAATGTAAAGTGGTCCAGAGGTGTAGTTGTGGAGAGGGGTACACGGTAGTAACAAAAAGATATTGAAGGATGCAGAGGTATGCAGGGGGCACAGTGGGGTGTTTTTACATTTTAACGTGTGGGGGGGGGGGGTGCCAGATATTGGATCCGCCCCGGGTGCCAAATGCTCTTGGTACGCCCTTGGCCTATAGGCTCCTGAGATGTGAATTCCGGTTCTGGAGAAAGAGAGGTGGGGGGAGGGGACAAAGAAAAATGGAGAGAAAGAAGAAGGGATAGAATGCGCAAGAAAGATGGATAGGGAGAGAGAAAAAAGGGGAAGAAAGGAGAACAGAGAGCAAACAGTAGGGTAAAAAATATTTGAAAAATGTAATTGGGGGGGGGGGGGGGGTGACACCATATTTTACCGCACCAGGTGACACCAACCCTAGTGACGCCACTGCTTGTGCTCATTGATAACGGTCATATAAAAAAGAGAAATGCTTCCATAGCATAAAACCAGGGATACTTTATTTAAAACAGGCACATAAGTAAACAACTCACATTTCAAATGATAATAGTAGGCATTCAAACCTGCAGCGCCGGCCGGACGCTAACAGGTACAAAGGAACCACTCGTGTAGAGATTCAAACGATGAGAGGGGATGACATCAGCACGTCGCTCGCTCCGCCCAGTGCCTTCCCTGGTAAAGAAGAATTCATACAGTTCCAAACATGGTTTTAGGCAGGTCTTCACCCCAGAACTTCCAGTCCTTGCTGACCCTTCATCAGCTTCTCAGAGATACACAGCTTCTTCAGACAGCTGCACTCCCATACTCCACTAAGTATGGGAGTGCACCTGTCTGAAGAAGCTGTGTATCTCTGAGAAGCTGATGAAGGGTCAGCAAGGACTGGAAGTTCTGGGGTGAAGACCTGCCTAAAACCATGTTTGGAACTGTATGAATTCTTCTGTGCATCGCAGGTACACGCATTGGCTCTTCAGCGATGCGCCAGGACAGTGCTAACCCGCTGCGCGCCCCCCAGAGGCGCGCGCGGGTAATGCACTTTAAAAGATGTCCAAAGACGTCTACTTGGCACCTGAGTGCTGCGCTGTTGGCGTCTTTTGTCAATAGCGCGGGTCTCAAGTGGTTAATCAAATAAAAATCCCGTTTGGCTCTTGATTTCTCTTTTCAAGCCCAGGTTGTTTTTGCAGAACAGACATGAGTTTCTGCCTATTAGGGATGATCCGAACACCCCCCCCATTTGGTTCGCACCAGAACCTGCGAACAGACCAAAAGTTTGTGTGAACTTTAGAACCCCATTAAAGTCTATGAGACTCGAACATTTGAAACCAAAAGTGCTAATTTTAAAGGCTTATATGCAAGTTATTGTCCTAAAAAGTGTTTGGGGACCCGGGTCCTGCCCCAGGGGACATGTATCAATGCAATTTTTTTTTTTAAATGGCAGTTTTTTCAGGAGCAGTGAATTTAATAATGCTTAAAGTGAAACAATAAAATATTCCTTAAAATGTCATACCTGGGGGGTGTCTATAGTATGCCTGTAAAGTAGCGCTTGTTTCCCGTGCTTAGAACAGTCCCTGCACAAAGTGTCATTCCCGAAGGAAAAAAGTCATTTAAAATCACTCGCAGCTATAATGAATTGTCGGCTCCCGGCAATACAGAGAAAAGTCATTGATAATACCTGAAGGTCCTGGTAATTGAATTTGGGGGGACCCCCATGCATTTTAGCATGCATTCATTTACATGTCCCCTGGGGCAGGACCCAGGTCCCCAAACACTTTTTAGGACAATAACTTGCATATAAGCCTTTAAAATTAGCACTTTAGATTTCTCCCATAGACTTTTACACTTTTACAGGGTGTTCCGTGGCTTTTCGAATTTGCCGCGAACACCCCAAATTGTTCGCTGTTCAGCGAACAGCCAATGTTCGAGTCGAACTCAAAGCTCATCCCTACTGCCTATTAATACTCATTCCTTGTATTGTGAAAGAGACGGTGTCATAAAACTTTTAGTTATACTTTAAGTGAAACCATATGTTCAGCATCATCGAATTAACAACTATTTTAATTAGGGTTGTCCAGATACCGATACCAGTATCGGTATCGGGACCGATACCGAGTATTTGCAGGAGTACTCGTACTCGCGCAAATACCCCCGATACCTAAATAGAATACTTCCCCCCCCTTACCCCCCCCCCGCCGCTCCTGCCGCATCGTGCTGCCGCATCGAGGGACATGGCTAGAGGGACATTGCTGCATATGTGAGGGACATTGCTGCATATGTGAGGGACATGGCTAGAGGGACATTGCTGCATATGTGAGGGACATTGCTGCATATGTGAGGGACATTGCTGCATATGTGAGGGACATTGCTGCATATGTGAGGGACATGGCTGCATATGTGAGGGACATGGCTAGAGGGACATTGCTGCATATGTGAGGGACATGGCTGCATATGTGAGGGACATGGCTAGAGGGACATGGCTGCATATGTGAGGGACATGGCTAGAGGGACATTGCTGCATATGTGAGGGACATGTCTGCATATGGGGGGGACATGGCTGCATTTGGGGACACATTTAAAAAAAGTATCGGTATTCGGTATCGGCGACTACTTGAAAAAAAGTATCGGTACTTGTACTCGGTCCTAAAAAAGTGGTATCGGGACAACCCTAATTTTAATTATTATTATTATTATCTTTATTATAAATAATTATTAGTATTGACTTTTGTGTGCCTTACTGCAGCTCAAACTGGAAGATGTCAATGGTAATCCTATATCCGGGCAGACTGTTCAGTTCTTGGCCTTCGCTTTCTATTTCTCAAGCGATCAAACACTGGTGACCAATGAGAAAGGACTAGCCGACTTTAAGATTGATGATACCACCAAATTGGGGGGTCGAATCTCGATAAAGGTAATATCAAATTAGTGGATTATTCTTTTTTTTCCCGTAGAACTTTATTACGCTTTCAATCATAAACATAGATGTTAACCATATAATTACCTACATTTACAGGTCTAGTGAGGCCATAGGTCCTGCAGGCATTACTTTATGATTATGGCCCGGATTCACAAAGCACTTACGCCGACGTATCTCGAGACACGCCGCGCAAGTGTAAAAATGCGCCGTCGTATCTATGCGCCGTGCCCATAAACTGAGATACTCCTGAAAATAGGCTTCATCCGACCGACGTAACTTTCCTACGCCGGCGTATCGTGGGCACATATTTACGCTGGCCACATATTTACGCTGGCCGCAAGTGGCGCTCCCATTGATTTCCTATTCAAATATGGAAATGAGGGAGATACGTCGATTCACGAACGTACATAATATACGCGGTCGTACGTCCGGCGTAAAGTTATTCCCCATATATGAGGCGCAACTCATGATAAGGTATGGACCAGGGAACACAGCCATCTTATTTTACGTCGTTTACGTAGTACGTGAATAGGGCTGAGCGTAGGTTACGTTCACGTCGTAGGTAGTGATCCGTCGTATCTTAGGGAGTAGTTCCGACGTGATTCTGAGCATGCGCACTGGGATATGTCCACGGGACGGCGCATGCGCCATTCGTTTTAAGTACTTGTGTGGCTCTCGGCCCATCATTTGCATGGGCTCATGCCTCATTAGCATTGGCTCACGCCCACTTCCACCTACGACGGCTTACGCCGAGGGAACCCAGTGCAGTTTGGGAGGCAAGTGCTTTGTGAATTTGGTGCTTGCCTCTATGCGCTACGTCAGCGTAGCGTATATTAGATACGCTACGCCGGCATAAATATGCGCCAATGTATGTGAATCCGGGCCTATGTCTTTATCTAACCTTGCCTTGGTGAACTTTTGAATGTTGTTGCAGTTTTACAATGAGATACCAATATCATTACCATGTTCATTGTTATTACCTTGCCATTGATATCAGCATTATATGTGTGTGTTACTGTAATATTCAATAAACTTCCTAAATGTTCACCAAATTACTCCATTGCTACCACATGCTTCATGTAAAGTCGCATCCCCTTGCTCTCCTTTTCTGACTTCATTAGGGATGAAAATGCATGACCCTACCAGACAAGAAGAAAGAAGGCGCCACCAGGTGAGGAACAATGTAATTTTAATTTGACAATAGGTGCATTATCCACTTACATTTAAAATTTGTGAATTCGGCATACAAGTCCTAACTGGCCCATAGGTGGCGATCATCCGCAACAGATGTGAGCTGTGTATGATGTCTCTCAGTCCTCTGTATCTTCATCTGCTAGAGAACCAGGAAGTCCGGGTGATATAGACAGCAGGAACAAGGCTTGGGACACAGCGTGTAAGCGCGATGACATCACGGGCAGCGACAGAGCAACAACGTTTCGGAGCATGCGCCGTAGATTACTAGACACGCTCCTTTTTCAAGCGTCCTTGAAATGCTTGAGCATGCTTGAAAAAGGAGCGTGCCTAGTAATCTACGACGCATGCTCCGAAATATCGTCGCTGCCCGTGATGTCATTGCGCTTACACGCTGTGTCCCAAGCCTCGTTTCTGCTGTCTACATCACCCGGACTTCCTGGTTCTCTAGCAGACTAAGATACAGAGGACTGAGAGACATCATACACAGCTCACATCTGTTGCGGATGATCGCCACCTATGGGCCAGTTAGGACTTGTATGCCGAATTCACAAATTTAAAATGTAAGTGGATAATGCACCTATTGTCAAATTAATATTACATTGTTCCTCACCTGGTGGCGCCTTCTTTCTTCTTGTCTTACATATTGGAGCCTGCTTTCATCTTCCCCCTGGAGGCTTGCCCTGGAACATGGACTTTGTATTATTTTAATCTATAGGACTTATTTTTTCCCATTTTTTCCTTTTCCCATCCTAACTTCTCCCATTCCTATTGTGTGTCACACACTTTATAATCTCATAAAATTACTTTCATTTAATGGACTCATTATCTCTCATACCGATTAGTGCGCCACTACCCCCATTGTTTTGTCTATATAATTTAATGACCTTACCAGGCCGTAATTTCATTTAAAGTCCCCAAGGATGGAAATACATGACTTCACCAGGCCATGGCTTCAGTAAAGTCCCAAAGAAACCCTCACCCCTTTATTACAACCATATAATCTCAACGGTACATTTAAGAGGACATCAAATGAGGCTTATACCCCTGTATGAAAAGGTAGTACAGTAAATGAATAAATAAATGTACAAAGAACATATAGGTAGATTCACAAAGAGTTAGGCCGGCTTATCAGTAGATAAGCCGACCTAACTCCGAATCTACGCCGCCGCATGTTTAAGCGTATCTCTGTTTGAGCATACGCTTAAACATACGGCGGCGTAGATTCGGAGTTAGGTCGGCTTATCTACTGATGCACCGTCCTATCTTAGATTGCAATGTTTCTGATGGCCGCTAGATGGTGCTTCCATTGCGGCCGGCATAGATTATGTAAATGAGGGGATACGCCGATTCACGAACGAACGCCAGGCCGACGCAGTACTTTTACGCCGTTTACATAAGAGATAGGCCGCGTAAAGTTAGTGCTAGGCTCTAGTGGAATAGTAATGTTAAGTATGGCCGCCGTTCCCGCCGCGAAATTCGAAATTTTTACGTCGTTTGCGTAAGTCGTCCGCGAATCGGGATTTACGTCGTTTACGTCGAAATCAATAGGCCCGTACGGCGTACTTAGCCGCAATGCACACTGGGATATGTAGGCGCCCGGCGCATGCGCAGTAGCACAAAAGGTCAAAAAACCTGAGGTCAAGCCTCATTATCATACAACACGCCCCCCTCCAACCAATTTGAATTAGGCGCCCTTACGCCCGCTCGTTTTAGGCTACGCCGCCGTATATTAGCAGGTAAGTAGATTGAAAATTAATAAAACTATAAGCCATTGTACCTGAATCTACCTATTTGTAACCTAATACATAGCTCCCAACTGTCCCTGATTTCGGGGGACTGTCCTTGATTTGGAGCAATGTCCCTCTGTCCTTCTTTCCTCCTCATTTGTCCCTCATTTTGGTCTGAGTTGTATCTAAAATTCACTTTTTATCTTTCAAAAAGTGTTTCCCAGTGCTAAACATCCAAATTCTAAATTGCTCCATCAATTTTAAAATCCAATATAAAAGGAATAGTACTTGTGAATTTAATGAACTTTTTTTTATTATTTCCCTTTTAAGAGGGTGTGGCAGGGGACGTGTTCTATGCCTACATACGTTTGCTAGTAGGTGTCCCTCATTCCCATCTTAAAATGTTGGGAGGTATCATTATGCCATAATAAACAATAGTGAACATTCCCTCCCCCCCCCCCCCCCCGCCCCATATTTCTTCACTATTACAATGGGTTCTGTTAGATGTTGCATTGTTCCAACCTGGGGGTGTCTTTGTTTGGGTGGAATATCTACAGGCTAGCATGATACATTTTCTTAACATGTAGCTTTAATCAAATTAGTGGAGTTAAAGCGGATGTTCACCCTAAAACAATTATATACCATTCCATCCAGCATACTGCTGACATGTACAGTATGCTGTTTTTTTTTTTATTTCTTTTCGCTGTACATACCGTTTTATACTTCTTTTTCTTTTCTGACTCCCGCGGGGAATAGGCGTTCCTATGAATAGGCGTAGATGATTGACGTGTGGGTTAGGGGCGTCACGCGTTCCGAAAATGGCCAGGCTGGGACTCGGCTCTATACGGCGCTATACGGCGCCTGCGCACAGACTAGGAGCCGTGTAGAGCTGACTGCGCCGGCGCCGTATATAGCCGAGTCCAAGTTCGGATAGTATAGTCTTAAATGGTTTTGAGAATTAAGAGCGAAGAGAGATTAAATGTGAATGTGAAAAAAGACGAGGAAGGGCAAGGTGGGGTCGGGGTACAAATAGAAGGGTAGGAAGGACAATAGGAACAGAAAAAGGGTAGGCCATCTCCCCCTCTGTTGTTCGTATAATACCATGCTAAGGTCTTCACAGGCGAGTGTGTGTTGTGCATAGTCTGCTGTTTCCATATAGTGGTGCCAACAGGCCAAGACGGATCTGTACTTGGTCCCATGGCGGCTGGTGCCTACTATTTTTGGAGGGGCGGCACAACCAACGCTACCCCCCGAGACAGGTGGTGGAGCTCACCCACCAACACCCCCCCTACTCCTCCCCCCATGGGAGACAGGCGGCAGAGCTCACCCGCCACCATGGTCACTTCCCCCCCCCCTCGGGAGACAGGCGGCGGAAATCACCTGCCAACAACGGGAGACAGGTGGCGGAGATCACCCGCCAACACCCCCCTCCTCCTCCCCCCATGGGAGACAGGCGGCAGAGCTCACCCGCCACCATGGTCACCCCCCCCCCTCGGGAGACAAGCGGCGGAAATCACCTGCCAACAACGGGAGACAGGCGGCAGAGCTCACCCGCCACCATGATTACCCCCCCTCAGGAGACAGGCGGCGGAAATCACCTGCCAACAACGGGAGACAGGTGGCGGAGATCACCCGCCAACACCCCCCTCCTCCTCCCCCCATGGGAGACAGGTGGCAGAGCTCACCCGCCACCATGATTACCCCCCCTCAGGAGACAGGCGGCGGAAATCACCTGCCAACAATGGGAGACAGGCGGCGGAGATCACCCGCCAACACCCCCCCCTCCTCCTCCCCCATGGGAGACAGGCGGCAGAGCTCACCCACCACCATGATCACCCCCTTCAGGAGACAGGCGGCGGAGATCACCTGCCAACAACGGGAGACAGGCGGCAGAGCTCACCCGCCACCATGATCACCCCCTTCAGGAGACAGGCGGCGGAGATCACCTGCCAACAACGGGAGAAGACAGGCGGCAGAGATCACCCGCCAATACCACCCCCAAGCCAACCCCCCACCTGCACGAGACAGGCGACGGCGGGTGCCTTACCTTGTGGAGGCACGGAAGAGACATAGAGGCAGGGAAGGGGAAGAGCCGGGGCCGCTCCAGTCAGCACACAGACATTATCCTTCCGGCTACTTGGAACCCCAAATCATGTCCTGAGACATGATTGGCCAGACTCATAAGACCTGATATAATAGGGACTATCTGATTTGGCCGGGAGGAGAATGTGGCAGAATAGCGAATATTAATCTGCTAGTGTCACACAACTGGGTGGGATCAGGGCGCAAGGCTCTGCCCCCCGAGCCCACCCTGTTTTGAAGCCTGTTAGAGCCTCTGGCTCTAATCACGTGGAAAATTACAAAGGGCCAGATTCACAAAAGGGATACGACGGCGTTTCTCCTGATACGCCGTTGTATCTCTGTTTCTATCTATGCGACTGATTCATAGAATCAGTTACGCATACTGTAGATATCCCTAAGATCCGACAGGTGTAATAGTTTTACACTGTCGGATCTTAGGATGCAGTACCGCGGCCGCCGCTGGGGGGAGTTTGCGTCGTAAACCAGCGTCGGGTATGCAAATTAGGAGTTACGGCGATCCACGAAGCTTTTTCCCGTCGTTACGTCGCCGCGAGTGTTAGTTTGCCGTCGCAAAGATAGGGCACCTTTTACAAAGTGGAAAATTACTCCACCATGTAAAAGTATACCCGTCTTTCCCGCGTCGCTTTTGAATTTTAAAAAAAAAAAAAAAAATTCCCGGCGCAAGTCTTTTTTTCACGTCGCGATTCACAAAACGTCGGCGCGTCGTAATTTCGCGCAAAGCACGTCGGGAAATTTGCGTCGGGAGCATGCGCAGTATGTCCGGCGCGGGAGCGCGCCTAATTTAAATGGTAACCGCCCCATTTGAATTGGCCCGCCTTGCGCCGGACGGATTTACGATACACCGCCGCAAATTTCCAGGTAAGTGCTTTGTGGATCGGGCACTTAAACAGAAAATTTGCGGCGGTGTAACGTAAATCGGTTACGTTACGCTGCGCCCGGGCTACATGAATCTGGCCCAAAATGTGGAGAATTTCAAGGGGTATGAATACTTTGTCAAGGCATTATATTTACAGGTAGTGGGCAGGAAGGATTAGCTATCAGGTTTGTTTTGCTTTCTACTGGGTCAGCAGTATTAGTATAGGGTAGTTATCTGACATTTGTCTTTTGAACCTTTTGTATGTTACTATTTCACTTTTGTTTCTGAATTGTGTTTTTTTTTTTTTTTTTTAGGCAAAAACTAAAACAAAACGTGTAAAGGGCTTCATTACAGTTGAAGATTGCTCTGCTCAAGCTATCATTAATGCCATCTACTCTGAGGAGAGGAGCTTCCTGAATGTCCACAAACCAAATCCATATCTTCCATGTGAAGTTCAGCAGGAGATTAAGGTGGAATATTCGATCCTTTACTCAGAGCTCTGGGAGAAAGATCACCACATAGACCTAAATTACTTGGTGAGCACTTGTAATACATTATAAACATACAGGGCCAGATTCTCAAAGGGCTTACGACGGCGCAACGCCATTTGCGCCGTCGTAAGTCCTAATCTGGCCCGGCGTATCTTTGCGACTGATTCTTAGAATCAGTTACGCATAGATATCCATTAGATCTGACAGGCGTAAGGCTCTTACGCTGTCAGATCTTAGATGCATTTTTTTTCCCGCCGCTAGTCGTTTTCCCCATCGTCTATGCAAATTAGCTATTTCCGCGAGATTCCCAAACGTACGCGCGGTCGACGCAGTGAATTTACGACGTTTCCGTAGCTTTTGCGACGCGTAAAGTTGCCCCTGCTATATGAGGGGCAACCAATATTAAGTATGGCCGTCGTTCCCGCGTCGAAATTTCAAAAAGTACGTCGTTTGCGTAAGTCGTCCGTGAATGGCGCTGGACGCCATTTACGTTAACGTCGAATCCAATGACGTCCTTGCGACGTCATTTAGCGCAATGCACGTCGGGAAATTTTAGGGACAGCGCATGCGCAGTACGATCGTCGCGGAAACGCACCTAATTTAAATGATCCACGCCCCCTACCTGGATCATTTGAATTAGGCGGGCTTGCGCCGGAGAATTTACGCTACGCCACCGCAACTTTACAGGCAAGTGCTTTGTGAATCAAGCACTTGCCCGTAAAACTTGCGGCCGCGTAGTGTAAACGAGATACGTTACGCCCGCACAGTTTTACTCCAATCTACGAGAATCTGGCCCACAGAGTCAGCCACCCAGAGCAAACATTTGAGTGTTAAGTCCCCATCTGAAGCTGCCATCCCCCCAACCCAACCTATGTGCTGCCGCCACATAGTAATAATAAATTACCTGTACTTCATTTCATACCGCGCCTATTCTGGCACTCCTCTCCTACATGTAAAAATCATCATTTTTTTGCTAGAAAATTACCCAAAACCCCAAAACAATATATATATATAAGTTATGAGTTATGAGACAGAAGCGCTCGTTCTGGTAAAACTAGCGTTCGTAATGGAGTAAGCACATTCATCACGCTGTAACAGACAGAAAAGCGCGAATCGTCTTTTACTAACACGGAATCAGCTAAAGCAGCCCCAAAGGTGGCACCATCCGCATGGAACTTCCCCTTTATAGTGCCGTTGTACGTGTTGTACGTCACCGCGCTTTGCTAGAGCATTTTTTTTTCAGGATCGTGTGTAGGCAAGTCCGTTTTAATGATCGGGTTGAAAAAAAAGTAGTATTTTCTAGACCTTTAAAAGCGTCATTTTTTATAACCCGAAAAACGGTCTTGTGTACGCGGCATCAGTGCCGGTTCAAACAGGGGCAACCCGACTTACAGCGCGACTTTGCAAGGAGATTTGGACTTCAGCATGACTTTAAGCAACTTACAACGCAACTTAAGTTGCCTCCAGGACAGGCGACTTTGGCTGTGGCCAATCACAGAATAATCAGCTCCGTGGGAGGGAGGGGTTTGCCTGGGTAAACTATTTTCTTTTCCTGTAAAGTTGGTTCAATTAAGATGGATATCTGACTTTGGGGGCAACTTCCATTGAAATCTATGGGTACAAGTTTCCTAGAAGTCGCCTTTAAGTAGTACAGGAACCTTTTCTGAAGTCAGAGCGACTTCCGTAGTGTACATTAAAGCGGGGGTTCACCCTATGAACGCAAAAATATTTTTTTTTTCTTCTACCATAAAATCAGGCATTGTAGCGCGAGCTACAGTATGCCTGTCCCGATTTTTTTACCCCCGTACTCACCTTGTACTCGTACATCGAAGATACCGGGGAATGGGCGTGCCTATGGAGACGGAGGATGATTGACGGCCGGCTCTGGCGCGTCACGCTTCTCCGGAAATAGCCGAAATAGGCTTGGCTCTTCACGGCGCCTGCGCATAGCCTGTGCGCAGGCGCCGTGAAGAGCCGAGACCTACTCCGGCTGTCTTCGGGGAGAGTGACGTGCCAGGGCCGGCCGTCAATCATCCTCCCTCTCCATAGGCACGCCCATTCCCCGTGGGAGCCGAAATCTACAATGTACGATTACAAGGTGAGTCCGGGGTTAAAAAAATCGGGACAGGCATACTGTAGCTCGCGCTACAATGCCTGTCTCGATGGTAAAATCATGTGAGTGAGGGTGAACTACCGCTTTAAGACGGCTCTCATTCACTTCAATGGAATTTCTTACAGTATGTCCAGCAACTTGGGGTAACTTGAGGTCTGACAAGTTGGATCCCAAGTCGCTGTAGTGTGAACCGGCACTTACTGTAATTCTCTAAGGCCTCGTACACACGATAGGATAGCCAGAGGACAACGGTCTGAAGGACCATTGTCTTAGGTTAACCGATGAAACTGACTGATGGTCAGTCACGCCTACACACCATAGGTTAAATAACTGATCGCGTCAGAACGCGGTGACGTAAACACAACGACGTGCTGAAAAAAAACAAAGTTCAATGCTTCCAAGCATGCGTCGACTTGATTCTGAGCATGCGCAGGTTTTTAACCGATGCTTTTGCATACTAACGATCGGTTTTGACCTATTGGTTAGGCTTCCATCGGTTCAATTTTAAAGCAAGTTCCAATTTTTTTAACCGAAGGTTAACTAACCTATGGGGCCCACATACGATCAGTTTTGACCAATGAAAACGGTCCTTCAGACCATTGTCCTCTGGCTATCCTATCGTGTGTACGAGGCCTAAGTTCATGTTTGTAAAATCATGCTTTGTTTTTAACTTTACCTTCAGATTACTAGTAGAGGATCAATTCAACAGTTTGGATCATCACAAATACCTATTCCAGATGGTAGTTCAGGTAAAGTTCATTGAATGTCTTTGCTTTCCCCCCTTACCCTCTCTATTTGCTCTTCTTTTCTCTTTAACCTCTTCTATGCTCTTCTACTTTACTACCCTACTCTCTCCTTTGATGTTCTTTCTGTATTCTCTCCTCTCTTACGTTCTCTTGTCCTCTACCCTCTATTCCCCTCCATTCCATTAACCTCTCATCTGATCTTCTTTCTTTTCCTCTACTCTTCTTTACCGTCCTCCCCACTTTTTCTCTCCACTTCACTCCTCCACTTCCCTACCCTATCTTCCTTTTTTCTTGCTTTCCCCATCTTCCCTTTCTCCTCCTTTCTACTTGCGGCCCTTTTCCTCCTCTTCACTCCTCTCCAGGTCTGGACTGGGACAAAAATTTGCCTCTGGACTTCATCCAGTCCGGCTCACTTTACACCAAACAACTGGTGTTGGCGCTTCAATCATGGCGGGACCATGGTTTATATTGTGTCAGGATAATTGAAGCGCATTATTTCTATTATTACGTTGTAATATAACATTAAATAGTTAAACTCACCATAATGCAGAATCAGTGAGAGCTCTGAGCTTGTCACTTGCCACTGTCGTCTGCCACCAGATGCCGCATGTCACTTGCCACCGTCGCCTGCCACCAAATGCCACATTTTACTTGCCATGTTGCCTGCCACCATATGCCGCATGTCACTTGCCACCGTTGCCTAGGGTGACCACGTGTCCCGGTTTGCCCCCAAAAAAGGCCGCCATACCACCACTTTACTCACTGACAGTACTTTTACATTACTGGCCAGGAATGTCTGGAGGAGCACAATCCCCGCCCCCCTGCTTGTGATTGGAGAAATCATAAATCTCTTGTGTCCAATTACTGTTCTGTGATTCGTTACAGCACAAGCTGATTTTTGGGAAGGGAGGGTGTCCCTGAATGGTAGTTTGGAAATGTGGTCACCCTACCGTTGCCTGCCACCGGATGCCGCATGTCACTTGCCACCTTCGCCTGCCACCAGATGCCACATTTCAGTTGTCATGTTGCCTGCCACCAGATGCCGTATGTCACTTTCCACCGTCGCCTGCCACCAGATGCAGCATGTTACTTGTGAATGGTGTCTGTCACCAAATGCAGCATGTCATTTGCCATCGTCACTTCACCCGATACCTGGGCAGTCAGGGTGATCAGTGCGGTGGGGGAGTTACAAGCACTGATCACCCTGTATAGATTTAAAAGTCTGACAGCCGGTCCTCTCTCTCTCAAACGGCTTTCAGCGGAGATCAGTGCTTCTCTCCCACACAGGATCACCGCTGACTGTTCCTGTATCCTCCTCCAGTCCCCATCTGTTCTTCTCCATAATCCTGCCCCCCTCCGTTCTCTTCCGTGTCCCCCTCCATGCTCCTCCGTGTCCCCCTCTCTCCTCCGTGTCCCCCTCTCTCCTCCATGTCCCCCTTCGTGCATCTGTCCCCCTCTCTCCTCCGTGTCCCCCTCTCTCCTCCATGTCCCTCTCTCTCCTCCGTGTCCCCCTCTCTCCTCCGTGTCCCCCTTCGTGCATCTGTCCCTCTCTCTCCTCCGTGTCCCCCTCCGTGCTGCCGTCCCCCTCGGTATCTCAGAATGGAGAGCGGAGGTAGGAGCCGGTAAACCCGACTCCTTCGTTTTCTGAATGGACAGAGTCAGTGATCACCTCCTGTGATTACGATGTCTCATGCCGAGTACCCACAACCATTTTTAGTGGTCTAGAAAAAAACTAAGTTTTTTTCAACCCGATTCTTGTCAAGCCTGCCTTGCCTACACACGATCGTAAAAAAAAAAATGCTCTAGCAAAGCGCGGTGACGTACGACGGCACTATAAAGGGGAAGTTCCATTCGGATGGCGCCACCCGTGGGGCTGCTTTCGCTGATTTCGTGTTGGTAAAACTTTGGTGAGAGACGATTCGCGCTTTTCAGTCTGTTACAGTGTGATGAATGTGCTATCTCCATTACGAACGCTTGTTTTACCAGAACGAGCGCTCCCGTCTCATAACTTGCTTCTGAGAATGCGCATTATTTTCACGTCGTTAAAGCCCACACGGCCATTTTTTACGACGTTAAAAACGACAACGTGAAAAACAACGCGAAAATTTAGAGCATGTTCTAAATTTTTAATGCCCATTTTTAACGTCGCGTAAAATGCTCTGGAGCTCACACACGATCGTTTTTAATGACATTAAAAAAAATGTAATTTTCACATCGCGAAAAATGGTTGTGTGAATGAAGAGAGGCTGCTGTCTTCTCTCCATTCATTATCAGTTCAGCGGAGGCTGCTGAGAAAGGGACTGGAGAATATGTGTCCCTAGTCTATTTCCCTGTCTCAAAGGGGAAATGTCAGAGGTCTGTTAAGACCCCTGATATCTCACTATAGCCCCTCAACAAGGCTGATTAAAAAAAAAAAAAATTTAATAGATACCGTATTTATCGGGGTATTGCGCGCTCCGGCGTATAGCGCGCATCCCTAAAGTGAACCCGCATTCCTGTAAAAAAAAGATTTTAGTACCTACAGTTTTGGTGTTTTACGCGGCGTCCTTCGGCGGCCTCGTCGGGTCCGATGTCCGTCTGCGGCTTCGGTGGTGTCCTCCTCGTCGGGTCCGGCGTCCTTCTGCGGTGTCCTCTCCGCTCGATCCCCGCTTCCCGCGCTGAGTTTGAACTACTGCGCCGGCATATACCGAGCACAGTACACTCGTGTATAGTCTGGCAGGCTCGGCTCCTCTCGCGGTCACGTCCTGTGCGTCCTGTATGTCCAGGACGTGACTGCGAGAGAACTCGAGTCTGCCCGACTATACACTAGTGTACTGCGCTTGGTATATGCCGGCGCAGTAGTTCAAACTCGGCGCGGGAAGCGGGTATCGGAGTATATCGCGCACCCACGATTTTGCCCTGAATTTCAGGGCAAAAAAGTGTGCGGTATACGCCGATAAATACGGTAATAAAAAAAATGTAAAAAATAATATTAAAAAAAACACACTGCCACTGTCTGTGCCCCCCCCCCCCCCCCCTTTAAAAAAAAAAACATGTAAAAAATGTAAAAACGATTTGTAAAAAAATAAATAAAAATAAAATACTGGCACAGGTGCCAATTTCATATGAGATTAAATACAAGTATCGGTAATCAGTGTCGGCGAGTACTTGAAAAAAAGTATCGATACTTGTACTCGGTCTTAAAAAAGTGGTATCGGGACAACCCTATATTTAATGCTACACTTAGTTGGCGCTGTGTATCTCTCTCTCCTCCTCTGTCACTGAAACCGGCCCACCGAACCATCGGCCCACTGGGAAACTCCCGGTAATCCCAATGGCTAGTACATGCCTGCTCTTCTCCTCCACTTCACTATACTCTGCTCTTCTTCCTTTTCCTCTTCTCTCCTTCCCCTATCCCTCTCCTCTCTTCCTTTCTTTTGCTTAGACCCCTTCTTCATTCTCCTACCCTCTGTTATAAAATTCTTCTCGTTCTTCTTTTATCTATTCTTCTTCTCCACTTTTCCTCTCTAGGCTTCTCTCTTCTTCCCCTTCTCTCCACTATCATCCACACCTCTACTCTTTCCTGTAACCTTCCCTTTCTCCTATCCCACCCAAACCCTTTTCTCTACCCTCCTACCCTCTCATCTTCTCTTCTTCCCTTTCCTCCTCTCTCTTTTCCCATCTTCCACTGTACTCCTCTCCTTCACTCCCATAGCCTTTAGTGTTATTTTCTTTCCCATACATTTTATTTCTTTCCTCACTCCTTCCCTCTGTACTTCGCTCTAATGAAAATAATAATGTTATTCTTTTAGATTTTCATGGGGAAACCTTCATCAACCTTTCACCTAGTCCTGAAATGTCTTCGACCCTCTGTGCATATGTATACATCGTATTTCCAGATGGACATGTTGCGTCAGACTCAAAGTTCTTCGACGTAGACAGATGCTTAAAGAACAAGGTGAATCGAGAGAAGTCCATTTGTTTTAGCATTTTCTATACATATACAGTAAATGATAAACACGTTTGTAACTTGTTACGGAATCTACATTTCATCCAAACATACCATATAAACCAGAAAATTTAAAGTCCAAATTTACCTGAATTGGCTAAATTATTCATGCCTCCTATAAATCCCAGGTATCAGTTGGGTTCTCCCCAGATGAGGTCCTCCCGGGATCGAATGTGTCTCTCCAGGTTCAGGCTGCTCCTGGCTCTCTTTGCGGTATCGGGACGGTGGACATGAGCTTAGCGCTATTGGATCCAAGCAAAGAGCTGACTGATGACAAGGTGAGACCATTCATTGTTCCTTTTTTTCTTACCATGTGTGGTAGGCAGGGCTTTTTTTTTCAGCAGGAAAACTAGGGGGAACTCACTTCCACCACCTCTGGCTCAGGTCTTTTGCTCCCTGATCACGACTATCACCTATCACTTGGCAACACAGAAGTCCAGCTTCTGCATTTACAAGTGATAGCTCCTCTAGCCACAGGTCAGATCTCCTGAGCAGATCCCACTGAGTGCAGAACAGGGCCGCCATCAGGGGGGTACAGGCAGTACACCAGGGGCCCGGATGGCAACCCCCTTTTTTTTGCAAGGTGCCCGGAGGTTCCCAGGGCCCGAAGGTCCCCAGGGCCCCGGATAGCAACCCCCCCTTTTTTTATTTTATTTTTTATAAAAAAAAGTTTTTTTTTTTTTTTATATGTTTATTTTTAATTATTAACCAGTAGAGTACCGGGCCATCGTCAAATGACGGCTCCACGGTGACTCTGAATATTCAACAGGACGTCATATGACGTCCTGTA
This sequence comes from Rana temporaria, assembly GCF_905171775.1. Lineage (NCBI taxonomy): Eukaryota > Metazoa > Chordata > Amphibia > Anura > Ranidae > Rana > Rana temporaria. Next base: position 15,420,407 of record NC_053496.1, read on the forward strand.
TTCCTGCGGCCACTGGGGGGCGCACGCGCGCGCCCGGCGCGTCCCCGAGATGCCGATGCGCGTGCCTGGCGGTCGCGATGTCCGCCAGGTACCCGCGATCGGTAATGACAGAGCAGGGACGTGGAGCTCTGTGTGTAAACACAGAGCTCCACGTCCTGTCAGGGGAGAGAGAAGACCGATCTGTGTCCCTTGTACATAGAGACACAGATCGGTCACCTCCCCCAGTCACCCCCCTTCCCCCACAGTTAGAACACAATACAGGTATACATATTAACCCCTCCCTCACCCCCTAGTGTTAACCCCTTGAATGCCAGTCACATTTATACAGTAATTAGTGCATTTTTATCGCATTAATCGCTGTATAAATGTGAATGGCGCCAAAAACGTGTCAAAAGTGTCCGATGTGTTCGCCGCAATGTCACGGTGACAGTAAAAAAATCGCAAATCGCCGCCAATACTAGTAAAAAAAATAATAAAATAAAAATGCCATAAATCTATCAGCTATTTTGTAAACGCTATAACTTTTGCGCAAACCAATCAATATATGATCATTGTGATTTTTTTTACCAAAAATATGTAGAAGAATACGTATCGGCCTAAACTGAGGGAAAAAAAAGTTTTTTTTAAAAAAATTGTGATATTTATTAAATAAAAAAGTAAAAAATAGTGTTTTTTTTTTAAATTGTCACTCTTCTTTTGTTTATAGCGCAAAAAATAAAAACCGCAGAGGTGATCAAATACCACCAAAAGAAAGCTCTATTTGTGGGAACAAAATTATAAAAAAAATTGTTTGGGTACAGTGTAGCACGACCGCGCAATTGTCATTCAAAGTGCGACAGTGCTGAAAGCTGAAAATTGGCTTGGGCAGGAAGGGGCGTAAGTGCCCAGTATGGAAGTGGTTAAAGGGCCTAGAGGTCCCCAGGGCCCCGGATGGCAACCCCCTTTTTTCTTTTTTTCTTTTTTTATAAAATTTTTCTTTTTAATTTTATTTATATATATGCATACATATATTGTTGTTGTTTTTATTAAAGGGCCCAGGCAACCCCCTTTTTTTATAAAAAATGTTTTTTTATTTTTTTTATATATTTTTTTTATTTCTTTTTTATTTTTATTAAAGGGACTGGAAGTCTCCAGGGCCCCCGGATGGCTACCCCCCTTTTTTATATATTTTTTATATATATATTTTTTATTTCTCTTTTTTTTTTTGTAAGGGGCCCATAGGTCCCCAGGGCAACCCCCCCCCCCCTTTCTTTTCGTCAGCACCCAAAGCCCTCCAACATCAGCACCCCCCCTTTCAATTCGTGGCAGCCCACCCCGCTTCTCAATTCACGGCCCCCCGATTCTCAATTAGCGGAACCCCCCATCTTCTCCTCAATTAGAGGCGGCAAAACTGCAATGAAAGTAAAACCCCAAGCAGTACCAAAACACCCTCCAGTGTGAAAGGGGCCCTAGACAACAATTCTACACAAGTTTGTTTGATTTCAAAGTTTATGTTGTTTTTTTTTTGTTTTTCCAGATCTTTGATCTCTTTCCATATTCAGATTCAACACATTACAAAGGAAGACTCCTGACTCCATCATACTGTCAATATGGCTACTATTCTCGAGATGTAATTGGTTACCCAGGAGATTTTGCGGCCTTCAAGGATTCTGTTGATGCTGATACAGTGTTTCGTGTGTTAAGGGTAATATATGTTTGTAAAAAAGGAGGGTGTTTTGGTAAAAAAATCGCAATAAGCATTTATTGATTGGTTTGCAAAAGTTATAGGCCCAGGTTCTCAAAGGACTTACGACGGCGTAGCGCCATGTACGCCGTCGTAAGTCCGAATGAGAGCCGTCGTATCTATGCGGCTGATTCTTAGAATCAGTTACGCATAAATTTGGCTAAGATACGAGCGGCGTAAGTCTCTTACACCGTCGTATCTTAGGGTGCATATTTACGCTGGCCGCTAGGTGGCTCTTCCGTAGATTTCCGTGTCGAATATGCTAATGAGCTAGATACGCCGATTCACGAACGTACGTGCGCCCGGCTTAGCAAGATACGTCGTTTACGTAAGACATACGCCGGCGTAAAGTTACCCCTCATAAAGCAGGGGTAAGTCATGTTAGGTATGGACTTCGGAAACATACGAACAGCGTTGTGTTTTACGTAGTTTGCGTAAGTCGTCCGTGAATGGGGCTGGAGGTAAGTTACGTTCACGTCGACTAGGCATTGAGCGGGCGTAATTTAATTTGAAAATTCAACGTGATATTGAGCATGTGCGCGCATGCGCCGTTCGAAAAAAGCGTAATTTACGTGGGGTCATGATTAGTTTACATAAAACACGCCCCCCTGTTCCTCATTTGATTTAGGCGCGCTTACGCCCGCACATTTACGCTACGCCACCGTAACTTCAGACGCAATTGCTTTGTGAATACATCACTTGCCTCCCTAAGTTGTGGTGGCGTAGCGTAACTACGATACGCTACGCCCGCTTAGATTTACGCCGCCCTATGAGAATCTGGGCCATAGCGTTTACAAAATAGGGGATAGTTTTATGGCATTTTTTTTTATAATTTTTTTTTTTACTAGTAATGGCGGCGATCAGCGATTTTTTTTTCCCCATGACTGCGACATTATGGCGGTCACATCGGACAATTTTGACACATTTTTGGGACCATTGTCATTTTGCCAAGTGCTATAAAAATGCACTCATTACTGTGAAAATGACAATGGCAGTGAAGGGGTTAACCACTAGGGGGCGCTAAGGGGTTAAGTGTGTCCTATTGTGTGTTTTTTTACTGTAGGGGGGCGGTGTTAGATTTGTGACATCACTGATCATCGTTCCACAGGGAACAGACGATCAGTGACACTGCCATACAGAAGAACGGGGAAGGTTTGTTTACACTCACCTCTCCCCGTTCTTCAGCTCCTGTGACCCGATTGCGGGACATCGGCGGCGATCGGTTCCCGCGGGCGCGGTCACGGAGCTGAGGACTAGGTCGGCGCGCTGGCACGTACAGGTATGTTGCCTTTAAGAGCCCAGCCGTGCCCTTCTGACAACATATATCGGCGTGAAGAGGTTCTTAACTGGTTAACCACTTAACCACTTAAGCCCCGGACCATTTTGTTGCTAAATGCCCAGGCCAGGTTTTGCGATTCGGCACTGCGTCACTTTAACAGACACAAATAGAGCTTTCTTTTGGTGGTATTTGATCACCTCTGCGGTTTTTATTTTTTGCACTATAAACAAAAATTGAGCGACAATTTTGAAAAAAATTCTATATTTTTTACTTTTTGCTGTAATAAATATCCCCCAAAAACATATACATATATAAAAAAAAAAAATTCCTCAGTTTAGGCCGATACGTATTTTTCTACCTATTTTTGGTAAAAAAAATCGCAATAAGCAATTATCGATTGGTTTGCGCAAAATTTATAGCGTTTACAAAATAGGGGATAGTTTTATTGCATTTTTATTAATTTTTTATTTTTTTACTACTAATGGCGGCGATCAGCGATTTTTTTTTGTGACTGCGACATTATGGCGGACACTTCGGACAATTTTGACACATTTTTGGGACCATTGTCATTTTCACAGCAAAAAATGCATTTAAATTGCATTGTTTATTGTGAAAATGACAGTTGCAGTTTGGGAGTTAACCACAGGGGGCGCTGTAGGAGTTAGGGTTCACCTAGTGTGTGTTTACAACTGTAGGGGGGTGTGGCTGTAGGACTGACGTCATCGATCGAGTCTCCCTATAAAAGGGATGACTCGATCGATGCAGCCGCCACAGTGAAGCACGGGGAAGCCGTGTTTACATACGGCTCTCCCCGTTCTTCAGCTCCGGGGAGCGATCGCGACGGAGCGGCTATAAGCGAATAGCCGTGCCGTCGTCCCGGATGGCTCCCTGTGGGAATCCGACCGCCGCATGTAGCGGGGGGGGGGGGTCCCGATCGGACCCCTGACCCGCGGAAAGGCAAGGACGTACATGTACGCCCATATGCCTGTACGTGCCATTCTGTGGACGTACATATATATGCGGCGGTCGGCAAGTGGTTAAAGCGGAGTTCCGCCGAAAAAAAATTCAATTAAAAGTCAGCAGCTACAAATACTGCAGCTGCTGACTTTTAGCACTTACACTTACCTGTCCAGGGCGCACACGATGTCCTTACCCAAAGCCAGTCACAAAATATTCCAACTGCACACCTTCCAGGAAAATGGCCAATAAGTAAAAGGGTGCTGAAACGATCACCAGCTGGGAACCGGAAAGCAAATCATGTACACATATTCGCCAGCACACCAAGGATCATTGAAAAAACGTCCAAAAATGTAATGCATAATAGCGATCCAAAAAGCAACGTTTCAAGGTCACGCAGGACCTCTTCGTCAGGCAAAAGAGCCAATCTGTCCCTCGTCTCCCGGGTTGAGGCGCCTCCATCTTCATTAAGGGAATCAGGAAGTGAAGCCTTGCGCATGCAGGACCTGTGTGTCTCCCAGAAGACAGCGGGGGGGGGGGACATAGGAGGAACTGGACATGGCGCGGATCGCCACATATACTTTGGCTATCTATGCCCGTAAGTGGGAGCAAATACCTGTATTAGAGAGGTATCTGCTGAGGTATCTGCTCCCCCCTCCACCTGAAAGGTGCCAAATGTGACACCGCCGGGGGGGGGAATCCGAAAAGCGGAAGTTCCATTTTTGGGTGGAACTCCGCTTAAGGACTAGAAGAATTTGCCCCCTTCTTGACCAGGCCAGGCCTTCCTGGACCCCAAACACATATAGCCCCACTCTTCATTCTACAAGTGTGCAATGGTTGTTGTCTGGGGAGCACTGATTTTTCAAACCATAGAATCCCATGTTAAACGTCAGTCTAGTCATGGGCACAGTGAGGCATGGGCACAGTGAGGCATGGGCACTGTGAGGCATGGGCACTGTGAGGCATGGGCACTGTGAGGCATGGGCATTGTGAGGAATGGGCACAGTGAGGCAAGCACATGGACACAGTGAGGCACACTGAGGCATGCAGATGGACACCCTAGGCTTATACTCAAGTCAATAAGTTTTCCCAGTTTTTTGTGGTAAAATTAGTTGCCTCGGCTTATATTCGGGTCGGCTTATACTCGAGTATATACGGACATAGAATATATATTGCTAGACATGTGCAATTCGTTTAGTTCCAAATTCGTTTTTAACAAATTTAGACAAATTGGTTAATTCCGAATATACAATTTTTTTTCAAATTTTCGAATTTTTGTATTTTCGTTCTTTCTAATTTTCAGTTTTTCCTTTCTTATTTTAGAATTTTCAGAGTTTCGAATTTTCGAATGTTGAATTTACGAATTCCGAAAAAAACAAAAAACAAACTTAACGAAAACTAACACATTTTTCAGCATGTCTATATATTGCGATACCCACTTACCATAACAACATAATAACCAATGTAATTTTGTCTTCACAGAAGTGGTCGGGCATGCATGACATAGTAACAGTAAGTTTTATTATGATAAAGTTGTCTAAAGCTCTCCTACAGCCTACATAGCACACATACGTTGCCCCCCCAAAAGGCTAACACAGTGAGGAAAAAAAGTGTTTGACCCCCTGCTGATTTTGTACGTTTGCCCACTGACAAAGAAATGATCCGTCTATAATTTTAATGATCGGTTTATTTTAACAGTGAGAGACAGAATAACAATAATATCCAGGAAAACACATTTCAAAAATGTTATAAATTGATTTTCATTTTAATGAGTGAAATAAGTGAGTGAGTGAGTGAATAACTTGTATAGCGCTACAAATGCAAACTAAATCGCCTCAAGGTGCTTATTTCCATCCAATGCCGTCCTTATCCTTCAGAAGAGATGCCGCGTACACACAATCATTTTTCGGGTTGTAAAAAACAAAGTTTTTCAGCCTCTAGAAAAAAACAACGTTTTTTTTTTCAACTTCATCATCAAAACGGCCTTGCCTACACACGATAGTGAAAAAATGCTCTAGCAAAGCGCGGTGACGTACAACACGTTCGACAGCGCTATAAAGTGGAAGTTCCATGCGGATGGCACCACCCTTTGGGCTGCTTTAGCTGATTTTGTGTTAGTAAAAGACGATTTGCGCTTTTCTGTCTGTTACAGCGTGATGAATGTGCTTACTCCATTACAAACGCTAGTTTTACCAGAACGAGCGCTCCCGTCTCATAACTTGCTTCTGAGCATGCGTGGGTTTTTCACGTCGTTAAAGCCCACACATGATCATTTTTTACAACCTGAAAAACGACACTGTTTAAAACGTTGTGAAAAAATAGAGCATGTTCGAAATTTTTTTTTTTTTGTCGTTTTTCAGAAAACGAAAAATGCACTGAAGCCCACACACGATCGTTTTAAATTACATTTTTTAAAAACTTTGTTTTTTACAATCCGAAAGATGATCGTGTGTACGCGGCATTGAGTGTTACGTTTTTTCCGGAAGGCCCGATGGTTTTCTTCCATGCAAATGTTTGTGGGCAGATTGTTCCATAGCCGTGGTCCTTGGACTGCAAATCTTCGTTCTCCCTTTGATTTGTAGCGGGACTTGGGGATGTGGAGGAGGTTTTGGTTGGTTGATCGGAGAATGCGATTAGGGGTGTAATGCTTTAATTTCTCGCACAAGTATTGAGGAGCGATTCCTTGTGTACACTTGTGGGTAAGACAGAGGGTCTTGAATGTGACCCTATCCTTTACGGTAGGGTTGTCCCGATACCGATACTAGTATCGGTATCGGGACCGATTCCGAGTATTTGCGGGAGTACTCGTACTCGCGCAAATACCCCCGATACCCAAATAGAATACTTGACCCCCCACCCCCGCCGCCGCCCCACCCCCGCCGCCCCCGCTGCCGCCGACTGTGTAATACGCGGCGGGAACATTACAGCTTTGAATAGCTGTAATGATTCGCATCGCGCATAGACACTCCCCCTTGCTCGGGTGAACTGTCCAATACCGAGCAAGGGGGAGTGTCTATACGCAGCGCGAATCATTACAGCTTTAGCTGTTATGTTCCCGCGCGTATTACCAGTCGGCGCTCGGCGGCAGCGGGATACAGGTAAGGGGGACATCGCTGGATATGGGGGGGACAATGTCTGCATATGGGGGAGACGATAGCTGCATGGGGGGACAATGTCTGCATATGGGGGAGACGATAGCTGCATGGGGGGACAATGTCTGCATATGGGGGAGACGATAGCTGCATGGGGGGACAATGTCTGCATATGGGGGAGACGATAGCTGCATTGGGGGACAATGTCTGCATATGGGGGAGACGATAGCTGCATGGGGGGACAATGTCTGCATATGGGGGAGACGATAGCTACATGGGGGGACAATGTCTGCATATGGGGGAGACGATAGCTGCATGGGGGGACAATGGCTGGATATGGGGGGAGACGATAGCTGCATGGGGGGACAATGTCTGCATATGGGGGAGACGATGGCTGCATATGGGGGACAATGGCTGGATATGGGGGGAGATGATAGCTGCATGGGGGGACAATGTCTGCATATGGGGGAGACGATGGCTGCATATGGGGGACAATGGCTGTATATGGGGGGAGACGATAGCTGCATGGGGGGACAATGTCTGCATATGGGGGAGACAATGGCTGTATATGGGGGGGACAATGGCTGTATATGGGGGGGGACAATGGCTGGATATGGGAGACAATGGCTGGATATGGGGGAGACAATGGCTGCATATGGGGGACATGGCTGTATATGGGGGGGGACAATGGCTGTATATGGGAGACAATGGCTGGATATGGGAGACAATGGCTGGATATGGGGGACATGGCTGGATATGGGGGAGACAATGGCTGCATATGGGGGACAATGGCTGTATATGGGGGGGACAATGGCTGGATATGGGGGACATGGCTGAATATGGGGGAGACAATGGCTGCATATGGGGGACAATGGCTGTATATGGGGGGGACAATGGCTGTATATGGGAGACAATGGCTGGATATGGGAGACAATGGCTGGATATGGGGGACATGGCTGGATATGGGGGAGACAATGGCTGCATATGGGGGGACATGGCTGCATATATGTGGGGGGACAATGGCTGTATATGGGGGGGACAATGGCTGGATATGGGGGAGACAATGGCTGCATTTGGGGACACATTTAAAAAAAAGTATCGGTATTCGGTATCGGCGACTACTTGAAAAACAGTATCGGTACTCGTAACTCAGTCCTAAAAAAGTGGTATCGGGACAACCCTACTTTACGGTTAGCTAATGAAGGGTCCTCAGTGAAGGGATGATGGATTCCCAGGGTTTTTTCCCCGTTACCAGTCTGGCTGCCGTGTTCTGGACGACTTGTAGGCGCGAAATCTGATATTTAGGTAGTCCAATATAGAGGGGGTTGGCGTAGTCAAGCATGATTGTTCCAACTACTACTGCTATTTCCTCTTCTGGGATAAAGGGGATGAGTCTACGCAGCAGTCGGAGGAGATGGTGGGACCTGCTGACTACTGATCCTATTTGTGCATCCATCGACATTTCAGAAGCAAAGATGACTCCGAGACTTTTGACTTTGGTGCTTGAGGTGATCAACTGTCCGAGGATGGTGGGTGGTGTCCATGAAGTCTCAGCTTTTGTCTTTCGGTTTGCGTGGAGGAGGAGGAGTTCTGTCTTGGATCAATTGAGTTTGAGGGAGCTCTCAGTCATCCAATCATCGATCAACAAAGAAATTTGTGGCGCTGCAAATTAAATGACACAGGGGTAGAATAAAGTCCGCTGAAATAGGGGGTGAATCCTTATTACAAAAATAAAAATAAACAATAGCATGTATATATATATATATATTAAAACCAAAATTAATAAAAAATAATGAGGATGAAAGAATATAGAAATTAAAAAGATTAATTAAAATTAAAAAATATATAAAATTAAAAATATATATGGTGAAACCTGGGATTGGGTAGTGATGCAGTGGATCATGAAGGAAGGAACACTGTTCTTTGTAGAGCTGATTGTCCCAAAATCGTTGTCCTAGGGCAAGCCTTTCAGAGCAGGGGAGACCAGAGCAGGGACTCCAAACATGTGTACAAAAAAGAAAACAAAAAAGCGCCTCCAGGTTAAAACGATATTGAAGCTTTAATACACAAGGAGCAGTGTAAACTTACATTTTAAAATCTTAAAATCCGGTGAGGAGATAGCTGGATCAGATGCTGGGAGAGGAGGGTGAGGGGGACGTCTATCCGGGCTGGTTGTTTGTGCTGGTAGTTTCTCCGGGGGGACTCCTATTCCTGTCGGGTCTTGTGCTGTAAAACAGCTAGTCCGGAAGGGTAGTGGAAAACGAGGCCCGGAGCGCAGCGGAGACCACGGTGACGTCACCAATTGCGACGACGTTTCAAAGCTGGCAATCATCGATCAATGTGAGGCATTTTTCCAGACCGTTATATTGGTCTTTTTTTCCAGTGATGCGAAAGTAGAGTGTCGTCAGTGTATGAGTGGTAGCACAGGTGCTGTTTACTGATGTTGAATAGCACGGGTGACAGGGGTGATTCTTGAGGGACTCCGTAAGAAATTGCGTGAGTTTCAGAGGTAAAGGCTCCTAGTTTTACTGTCTGGGAACGATTTTCTAGGAAGGATGCGAACCAAGGTAGATCTGCGTCTGTGACTCCTGCTACTTCTTTAGGGCGAATGAGTAGAGTTTTGTGGTCTACAGTGTCGAATGCTGCACTGAGATCCAGCAGCACCAGGAGACATGATTCTCCATCATCTGCTGCTTCGAGGGCATCATCCCATATGTGCTGTTTCAGTGCCATGGCCTGGGCTGAAACCTGATTGGAGTGGGTCCAAGAGTTTGTGTGTGTCCAAATGGAGTTGTAGCTGTTGTACTACCGCTTTCTCAATAATCTTGGAGATTGTGTTCAGGCTTGTTATCGGTCTGTGATGATTTGGGTCTTTAGGGTCGAGGTTAGGTTTCTTTAGGAGGGGCTTGATTATGCCTTGCTTGAGGGAGATTGGAACAATACCCTCTTTGAATGATTGGTTTACAAGATGTGTTATGGTGGGTGTCAAGATATCGGCACATTCTTTCAGGAGTTTTGTAGAAATTATGTAATTTGGTGATGTGCTGTCTCGAAGGCTTCTGATGATGTTTTTGGTGGTGTTGATGGTGATCGGGATCAGCACAAGGTTCGTCGGTTATATAATGTTTGTATTGACTTCCTCTTCTTGCTGTGGCTGAGTGAGGTTGCTTGTTTTTTTCTGTTGAATTATTTCCCGCATGTTTTCAATTTTGTCGCTAAAAAAATCTGAAAGCTCTTTACAGAATTCTTGAGTTTCATTTGCTGGAGGTTCTAGGCAGGTGGGGTTCATAGTCTGAGCGACTAATTTGAAGAGTTTGCAGGGACGGTTTATGGCTTTTGATATGGTGTTTGAGAAATTTTATTTTTTTGCTTTATGGTATTTATTAGTGAGTGCTTTGTAGTTTGTGCGGTTTTCCATTGTGTGATTTCTTCTCCAGGCTCCTTCAGCTCTTCTGTGTTCCTGCTTCAGTACAGTAAGCGTGTCATTGAACCAGCCTGAATTGTTTTTCCGGATGGGTGCGACTGGAGCGACTGTCTCTGCTGTTTATAGTAATGCTTTGTTTAAGGAGTTTAGTGTTTGATCCGTTGATTGATTTTGCTTTAGCATTCCTATGTTTTTTGATAGTGTGACTTTGAAGAGTTCAGAGTGTAGTTTCTTCTGAGATCTTTTCCAGTGTGTTGTTATTGAGTGTTTCGGTTTTTGGGGGGTGGTGCTGGTGGTGATTTTGAATTTGATAGCGTGGTGTTCGTCCATGGTAAAGGCATGTTGTCCAGTGTATTGATGTCCATATTTTGTTTGAAGATGAGATCAAGAATGTGACCTGAAGCGGGGGTATTTATCAATTGCTGCAGATGAAGCATAATGTTTCCACCTCCATGTTTGACGGTGGGGATGGCATTCCTGGGGTCATAGGCAGCATTCCTCCTCCTCCAAATACAACAAGTTGAGTTGATGCCAAAGAGCTTGATTTTGGTCTATTTTGACCACAACACTTTCATCCAGTTCTCCTCTGAATCATTCAGATGTTCGTTAACAAACTTCAGATAGGCTGTACATGTGATTTCTTGAGCAGGGGGACCTTGCGGGCGCTGCAGGATTTCAGTCCTTCGTGGCATAGTGAGTTACCAATTGTATTCTTGGTGACCATGGTCCCAGCTGCCTTAAGATCATTGACAAGATTCTCACGTGTAGTTCTGGGCTGATTCCTCACCGTTCTCATAATCATTATAACTCCACAAGGTGAGATCTTGTATGGAGCCCCAGACCTAGGGAGATTCACAGTTATTTGGTATTTCTTCCATTTGTGAATAATCACACCAACTGTTGTCACCCTCTCACCAAGCTGCTTGGAAATGATCTTGTAGCGCATTTCAGCCTTGTGTAGGCCTACAATCTTGGATCCACTCTATCTCTCTAAATATCTACAATCTTGTCCCTGACATCCTTGGACAGCTCTTTACCATGGCGGAGAGATTGGAATCTGATTGATTACTTCTGTGGACAGGTGTCTTTTAAACAGGTAACAAGCTGAGATTAGGAGCACTCCCTTTAAGGCAGGTCAGGAAATGAGGTGATGAGCGAACCCCCCCCCCCCCCTGAAGCATATCAGGCCACAACCCCTCAAGATGAAGGGGTGATTTGGGGCTGGGGGACTCATCTCCACAACCCTGGTCAAAAATAAATAAAAACAGTACACAGGTTTTTTTAACAGTTCTTTTATTTATAAAAAACAATGTCCCCTGATGTAGATTTATCATCAATCACGCCCATTGGACCCGAAAAAAGTCTCCGGCCGTGAGGACGGCTGACTGCCAAATGCCTGCTTCACCATTTGACAGTTCTTAAATAGGTAAGGGATGGGGCCACCTGGTGACCCACCCCTTGTGCCGTCACTAATTGGTGCATGCTGGGTTGGTGACATCACAAGGGTGACGTCGCCAGATGGCTCCGTCCCTTACCTATATAAGGCCTGTTAAACAGTGAAGCCTGCAGTAGGAGGTCATGGCTTTCATGGTGGAAAGAGCTTCTTTTTTTTTCGGGTCCAGCGGTGGCATGAATTTTGGGTTATTTGAATCTCCGAATGAAATAGTCAAAATTTGTTTATTAGTTCTCTAACGAATTCCAAATT